>NW_021703769.1:29680585-29912190 GCF_005190385.1 Monodon monoceros | reverse complement strand
GATCTCGCCCTTGCGCAGGTCCGGCGTCTCCCGCCGCCCCTGGATGCTCCGCGACTCGGGCGGGGCGAGAAGGAGAGGCCGCCAGGTGCCCCCCGCCGCGGGCCCGGGCCCCCCGCCCCGGGGCGGCGGCGGTGGCGCCGGGCCCCGGGGCGGGGGGCGCGCCGGGATGGGCCCCAAGCGGCGGCAGCTGACGTTCCGGGAGAAGTCGCGGATCATCCAGGAGGTGGAGGAGAACCCGGACCTGCGCAAGGGCGAGATCGCGCGGCGCTTCAACATCCCGCCGTCCACGCTGAGCACCATCCTGAAGAACAAGCGCGCCATCCTGGCGTCGGAGCGCAAGTACGGTGTAGCCTCCACCTGCCGCAAGACCAACAAGCTGTCTCCTTACGACAAGCTCGAGGGGCTGCTTATCGCCTGGTTCCAGCAGATCCGCGCCGCTGGCCTGCCGGTCAAGGGCATCATCCTCAAGGAGAAGGCTCTGCGTATAGCTGAGGAGCTGGGCATGGACGATTTCACTGCCTCCAACGGCTGGCTGGACCGCTTCCGCCGGCGCCACGGTGTGGTGTCCTGCAGCGGCGTGGCCCGCGCCCGGTCGCGCAGCGCTGCCCCCAGGCCCCCAGCGGCGCCCGCCAGCCCGCCCACGGTGCCCTCGGAGGGCAGCGGTGGGGGTACCACGGGCTGGCGCGCTCGGGAGGAGCAGCCGCCGTCGGTGGCCGAGGGCTACGCCTCCCAGGACGTGTTCAGTGCCACTGAGACCAGTCTGTGGTACGACTTCCTGCCGGACCAGGCCGCGGGGCTGTGTGGCAGTGATGGACGGGCACGCAAGGCCACCCAGCGCCTGAGTGTCCTGCTGTGCGCCAATGCAGATGGCAGTGAGAAGCTTCCCCCACTTGTAGCCGGCAAGTCCGCTAAGCCCCGTGCAGGCCAAGCCGGCCTGCCCTGCGACTACACCGCCAACTCTAAGGGTGGTGTCACCACCCAGGCCCTGGCCAAGTACTTGAAGGCCCTGGACACCCGCATGGCTGCAGAATCTCGGCGAGTCCTGCTGCTGGCTGGCCGCCTGGCAGCCCAGTCCCTGGATACCTCGGGCCTGAGGCATGTGCAGCTGGCCTTCTTCCCGCCAGGCACCGTGCAGCCGCTGGAGCGTGGAGTGGTCCAACAGGTGAAGGGCCACTACCGCCAGGCTATGCTGCTCAAGGCCATGGCAGCACTAGAGGGCCAGGATCGCTCAGGCCTGCAGCTAGGCCTCATGGAGGCCCTGCATTTCGTTGCTGCAGCCTGGCAGGCTGTGGAACCTTCGGACATAGCCACCTGCTTTCGTGAGGCTGGCTTTGGGGGTGGCCCTAATGCTACCATCACTACTGCCCTCAAGAGCGAGGAGGAGGAAGAGGAGGAGGAGGAGGAAGAGGAGGAGGAAGAGGAAGAGGAAGAGGAGGGTGAAGGGGAGGAGGAGGAGGAGGAAGATGGCGAGGAAGAGGAGGAAGGGGGGGAAGGAGAGGAGCTGGGGGAAGAAGAGGAGGTAGAAGAGGAGGGTGATGTTGATGACAGTGATGAAGAGGAAGAGGAGGAGGAGGAGAGCTCCTCTGAGGGCTTGGAGGCTGAGGACTGGGCCCAGGGAGTAGTGGAGGCTGGTGGCAGCTTCGGGGGTTATGGTGCCCAGGAGGAGGTTCAGTGCCCTACCCTCCACTTCCTGGAAGGTGAGGAGGACTCTGAGTCAGACAGTGAGGAAGAAGAGGAAGATGAGGAGGAGGACGAAGATGACGAAGATGATGATGAGGATGGTGATGAGGTGCCTGTACCCAGCTTTGGGGAGGCCATGGCTTACTTTGCTATGGTCAAGAGGTACCTCACCTCCTTCCCCATTGATGACCGTGTGCAAAGCCACATCCTCCACTTGGAACACGACTTGGTCCACGTGACCAGGAAGAACCATGCCAGGCAGGCAGGAGTTCGGGGTCTTGGACATCAAAGCTGAGCCACTGGGCCTAGCCATGCCCCCAACCCGGATGTGGCAGCACCAGCCCAGGGCAGAGGACTCTCTGGGCAGCTGTTGTGGATGGAGCCAGAGTGGGGAACCCCAGATCCTTTAGTGATGTTCTCCTGGTCTTGTGACAGGCCCAGTCACCTCGGTAGGGCCTGGGGCTGGTGTCAGCCTCACTGCCTGCTTATTGCCTCTTTCTCAGAATCCTCTTTCCTCCCTATTTGCCCCTGGGCTTGGGGGACCAGGTGGGGAGGGTGGGGAGCTGTCCGGTGCTACCACACCGTGCCATCAGTGGACTAGGCCACAGTAGCAGCCAGGGATGGACCCTGGAAGCTCCTGGCCAGAGAGTGCCTCTCCCCTCTGCCATCCACACCAGGTCTTTGGTGGGGGGGACCCCAAAGCCATTCTGGGAAGGGCTCCAGAGAAAAGTCCAGCCTAGGACCCCGCAAGGCTGGCAGCCCCGCATCCCTGCCCCGAGGCCGCCTTGAGAAGCACAGTCTAACCGCAGGCTCCTGGGCCTGCCTCTGCCTGCTTCCCCACTTCCCCAACCCCTTCCTCTGGCCCAGTCCATGTTACTTTGGCCCTTGCTTTTCTTTCCAGATTGGAGGTTCTCAAGAGGCCCTCCAGAGGAGTGGTAATGGGCACTTCCCTTGTGGGCAGCTGCAGGCCCCATGCCTCTCCTCCCTCTCTGGCAGGGCCCTATCCTGGGCAGGGGTCCTGGGGCTGGGCCCAGAGTCCAGCCATCCAGCTGCTCCTTTCCCAGTCTGAATTCAATAAATCTGTCCACCCCCCTTTTGTGGGAGTGGACATTTTAACAGCCAAGGGTGCATCCTTCATGGTCTGGGCTTGCGTCTGTCTTGGGGACACTTTCTTTCCCGGTTCCCTTTGGTCCTTGCTCTGGTGGGACAAATGTTGAGAGAGTGGCTACAGCCCAGGCCCTGACCAGGGTGAGGGGCAACATGTATATCTAAGTGTTGCCTAGGCTTGGGTGGGAGGGGTCTTCAATGCACCTGCCTGGGGGTGGGTTTGAGCAAGCTGGGCCTTGCACTGCTTTGGGGTTAAAACTTTTGGGTCAGTTGGCTGGGACAGGAGGGAGGGAGCCAACAGTCCCTGGAGGGCCAAATTAAACTGTGGGCACCTCGGAACTAGGCTTATCAAGGACCATTAAAGAAGATCCCTGCAGGAGAGGGGTCGGAGGGCAGAAAGAAAGGAGTGTTGGGGCAGCTCCTGTGGTCCAGGTTGGAGTTTGTAGGGGCATACGGGGCATCTCTTGTATGGTGCCTTAAGAGGGAGTCCTCTAGGCCTTTCAGTGATTGGCATTTCCAATTCTGGTGGCTATCCTTGGGAACAGTGTCAGGATGGAGGTGAAATTGCTGGGGACACATTGCACCCCCAAGAGGTTAGCCACTCCCTGTGTGGTACCCTCTGGAGCCCCCCCCCCCCGCCCCTATTCAAAGGTGAGGACAGGCCCTCTGCTGATCCTACCCAACCTTTCTCTTCAGGGCCAGCTCGCCCCTCCCGGGCCCTTTGTCACTGAGGCCCTCAGGCCCCAGTGGTTCTAGTGAGGGGAGGGCCTGAGCTTGAGCAGGCCAGCAGCTCTGGGCCCCAAACCGGTTTTCCCACCTCTACTGAGGCTGGCACATCACCCCTGTGGTTCCCTGCCCCCACTTCCTCACAGTTCCTCCTCTCTCCACCCTGGAATGTGGGGGTGGGGTGGGGGGTGTTGCAGGCAGTTATCCAAGTCATCTTTTTAAACAAGAAGGTGGAATGACTTTCCCTTCCGTACCTCTGACTCTCAGGGATTCCCTCAAGACCTTGAAGGCTTCAGAACTAAGTGAAAGCAAAAAAGCAGTTGGGATTTCCGGCCCCCATCCAGTCCCCATCTGAGCCCCGGAGAATGAGACAAGGAAGCCCAGCCCACCCCCTGGCCTGCTCTGGAGTAACTATGTGGGAGCAGTAGCCTTCTCCCCAGGTGCCCCTGGCCAACCCAAGGCCCTCACCTCAAATACCGACAAGGCAAATACTTCCATTTGTCTCCTGCCAACAAGAACACCTCTTTTGCTGGAACTGAGATCATCTCATTAATGATAACACCAACTGACATTAATAGGGCTCTTGCTGTGTGCCAGGCTCTATGCTAAGTACTTTAGATGCTCACAAAGCCCCTGTGAAGTAGGTAAAACCATGAGAAACACAGAACAGAAAGGTTCAGTAATGTGCCCAAAGCCAAACCACTAGTATGTGGCAGAAGCAAGCTCTCTCCCCAGGCTGACTCTAGAAGTGCCCCTTTACTAAGGAATTCCTAACCCTAACCATATTCCTAAAGGAATTGCTTACTGACTCAGTTTCTTTTTTTAAAAAAAAGCTTTTAATTTATTTATTTATTTTTGGCTGTGTTGGGTCTTCGTTTCTGTGCGAGGGCTTTCTCTAGTTGCAGAGAGCGGGGCCACTCTTCATCGCGGTGTGCGGGCCTCTCACTGTCGCGGCCTCTCTTGTTGCGGAGTACAAGCTCCAGACGCGCAGGCTCAGTAGTTGTGGCTCACGGGCCTCGTTGCTCCGCGGCATGTGGGATCTTCCCAGATCAGGGCTCGAACCCATGTACCCTGCGTTGGCAGGCAGATTCTCAACCACTGCGCCACCAGGGAAGCCCCTGACTCAGTTTCTAACCCATGGAAGAATAGCTCTTGGAGATGAGGGATGTGGAAGTGTCTACAGGAGCTCTTGAAGCTCCTTTACCTATAACTAACCCCTGTTCCCCCAGTCCCCAAATACAGGTCTTCTGTAAATACCCTTCCCATTCTCTCTATTACTCCTCAGGGACGGTAGGTGAGAACCATCCCCATTTCATGAAGGAGGAACTAGGGTTCAGGACTATAAATGACCTGCCCAAGACACTGGCCTTGAGCTCTGGTGCTCTCCCTGGGAGTCTGGGTTACATATAAAATGCCTCACTGGGACACTACTTGGGGGGTGGGGGGCAGTGGTGTGGGGATGGCCCTATGAGCACAGAGCTTTGAGGAGGGACCTAGCAAGGAGGCACTGTCACCCAGCCTACCACACAGTCCAGATGTGAAGCAGCTGGTGATTAACAATGGACCACCAGATAAAGCTGACAAACACTGGGATGCTGACTTCACTTGGGACTGATTGCTAAAGGACCCTGGAGGAGTTTCCTTGTCCTGAGGATACTGATGCAGGGGTTCTGGAGGCCTGGTTGGCTTTGGCAGTTCCCAGAGTGGGCCAATGTCTGGTGAGCAGTTGGCAGAGGTGATTTCTTGGGAGGTGGACAAGACAAACCGCCTTTTCAAAGCTGGGGCCTGAGAGGAGGTAGCTGGAGGGGGAAAACTACAACTCCCAGAAGCCCTTGCTCCCCCGGCGACTCGAGTATGGTTGCCATGGTTTCAGAAAACAATATGGCCGCTCCCAGCTGGGAAGTGAGTCTTTGGGTTAGAGAGGCAGAGGAGCATCTAGGCGGCGGTAGTGGCGATAGAGGAAGCTCTTGAGGGGTCGTGAGGTTGGGCCTGGACTCTGCACAGCTGGAACGGCCTGACCTTTCTGAGGGCGCCAATGGCGGGCAGCGTGGACGAGGAAGCGCTGCACCAACTGTACCTGTGGGTAGACAACATCCCTCTGTCCCGGCCCAAGCGAAATCTCTCCCGGGACTTCAGTGACGGAGGTGTGCGCTCCAGCGTGTGTGTGTGTGTGTGAGAGACAGGCGTGTGAGCTCCAGCGTTTGTGTGTGTGTGTGTGTGTGTGTCCGCGTGCGCGTCTGGGTGTGTTCTGTATGTCCTTGTGTGTCTACGCGTTCTGTCCTGTATGTACGGGTGTACGGGGTGTGTGTGCATACATGTCTCTTGTGCTTGTGTGCTTGTGGCGGCGGAGGCGGGGGTGGGTTGGTGGAAGGGGTGTCTATCTCCTAGAACTTCAGTTGTAGAAGTGTGCATCTTGGGTATGTGGGCATGTGTGTGTCCATATTATGTATACATGTTCTATCCTTTATGCATGTGGTGTGTGTGTGTGTCTGAGTCTGTGACTCCCTCCTGGGACTTTAATGACTAAGATGCGTTCTGTGTATGTATTTGTACATTTCTGTGTGTGTGCATGCCTATTCCTGTATTCTATACATCTGTCTTGTGGGAGTCTGAGCATGTGTTTGGTCATATGTGTGTTGACATGTTCTGTCCTGTATGTATGAGTGTGGATGTTGTGTGCATATGTTTCTTTGTGATTGTGTAGGTGTGTGTCCAAGACTGTCTCCTGGGATTTTAATAATAGAAGTATGCACCTCTCTGTGTGTATATTGGTGCATATGTGACACTTTGTGCTTCTGTGTGTGTGTGTTGGTGACTGTCTCTTAGAACTCCAGTGATAGAAGTATGTGTCTGTGTATGTTTCTGCATCTCTGTGTCATTTTGTGTGTGTGTGTGTATTTATGTCAATTCCTAGAGTGAGGCCCCAGCCTCCTGAGGCGTTCTCTTTGAGTCTCATAGAGGACTAGAGACCTTAGTTTTTATATGCCCCGAGTTAATGGCAAAGGAGTGCAGCTCCTTTGGGGTGTGCTGGAATTTTTGTCTCTGGCTGATCACTGATCTTGCTTTCTTACCTCACCTCCATATCATCCTTACCCCTTTCCACATCTTCACCTATCCACTTGGCCCCACCACTCTGCAACCCTGATTCTCCCATCCCACCCATTCTTTCTCCCTCCCCCTTCTTCCTTACCCATCTCTACAACTTCCATGTCTGCTCCCACCCCCTCTCCCTCAGTCCTGGTCGCAGAGGTCATCAAGTTTTACTTCCCCAAGATGGTGGAGATGCACAATTATGTTCCTGCTAACTCTCTCCAGCAGAAGCTGAGCAACTGGGGTCACCTGAACAGGTAGCAGAATACCTGGGCACACTAGTGGGATCTCCAGCCCCTACACTGGGATCCCAGGAAGGGCTGCCCAGCCCCTCCACCTCCTGTGGTCTCCACAGTCCAGGCTGGTGGCTGGCTGGGAAGGGACAATGCAGACAGAATCTGTCTGGTAACAAAATCAAGTGACTCTTCTTTTGGGGAGGTGACAAGGACCCTCGAGACATATAAACACTGGGTTCAGGTTGGGTGCCCTTCCATTCCCCCAGGGCTGTGCACTGAAGGGCTGCAACTGCTGCACCCCTTTCCATCCCCCAACCCTTCACTTCATCCCCCCCAGGAGCCAGTCCACCATCCCTGTGTCTGCCCCCCAGGAAGGTGCTGAACAAATTGAGCTTCTCTGTACCAGATGACGTGATGCACAAGATTGCACAGTGTGCCCCAGGCGTGGTGGAGCTGGTGCTCATTCCACTGAGGCAGTGCCTGGAGGAGCAGCAGAGGCGCAGGAAGCAGGGCACCAGCTCCTTACAGGTGCCACCCCATTCAAGTTTCTTGCACTGCTCTGGGGGAGTTTCCCAGGCAGCAAAAAGCTCTGCCTCAGCAATAAGTGTGGGAGAAGGGTGCCTGGCTAAAGGGAGCCTGGCGGGCGGGGTGGGGGGGGGAGGTGCTCTTTGGGGGTGGGCAGCCTGAGCTCACAGCAGACCCTGGGGGTTCTTTCAGGAGCTGGCTCCCCAGGATGGCACTGACTACATAGATGTGGGTAAAGTGGCCTTTACTAGATGTGGGTAAAGTGGCCTTTACTTTTCTTCCCTCCCAGGAGGAGCTTTCCTCCTGTCCTTCCTTCCTGTGGGGGAAGGGGTGCGGGTGTGGAGAGGTGGAAGACAAGAAAACAGGGCTCCATCAGGATTACTCCTACACTTGCCTTGTCTCAGGTTTGTCCCAGAAGGCCCGAGGGGAAGGTGCTCCAGACCCCCAGGGAGGGGGGCAGCTCAGGTAAGGAAACTGGGAGCTCCTGACCTCACCAAGCCTGGTAATCTCCCTATGCACATGGCTAGGAGGTGAGGGTGAGGGTTGCACCTGGAAAGGTAGGGAAGTCAGGGATGGGTGGGGGAGGGTGGGGGGGAGAGAAGGCCTGGTCGAGGGACACTGGAAGGGTGAGGGTGGGGCCCAAGATCCAAGCCTGGGCTAAGCTGCTTCTCACCCCAGGGTGGGCCGGCTGCCTGTGCCCCGGCCTCTGGGGTATAGCCAGGCGCTGCAGGGCGACCGAAGCTTCGTCCTCCAGATTGCTGAAAAGGAGCAGGAGCTGTTGGCCTCGCAGGAGACTGTGCAGGTGAGGGCGCACTGGGAAGGCGCTGGGGGATTGGGGCCTGGAAACACAAGGGCGGGGGCAGCAGGCCGCAGGGCTTGACCTCTATGGGGCTCCTCCCAGGTCCTGCAGATGAAGGTGAGACGCTTGGAGCACCTGCTCCAGCTCAAGAACGTGCGCATCGAAGACCTCTCCCGGCGGCTCCAGCAGGCGGAGCATAAGCAGCGGTGAGCCAGCGGCTCCAATGAGCCTCCTGGGACAAGAGCGCCTCCCCTCTCTTGGGGTGTGAGTGAGCATGGGGGGCGGTGGGACAGGAACCCTCCAAGCTGAGCCCCGTGACTGAGCCCCCTCCTTCCACTCCATCCGGGTCAGGAGAATGGACTGCTTTCCAGAACCTAGAAGCCACATGCAGAGACCTGGCATGCACCTCAAAGCAGTGCCTGACACCAGAGGGGGTTCTGCCTTGGTGCTCCCTGTGCTGGGCCTTGGGGGGTGGTCCCCCAGCTCGGTCCGCACCCCTAGAACCCGGTCCCCGCCCAGCTCTGATGACAGCAGCATCTCCATCCAGGCTAGTCCTCTGTGCCCTGGGCCAAAGGGGAAGCTGCCCCAGACCCCTGAGGGGCTTCCTTGCCCCTCCTGGGCACTCACCTGGGACCCAACTGGAGGCTGGAAAGTGCAGCAGCTGAAGGGGTGAGGAGTGAGCTCAGCCAGGAGTGGGGAAGACATGGGCTGTGCTTGTTCCAATTGCCCTCCCCTCACAGGGGTTATGTTAAGAATGTCTGGGCTGCCCCCATTAAAGGTATGCTCTCCTTCCTGTGCCTGCCTTCTGTTCTCTGAGGGGGATTTCCTGTCCCCCTTGTGCTACACCCCACCCCTTAAGTGAAAGAGCCTTGTGGGCCCAGAGTGGGTCTCAACTCGTGGGTAGCTGGGCCCTGAAGTGGCCACTGCTTGGTAGGTTGATGATACCACCAGGGGTTAGGTCTTGTGCACTAGGACAGCCTGACTTCTAACTCTGGCCTTAGACTGACCCCCAAACCTATCCTCACAGTGTCCTCCAACCCTGTCCAAACCCAACCACAAACCCAGGCTTCAGATTCTCACCAAATGTAGCCACATAGTCACCCTCAACCCTGCTTATGGACTCACCCCTAAACCTGTCCTCTGTATGACTCCCAACCCTGCCCACAGACTGACCCCAAGTTCTGTGGACCAAGGCCAGGCTTGACTCTCAACCCTGACCAAGATACCACGGCCTTTGGTGCCATCAGCCTTTGGTGCCAGGCTGGAATCGAGTCCATGTTGTTAGATCTTCTGATATTTCAAAAGAGGAACAAGAAGAAGCAGAGAAGGAGGAAGAGGAAGAATAATTTTTTAAAGCCCCATGTGGACTAAACAAAATACATCTATCTATAGCTTACTCTGGGCGCACTGTCTGCCACTTTTAGAGCTTGAGGAATAGAATAGACGTGTGAATACAACTGTGGGGGAGGCATACCGGGGCACATGGAATGGTGGGTTGGGTAATAAGAAAGCATCTGGCAAGAGTGGATGGGCTGGGATCAGAATGTAGAAATCTCCCAATGACCATGCTGGAGGACAGCATCTCAAACTTCAGAGTGTGAACTTATCACCCAAAATGATGCTAAAAAGTTTGAGGCTCTTCTGGAGACAGTCCCAGAGCACAGAGCGCTTTGGAACAGGGGAGGATTCAATAGTAACAATAGCTCATGAAGATTAATTTGCCGACAGTGTGTTCACCAGAGACCCGAAGATAGGTTAGGGGCCACAGGGATCCAGCGGAGGGTAGGAGCCTTGGGGGCTCCCCAAAGGCAGTGACCCCGCTCTTTCTGAAAGGAAGCTGGCCTTAAGCCGCCCATACCATCTCCTAGTTATGTTGGAAGAAGGGACCGTTCCCCGCGGGTATGTTAGGGACCCTGTTCCAGCCAGTGAAATCGGGAGGGGGTGTTGTTCAAGGACCTGCAGGCGCAGCAGCGGCTAGAACCCTTAAAGATCCGAGGGCTACATTTCTGCTCCCAGACTCTGTACAGGCGCCCACATCCCACCCCGGGGCGCTGAACTAGGCACATCCCCCTGCCATTGCGACCGCCTCCGTGGAGATCGAGAGCAGAGGCTGCGGTCCCCGGCGGCTCCTGCACAAATTCTCCCACCCCTCACCCCGCGAGCCTTCTTTGTTCTGATTCTTATCCGGGCTGGCAGGGCACCCAGGACGCGTCTCAGTTCCTCACGGGAGCGCTTCCTCCGAGGCAGGGGGATGGGACGGAAGGGGAAGATGCCGAAACCCGGGGATCGCAGAGCGGGAAGAATGGAGGGTTCCTCCGCTCCTGGACAGGACCTAGCGATGCCCGTATCGACTGCCAATACGGGCTTGGAAGCCTCGGAAGAAAGGCGACTTTCAGGCGCCTCACCTAGCTCTGAGCCCCACCTTACGGCCGCTCAAGGGACAGAGCCCAGGGGACGCCCCTTCGAGGTTGGGCGGAGACAGGAGGTGCAAACCCCCAGGCTGAAAGTAGACACGCGTAGGGCCTATTAAGGGCGCTTCTACCTTCTCTCGCTTCTACGGTATCCTGCCGCCTGGCCACGGAGAGCGCCCTGGCTGACTTCATCGCGAGAACTTGCCGGGCCCCGGGGCGTGGGCTCGCACGGCGCAGCCGCAGGGGCTCCTGCAGGTGACGCAGAGGCGCAACGCCCGTTGGCGGTTCTTTGGGGCCCGCTTATTGGTCCGAAGTGCCCTCGCCCCACCCCTTCGGTCGACCAATGGGAGGAGGTGGGGGGTGTGCCCTTGAGGCAAGCGGTAGCGGCGCGGGGCTCTCTTCTCTGGTTCTGCGCTGAGACCCCGCTGCTGCTGCCACCGCCACGGCTGCCGCCACCGCCACGGCTGCCGCCACCGCCACAGCTGCCGCCGCCGCTATCGCGGTCGTCCCTGCCCTTCCTGGCTTCGGGGTGCTCCCCGCACGGTGAGACTGCTCTTCCTTCCGCCACCTCCCGGTTCCGCCCCGCTCGCGGAGATCCCCTCCCAGCGGAGCCGCTGTTCTGGGTAGTCGGTGCCTGCGACCCCATCCGGCTGGGGCTGGAGAGTTCCGCTGTCGGGCCCGGGACGGGGAGGGCTCCCTGGCATCTGAGCTGGGGAGATGTCAGGCCCCAGGGCCGCAGGTGACCGTTAGGTGGTAGGGCTGGAGTGCTTTCCGCGGGGCGCTGTCGGGGGCACGTGTGACACAGTGAGGGCGGGGGCCAAATGGGGTCAGCGCCGTCAGCAACTCCGCGCCCGCCCTCCATTGTCATCGCCTCAATGTGTGACCTTGGACGAGTAGCCTCTGAACCTCGCGTGGCTCGGCACCTTCAGGGAGGAGGGCTGTGATGTCGGGGAGTACGGGCTCCCGAGACTACAGCGTCAGCAGAGATGAGGGTGGGGACGGCACAGGATTATGAGGGACAGAGCCGACGCCTCGCAGCCCGGGAGGAGTGTGATGGGGGGGCGTCCAGACTCCTCTGTCCCCTTAGAAGATGAGGATGGGGTGGGGATGGGGGCGCCACACCCACGGGGATGGAGGCGGGAGAGGGTACAGATTCCTATACCCAGGCCCCTGATGTCTCTGGGAGCTTGGCCACCACCTCCCCTTTGTCACAGAGCAGGAAAGGTTCGTTTAGGTTCTGGACCAGTGTTCCTGTTAGTGAGCAGGAACCCTGGTGGACTGAGAAGGGTGGGCTTGGGTTGCCTTTCCTCTTGAACCTTGGCCTTGGGAAGTGTGGGTAGGGCGTTTCTCTGCTCAGGGAGTTGAAGAAGGTCAGAGGCAGCTGTCACCCGTTGGACCTGGCCTGGCCTCTACTAATTGGGGCCTGGGTGGGGCAGGCAGCCTGGAAGCTAGAGGGGTCTGAGCAGCCTCTAGCTGGGGGCCTGAGAGGTTGTGGGGAGGAGATGCTGGGGAGAGGAGGGCAGCACTTCTTGGGGAGAAAGGAGGGTGGGAGATGGTGGGGGTCCCTTCCTGAGTTCACCCCTGCTCCACTCATTCTTTTTCTAATTAATTTATGGCTGCCTTGGGTCTTCGTTGCTGTGCGTGGATTTTCTCTAGTTGCGGTGAGTGGGGGCTCCTCTGTCGTTGCGTTGTGCGGGCTTCTCATTGCCATGGCTTCTCTTGTTGTGGAGCACCGGCTCTAGGCGTGCGGGCTTCAGTAGTTGTGGCTCACCGGCTCTAGAGCGCAGGCTCAGTAGTTGTGGCGCACGGGCTTAATTGCTCTGCGGCATGTGGGATCTTCCCCGACCAGGGCTCGAACCCGTGTCCCCTGCATTGGCAGGTGGATTCTTAACCACTGGGCCACCAGGGAAGCCCTCCACCCATTTTTAAGAGAGAGAACACCCATACTTATCCTTGCAACTTTGGCCTGCTGGAGGGAGGAGAAAATGGAGTCATATCCAGTCTGAGTTGATGTAAAACTGTCACAACCACTCCTGACCTTCAGCCTTGTCTTTCCAGGCCTTGTTCTAGGTATGTGGGCCCAGTCCTATGTCAGGTCCTGGAGTCAGCAGGTTAGTGTGGCCTCAGTGGGTGCTCTTTTTACATGCTTGAGCTTTGATGAGAGGCTTCTGTGGGACTGAGTGCTTAAGCCAGGACTGAGTCCTAGGCTGGGGTGGGGAGGGTGGAAGATTGTAGAGTTCCTGACTCAAAGTCCTTGAACAGGTTGAGAACGGGGATTAGGAATGAATGAGAAACGAGGCCCCAAGAAGCATGTTCCTAGCCACAAAGCAGAGGACAAGCTGGGGCTGGTCCTATGATGCCTGGGGTTTGGGGACTGCAGAGACGTGCTGTGGGGATGCAGCTGTGAGGTACAGGGCAAAAGGGTGGCAGGTTCTGGAGCTCCACTTTGCCATGGACAGACTGTCTTTGACCCTTCCTTCAGCCTTGGGCCCCAGTGTGGGACAGCCTGGAGTAGCAGCTAGCACTCTGTGTGCAGGGCAGGAATCTAAGGGGCTGAGAACTCTGGGTTCCTGTGTAACTGTCCATCTGTCCATTTGCCCAGCTGCCATTTCCCTGTCCTGCTCCTTGTGCCAGAGGTGCCACTGGGCCTGACTGAGCCCTTCCCTGGGTAGGATAACCTCGAAGCAGCCTTTCTCTCTAAAGCTGAGAGGGATCTGAGCTGGGAGCTCTGTTTCCCAGAGAGAAGGTTCCGCCAATTTCCCTGAGATTAACTGAGAGCTGAAGGAGCCCCCGAAGGCCCTTGTTCCAGCTTCCCAGCCCTCCCCATCCTGTAACTCTCTGTGGTACCACCCCTGACCTGTTGCCAGCCCATCTAAAGGTGGGGGTGTCTTTTTTTGGCTCGAGTGGGATGTATATTCTTCACATCTTCTTTATGAGTCCTTCTGGTTGTAGGGCATAGTGGGCTCCCAGCAGTCTGCCCTCTGGCAATCCCTGGAGACCTGGTGGGGAGGGGAAGGCAGGATGAAGGAAGGGAGAGGGAGGCCCCTCAGCCCTTGAGCTGTTTTTCTTTTTTTTATATATAATTTATTTTGGGCTGCATTGGGTCTTCGTTGCTGCACGCGGGCTTTCTCTAGTTGCGGCGAGTAGGGGCTACTCTTGAGGTGCACGGGCTTCTCAGCGTGTTGGCTTCTCTTGTTGCGGAACCCGGGCTTTTTAGGCGCACGGGCTTCGGGGGTTATGGGGGCTTCGGGAGTTGTGGCTCGCGGGCTCTAGAGCGCAGGCTCAGTAGTTGTGGTGCAGGGGCTTAGTTGCTCCGCAGCATGTGGGATCTTCCCGGACCAGGGCTTGAACCCGTGTCCCCTGCGTTGAAAGGTAGATTCTTAACAATTGCACCACCAGGGAAGTCCCTTGAGCTGTTTTCTGAGAAGACTGAAGTCCCTGTGGCCCACCCTGAGGGCCATTCCTGACTTCCGGAATTGGCCTGAAGTGCCTCTTTGATGCTGAAATTGCTGTTGCTTCAGAAACCAGTCCTTTGGGGGATTTGTTCTGCAAAGGTGGGGGTGGAGTGGGGAGCATTGTCACAGAGCTTCAGGCACCAGCTGCACCAAACCCACTGAGGAAGAGGACACTGCTTATTTCTGTGTTGCAGATGAGGAAACTGAGGCACAGAGACACGGAGTAACTTTGCCATGCAGCCTGAATTTAAATCGTCTTGACCATGTCCCTGCTGCCTCTTGGGGGCTGTGCCACTTGGGCCACGATCAAGACTTGGCTGGCACAGGAGGAGACCTGGGGTTTCAAGGGGACCTAGTGGTTCCCTATGGACACAGCTGCCGCAAGAGGAGGCCCAATGCCATCTCCTCCCGATTCTGATGAAGAATTGTGCGTGGATGAGAGTCTGGCTCACAGGGGACAGCGACCAGAGAGGCTTTCTGCTAGGAAAGGAGCTTTTTCCAGCCTTCTCTGAGCCCCTGAAGTCACTTGCCTCCTCGCTCTGCGTTCTCATTGCCCAAGGGTTACAAGGCAGTGCCTGAGTGCTTGCTCTGTCCTGAGCCCTGGGCAGTGCAAGAGACGCAGGTCCGGCCCTCAGTGGACCTTCCATTTCAAGGTTGAGGGGGCAGGTAACAGCTGATTGTGGCCAGGCTAGAAGATGCCCATCGGGGGGCCCCACTCTGAGATGGGGGAAGGGAGTGCCCTCCAGGGCAGGGGTTGGCTTAAAGAATGAGGTGGGGCGTTCCTCTTCTGAGAGCCTCTGGGCCCTGGTGCCACATCTGCCTAGAGGGCCCAGCTGAGGCCCATGCTTGGGCTCCACTTAGTTTGGTCATTCATTCATTTAACAAATATAAACTGAACACAGCTGCTCCCTGCCAGGTGCTGGGCTGGATGCTGGGAACACAGCGTTTGGCAAAAACACAGTCACCGCCCTTGTTAGGTGGGGGATATAGATATCAAATGATCCCAGAAGTGAGAAAGGGGATCCTTTTTGAAGATTTTCAGGCCTATCCTGGGATGGGCGGTGGTGGGATGGGGTTGTGCTACCTTGAAAAACGTCCTTTGGAGCTGAGACCCAGGCTGGGGTGTGGATGGGGGGCAGGATTGTTCCAGGCAGAGGGGATGGCCTGGGTTAAAGCAGGCAGGCAGGCAGGCAGGCAACAGGCAATGGACTGGGGAGGAAGACAGGGACCGGACCCTGTGTGTACTGGGGTTTTATGAAGTGAAGAGAGTTTTATGAAGAGCCCCAGGAGCCTTTGCTTACCAGCCACTGTTTGAGTTTCATCCAGGCCTCCCAGGAAATGTCCTGGGAAATGGGGGCCTCTTGTCATTTCCCCTGGCTGCAGAGGTGTGGCTGGAGCAGCCTCTGCCCAAGGTAGGAG
This sequence comes from Monodon monoceros, assembly GCF_005190385.1. Taxonomy (NCBI): domain Eukaryota; kingdom Metazoa; phylum Chordata; class Mammalia; order Artiodactyla; family Monodontidae; genus Monodon; species Monodon monoceros. The sequence continues at coordinate 29,896,742 of NW_021703769.1, read as the reverse complement.
GAGTGTCCCCTTGCTCTTGGCCCCTTGCTCTTGGCCATGTTTCACATGCTCTGAGTCCACAGCTTCAGGGGATGGCTGGAGTGGGTAGGGTAGGGCAGGCTTCTCTCCAGGGGCCAGTCTCTCTGGGACAGCTAGGCATTCCAGGGCTCAGGGGCTGCCCTTCTGGGAGTGACCTCAGAGTACTTACCTGGGGCTGTTTCTGCCCTGGCCGCTCCTGCATTCCTGAGACCCAAGCCTTGCCTTTCCCTGTACCTCCTGAGGCCTCGTATGTGGGCTCCTGGTACCCAGGCTGTTTGCCCTGCCCTTGAGGCCAGGCTTGGGCCTAGGTGGACTTCTCTTGCATTGGGAAGTAGGGAGGGAGGTGAGGCCTGCTCTCAGGGCAGCTCGGCACCTGAGGGGCCTCAAGGTTATGCCCTCCACAGGCCCAGCTCTGAGGCCACCCCAAGTTGGCTAGTCTCTTCATTCCCTGGACTAGCCAACGTTGTTCACTTATCTCTACTTTAGTGTGTATCTCTGACAAATATGGACATACTTCTCTACGTAATCCAATTCCATTATCGCACCTAACTGATCAGCTTTTATTTCTTAATGTCATCTAAGATCCAGTCCCACTCATTATTTCCCAATTATCCCCTAAATGTCTCTTTTTAGAGATAGTTAGAAATCCCCTACCCCATTTATTTTTCTTCTTGAAACTGATGTGGTGGAAAAAACGAGGTCAGTTTTCCCATTCTTGGTCTCTTTGTGTGTTAATTTAGAACAGCGGTTGGCAAACTTTTTCTGTGAAGGGCCAGATAGTAAATATTATAGACTTTGCAGGCTATGTGGCCTCTGTAGCAACTACTCAAAGTAGTTTTGCTTTAGTGCAAAAGCAGTTTTAGGGAATTCCCTGGCGGTCCAGTGGTTAGCACCCAGCACTTTCACTGCCAGGCCCAGGTTCAATCCCTGGTCTGGGAATTAAGATCCCACAAGTAGCATGGCAAGGCAAAACAAACAAACAAATAAAAAAAAACAGAAGCAATTTTAGACAACACGTAAACAAATGAGCACGGTTGTGTGCCAGTAAAACTTTACAAAAAACAGGCTGTAGTTGGCCCATCCCCTATCTAGAACCACCTCCCTCCTTTATTTTCCTTCTTACAGTTTGGAAAAAAATTAGGTCAGTTGTCCTGTAGAATATCCTGCCTTCTGGGTTTGTCTCCTTGCTTTCTCGTGGAGTCATTTATTCTGCTGGCCTCTGTGTTTTTGGTAAGCTGAAGCTGGAGTTCTAGGGGCGTGTTAGATGCAGGTTAGACATTTGGGGTGGGGCTGCCCTGTTAGCACTGCTGTGACTTGGTGCTGCCTCACATCAGTAGACATCAGTGTGTCCAGTTGTCCCACTCTGAGTGAGAGGAGATTGACTAATGCAAGACTGACTGATGTCACATCCCTCCATTGCAAACTCGTTCCCTTTAACCCTAGGTCATCTGTCCGTGGCACTTGCGCATATGTGAGCATCCATTTCAACCTTTGCCTTACTGGTTTAGCACCCACTGATTAGTGCTGCTCCTAGCATTTGTGTTTTGGGGGTTGCAGAATTATTTAGCAGTTGGTCATTCCTTTGTTAAAGAAGAGCTGTCCTTTAACCACCAGGGCAAGTTGGTTATAGGAAAGGCCAAGAGCGAGGCTGAATTAGTTCTCTATATTGCCAGTTTCCAGTAGAGAGTTAGGGCATTGCTACTGTCAGTAGTGACAAATGAGGATTTGGGTTCGTTTGTTTTGCTTTCTCCCATTTTTTGTAGTCTCTGTGAATGCTCTGATTTTATGTAATTCCATCTGTTTCCATCAGTTGCACTTATTCTTTTTGATGCTGAGATGGTCTCAGCCCAGTCTTTCAGAGGCCTGGCTGCTCACACAGGCTTCCTGGAGGCGCCTCCCACAGTCTCTGCCCTGAGGCTGCCCTTGGGGAGCTGAGCTGGGAGGCCAGCCAGATAGTAATCAATCCAGAGTCTGAATGGTGGGTTTCGATGGACGGCAACCCCTTCATGGGTATCTGTTCTGTATATGGCCCTGACTGATCACTCGGAGGGAAAGCTCTGAGGACATGTTTTATTATGTGAGCCCCCATATTTGCCCCCCTCCAAGCATACTGTTAACTCTGACCTGGACCCACCTGTGCAACGTGAATACTGTGGTCTCTGGATGTAGGATGGTACAGCCTGTGTGTCTGGGATGGGCCAACCTTTGGGCCACCAGCACCAGAACTGACCCCTGGAAAGTGCCAGTGAAGTCCCCTTCCTTTGCTGGTTGCCTCTTCCCACCAGCCTTAGGTGGGCTGGGCACAAGAGGCTTGTGCTGGTGCTTTGGCACCCAGAAGCTGCAGCTCAGTACATGCTGGCCAGGCCCTGGGTCAGTAGTGTGTCAGGCAAGGGTGAGGGCTCTTGGTGAATGTGGGGAGTGGGTGGAGGAGTGGGGGGCAGAAGCCCCCTCTGCTACGGGGTGCAGGTACCACTTGGGCTACTGAGAGCAGCAGGGGTTTGGGTCCTTCCTAAAGGGAACTCTCTGCTCTCCCCTAGCCACAGGCCCATTGGTGACCCTGACCCCTGCCCTCCCCACTCCCCATGCATCAGGCTTCTGCTGGTGTCCCTGGAGCATGGGAAGCTGCTGAGCTTGACCAGTGGTGTCTGGCAGGAGCTGCGTGTCTCACCCTGTGGCAGGGAGGGCATCCATGGCTGCAGCCAACAAAGGTGAGTGCCTGCCTGGTCTGGCGGGGTTTGTAGCATCTTCCAGTGGGCCCTGGTGGGAAGGGGCATTGCTGCATGTGGGGCCTGCGTTGGCTGTGAGTGTGTGTGTCCGTCTGAATGTGAGGTACTAATTACATTACACCAGTGTTTGTTCTGGGGACACCCAAGCCAAACCCGGGGACCCCTGCTGGCTCCATGGTGTGCTGGTCTTTGGAGGTGTGTGCCTTCATGGCCCCATGTTCCAGCCTCCCTGTTCCACTGTGGGGGTTGGGGAGCACAGGGGACTTTGGGTGAGCATTGAGGCTGCTGAGGTGGGTAGGGCCACAGCAGGTTGTGGAAAGGAATTTGGGTTTCATTCAGAGTCCAGAAGTGCTCATAGAAGGTTTTAGGCAAGAGAGGCCTGGTAGGATATATGAGGGTCAAGTCTGGGGGCCTCAGCAGGGAATGTGAAAATGCCAGGCTGGCCCCCTGGCCCTCCACTGAGTGTGCAAGAACCCAGGCAAGGGCTGGCCCAGGCCTTCTCACCAAAAGGACTCTGGGTAGGGCTGTTGGGAGCCCTAGGGGCTGTGGGGGTCAGAGAGGATTGGGGTCATGCTCTTGGCAAGATGGGCCTCTTTCAGCCTTAGCCTCCCCCGGTACAGGCCCTCAGCCCAGTTCCCACGCTCTGCCTGCCTTAACTCCCTGACTTCCTGGCCTTGGAGAACCTGACCCAGCTGGAGACAGCCGTGGGCCATGTGAGGGGTTAAGCAGAGGAGGGAAAGGCGTCTCTGGGAGGGGTCCTGGAGGCTCCCCTGGGTTCTTCCTTCTTACCTGCCAGTGATCAGTGATGAGGTTTAGAGGCAGCTGCGGCCCCTCCTAGGAGGGCTGAGTGTGGTTTTTGACCCTGTTTGTTTCTCCCACTCCCAGGCAGGTCCCATAGAGCCCATTCCTGTCTCTGCCCTTCTCCCGTCTCAAGTTGGGTCAGCAGGAGGGGCAGGCAGAGGGCCTCAGGTACTGACAGACCTGGAAGAGGAGATCCCAGAGATGGGGAGCTTGCTTGGCACTGTGAAGGAGAGCATGGGGCAGGGTATCTTGAGGACTGGGGCTGAGTCCTGCACTGCTTGGTGTTTGGAGTCGGGAGGACTGTCTCTTCCCTGTTAGCCCCATTCCCTCTAAGTGAAGGGTCATATTAGCTAATCCCTGAATCCCACCCCCACAAACCCTCTCTCAGGATGAGTATTTTCTGTGGGAGGACTGAGCAGGTAGGGGCAGGTGGGAGCCTCAAGCCTTTGATCGCCACTGTCCAGTAGGATGTGGCCTAGCCCAGCAGTGGATGCTGGATGATGTGAAGGGCAGTCGCAGAGGGCGGGGAGGTGACACGGTGGAGTAGTTTACTGGGATAGGTGAAGGCAACAGCTCCGGTAGCCCTCTCCCACTCTCTTCGTAGGCAATAAGCCCAGAGTCCGGAGTATCCGCTTTGCGACAGGCCATGATGCAGAAGGCTCCCAGAGCCATGTCCACTTTGATGAGAAGCTGCATGACTCTGTGGTCATGGTCACCCAAGAGAGCGACAGCAGCTTTCTGGTCAAGGTATGTGTGCATCTTCCCCGCCCGCCCCCCCCCCCCCCTTCCCCCCCCCCCCCCCCCCCCCCCCCCATTATCAGCCTCATTCCATCTGTCTTCTCCCCGGCCCTGCCTGGCTTCCTGAGCCTGTTCCATTTCCTCTAAGTTGGCTCCATAGGCACATCTTTGTCCTTCCCTGGGCTTTGGTTTCCCCATCTGTAAAATGGGAAGTGTGAGACTGTGGTAAGATGAGTGCACTTAGCACAGGGGTCCCCAACCCTCAGGCCACGGACCATTACTGGTCCATGGCCTGTTAGGAACCAGGCCACACAGCAGGAGGTGAGCAGCAGGCGAGTGAGCGAAGCTTCATCTGTATTTACAGCTGCTCCCCATTGCTCGCATTACCGCCTGAGCTCCACCTCCTGTCAGATCAGTGGAGGTATTAGATTCTCTTAGGAGTGGGAACCCTACTGTGAACTGCGCATGCGAGGGATCTAGGTTGCGTGTTCCTTGTGAGAATCTAATGCCTGATGATCTGAGGTGGAGCTGAGGCAGTGATGCTAGTGCTGGGGAGTGGCTGCAAATACAGATTATCATTAGCAGAGAGGTTTGACTGCACAGAGACCATAATAAATCAATTGCTTGCAGACTCATATCAAAACCCTATCAGTAAGTGGCAAGTGAAAGCAAGCTCAGGGCTCCCACTGATTCTTCATTATGGTGAGTTGTATAATTTTTTCATTATATATTACAATGTAATAATAATAGAAATAAAGTGCACAATAAATGTAATGCACTTGAATCATCCCGAAACCATACCCACCTCACCCCCACCCCCTGGTCCGTGGAAAAATTGTCTTCCACAAAACCAGCCCCTGGTGCCAAAAAGGTTGGGGACCACTGACTTAGGATGTTACTTGAATGGGAGTGGAGCTGTTGTTATCGGCATCACCCCAACCATTGCAATTGGAAGGCAGGTGTCAAGGCTGTGGTGTCACAGGCCTGGGTTCAGGTCCAGGCCTGCTATTCTGGCTCTGACCTTGGGCAGGTCACCTCAGTTTCCCTTCTCTGAAGTAGAGACAATTTATATCCCAAAGAGTTGGAAATGGAAGGATGTATGTATGTCACTCAGGTGTAAGGCTAATTATGCTGATAACAAGGTGTGACTCTATTTACTCTTCTCTGCCAAACCTCTGGCTGATTTAGGCTCTTTGCAGTAGTATTTATCACCCCCATGTTTTTCCCCTCTCCTCCTCTCCGAGTGGCCACATCTCATACACTCTTGTCTCCTCTGCTGCTGGGACACACACAGTTGGATCCCACATCCACTTTGGAGGGGCAGGAGGAAGTCTCTGGAGGGGATGGATTGGAGGGAAACAGGGACTGAGGCCCTCAGGTTGGACAATAAATCAGGGCTCCAGAGTTGAGCCCTGGAGGGCATGGTGGTGAGGATGCGGGATGGTTTCTGGTTTATTGAGATCACCCTGAGGAGGGGCCCAGAGTCATACCTGTTTGCCCAACTCTAAAACCCTTGCTCTTCCTCCAAGAGCTGACAACTTCCCCAAGGGAATAAACATAATTAACCCAAACTTTCAAAAATAGCTCCCTGCCTCCCATTGCAAAATCCATTCATGTAATTAGAGAAGATCTGGAAGATAGAAAAAACTATAAAGAAATTTAAAAGTACCCGCAATCATACTATCCAGAAATAACTACGGTTAATATTTTGATGTGTGTTATTCCAGTTTCTTTTTTAGCTTTGTTTCCAAAAATGAAAAACTGGTATCACAGTGTACACACTGTGTTTTGCTTGCTTCTGTTGTGAACCATCTCCTGATGGTTTCCACGAGATTTTAAAACTGCCTGGTATTCCACTATATGTATCATCATTGATTTAGCTGGTTCCCTATTCCTGGTGTTACAGTTTTGTACTGTTATAAATAGGGCAGTGATGAGTATTTTTTTTTTGCACATCTCTGAGTATTTCCCCTGGAAAATTCTGCAAGTGATACAGCTGGATCACAGGGTCACCATTGGCAGGTACAGCCAGAAAGTCCTCTTGAGAGGTGTGCCCTCTACCAGCAGAGTGTGGGGGCCACAGGGACTGAGCTTTATCTTGCAGTGACATCATCTGATCTCATTGAAAGGCTAGTTGCTCTCCCAAAGGACAGGGCCATCCATTTCCTGAAACTGGACAGCAGTGTGTGTGCACGTGAGCTGTGGATACAGCATGCACCCCTGCACCTCCTGGACTGGCACTCCAGTCAGCCTACCTGCCCAACAGCCACCCTGGCCTGTGACCCTTCACATGACTGGAGTTTCCAAGGATGGCCAAGCTCTGCGTATGAACAACAGAAATTGCTCGGGCTGTGAATCAGGGCTGTTGGACACAGTGAGCCTTTGAGTGGGCAGGCAGGAATCCATGTTCACATGCCAGCACGGTGGGCTGGAGCCCAGGTTCCATGGCTGGTGCCAGTCTTGTGGGCCAGCTTTGGACTGACACAGCTGGTCTAGTGTCTGTTTTTCTAATTCTGTCCCATCCTCCATCTTGTGCTATCTGTGTTGCCTGGTGGCCCCGCCATGACTAGAGGACCAGAGTCCCTGGGCTCTTGGCTCTGGCCACATGCTGGTAGTGGTGGGAGCAGGTGGATGGCCTGTGTCGTGGGGCTTTGAGCCTCCCCTGTGGGCAGTGGCTGGTGCTTTGCTGTGTGCCACGTGTGGCAGCAGTAGCCAAGAGGTCCAGGGAGGACTATACCCTGACCACACTGTGGCCTTCAGCCAGTCATTTCCTAGCTTCCATTTCATCATCTATAAAATGGCCACCAAGGAACTTCAGGGCTCATGAGACAGATGCTGAGGAGTGTGTGGGCCAAGCTGTAAGGATGGGGTCCTTGGAGAAAGGGCCTAGAGCTACCCGACCAGGGGTGTGGACCAACTAGAGTGATGGAGGGAGTCAGGCTCCCCTGGGATTGTCAAGGAAGCAAGTGTAGGGCCCCACAGGATCATCAGTGGCACAACCTGGGTGGGCCCTGGGGGAGACTGTAAGTGAAGGTGCCTCCTTCCCCCACCCCTCCTGCTGCAGGTTGGCTTCCTGAAGATCCTGCATAGGTATGAGATTACCTTCACTCTGCCCCCAGTGCGCAGGCTGAGCAAGGAGGTCCGAGAGGCACCTGTCCCCAGCCTGCACCTCAAGCTCCTCAGCGTCATGCCCATCCCAGAAGGTGCGTACCCTGCTTGGGGTGCTGGAAGCCTGCCCTCGTCCAGCAGGGCCTGGGTGTGAGTGGGAGTGAGAGCATGGGGTACTTCCTTCCCGCATCTAGGGCTGATGGGCAGCTTAGCAATCAGGGGACATGATGCCTCTTTATGGCCTTGCAGTGTGGCACCTTGGCAGGTCCCATACCCCAGGCCCCACTCCCTGAACAGAAGTCCATGCGCTCACACAGTTGGCCTACGTCTGCTCATTGCCTGATAGTTACCTTAATGGGACAGTGGGAGCCACTGAGGAACTGGCTCTGGGCCTCTAGCCCTCCCTCCGCCTGTACCTCAGGAAAAAGCTACTGGAACCTCAGGGACTCTGGGCAGCTACCTCCCATCACCCGCCAAACCTGGGCTTGGGCTTGGGGCTGCTTCTCTATACCCTGCCAGCTTTAGTGCCCCCCCTTCTCCCAAAGGCTAGGGTATCAGTTTCACCATGTACCGAAGCCCCAGCTTCAGTTTCATTTCCCTCTACCTCTACCTAATGACCTCACCCTCAAGTGGATTGAGCAATCCCCCTCAGGCCTCTTGCCACCAGATCTGCTCAAGCCCTGCCCTGCCCTCCTTTCCCCTCCCCATCAACCTCTCTCCTTGCTTGCCTTTTTGGGGAATGCCACCTCTTGGAAGCCTGAGTTTGACCTCTGGCCTACAGGCAGAGGCATGTAGAGCTCAATGAAGAATGGGAAGTTGCTGAGGCCCATGCGCCCAGCCCTGGGGGTAGGGTCCTGGGCCATCCTTGCTCCTCTGGAGGTCTTGGTGGTGGGTGGGGGCCAGTGAGTGCTGGGGGGTGGGGGCGGGAGGCCGCAGAGGTGCTGATCGCCCGGGCAGGTTACAGCATCAAGTGTGAGTACTCAGCGCACAAGGAGGGCGTCCTCAAGGAGGAGATGCTGCTAGCCTGCGAAGGTGGCACCGGCACCTGCGTGCGCGTGATGGTACAGGCGCGCGTCATGGGTGAGAGCTCGAGGCCCGGGTCTGGCTAGAGGAGGGAGGCACCAACTTGGCTGCAAGGAGTTTCCACCCTCCTTGAGTCTGAAAAAGGGATCCTTGTCCTGGCCCATCCCCAACCTCCTTGGTGGGTGCCTTTCTCCCCATCCCCTAGCAGAGCCGGGAGGGAAGGTAGAGGAGTCCCCTTGGAGTAGGTGGGGCCAGGGTCCAGCCTGGCATACTGACTTGTCACCTGCCTTGCAGACCGACACCACGGCACACCCATGCTGCTAGATGGTGTCAAGTGCGTGGGTGCTGAGCTAGAATACGACTCAGAGCACAGTGACTGGCACGGCTTTGACTGAGGCCCTCGCCCCCACCTGCCTCGGGGCCTCTCAGCCTTAAACCCCACCTCGTCTCCTCAAATGCTGCGTGATGGTGTGGCTTCCTCACCCTTCCCAGGGATGGGCATGGAGGTGGAGGGTCCAAGGGCCTCCAAGCTGGAGCCTCGCCCACACCTCTCACCTCATTTGTGCCACCTCCCTGCCTCTCCAGCATCCTCCTCTCCCACTTCCTCCTCTCTGTGTGCCTCAGTCTCCTGCTGGAAGAAATGGGCTGAGGCCCCAAGGAGGCTCTCTGAGGAGGGATGGAGAGGGCCTGGGGTGGGTTCTACCCACCCCCCTACCCCAAGCCATAGGGTCTGTAGCCAGGGCCTAGGAGAGGAGGGAGCTGGCTCTGTGGTGTAGCTGCCCCCATTACTGCTGCTGTCGTCTTGCTTTAGCCACCTCTCCTGTCCCCTCCCTCTTTCCCACTGCCGTCCATGGTGAGGAGGAGGGAGGTGCAGTTCCCAATCCCTACCCCCCCAGGTCTGTGTTACTTGGTTTTTAAACAGCTGGTTGGGATAAAACCCTAAAGAAATAAAACTTCCAGTGGATACCAGAGGCCAGCAGGATTTTTGTTCTCCAGGGCCCTGAGAATGTCCAATCCTTTACAGAAGGGCCAAGGAACAGTTTTGGCTCAACTCATTCTTTTTGGAGGCAAGGTCACTTTGTGGTATTACAGCACCTGGCCCCAAAAGAAGTATGCACAGGGGGTGACATTTTAGGCCTGGGAATAGTTGCCAAGACAGAGTTTGGATGGGGAGGGGCCTTCTGCCCAGGTCAGAGAGAGGTCTTGTGGAATGGGGCGTTCAGTTTGGGAGGCTTGACCCAGAGACAGCAGCACCCCCTTCTGGTCAGTTCCCAGCCCCAGGCACAGCTGAAAACCTCCCTCTGCAGATCCCAGCCCCTCTCCACTACTCCACTATTAGGGTCCCCTCTTGTGAGGTACCAGGAGGCTATAGCTTCACCTTGAGCATAAATGCTTTATTGTCACCTTAGGGTTCTCAGGCAGGTGGAGCTGTTGCACATCATGGGAGGGCAGGTACACTGAGTTGATGGCAGAGCTGTGACCAGTGCTCCCTCTGTCCTCCCTACCCTCCCCCCACTCCGTGGCTCGATGGAGTGCAAGTGGGTCATTCATAGGCTGCCCCTGGGGCCTTCTCAGATAGAAAGGAAAGGCCCCCCCGACATGTGCCCCCACATCCCCCTCATAAGTGCCTCGCCCTGTACCCTTCTCATAGTCTGCTACTGCTCTTTCTACAATTAACATTCATACTTGGGTGGTCAGTACCACACCCAGGAAGGTCTTACTACCCCTGTCCCTTTCCTTTCAGTTTCCAGTCCTTGTCCTGTCTGGCTCCCTAAACAGGCTGAGCCACTCAGTCAGTGCACTCCGCCCTTCAGGCCCAGGCCCTGCACAACCTCCTTCCTCTTGCTGCCCCACCTGCAGCTGCACCCCCACCCCCCCACTCCCATCCCGGACCCCAGTTCAGACCAGGGCTCAAGTCTTCCGGTGCATTCTGCTTTCAGGATCATGTGCTCCCTGTAGGCACGCCGTCTTGCAAACCTCTTTTAAGTCTCCTTGACCTCAGTCCTTGGCAGGGCCCTTCAGCCTTCCAGTCAGCGGACCGGGGCTCAATCCTAAAGCCAGAGTTTCTGGATATGTCCCCACCCATCCTCCTGTGACCTCACCTCCCCTCACCTCCCGGGGCAGGATGGTGGGGAATGGGGCCGGTTGGTCCGCCTCAGCCCGCTCCCCAGGCCCTGGGCCAAAAGAGAGTTCAGCGGGGCCGACGGGGCTGGCACTGCGCCCTCAATTGGAAAGAAAGTCGATGTCGGCGCGCACGGAGCGATTGGTGCTGACGTCGACGGCAGTGACCTTAATCTCGGTGTCGCCAAACTGCATAGCAGTGCGGATCTCACGGCGGCTAGGGGGCGCGCCGGCGGCATGGGGGCCTCCCTCGGCGGGCTCGAGCTCTAGACTGAGCGCGCCGCACTTGCGCACGCCTGGGTCGGTGATGAAGCGCGCGTCCTCGGCGGCGCAGCAGTACAGGTTGATGAGCACGCGCCGCTGGCCTGGGCGTGCTGGGCAGTAGCTGCGCAGCACCTCCTCGCCTAGGGCCACCGACTGCTCGGCGGCCACGAAGCGCTCGAACACGTCGGTGCACCAGCGGCGGCCGTCGCGAACCAGCAGCTTGTCGGGCGGGTGGCGCCCAGCCACAAAGCGGTTGAGCACGCCCACGCCGTAGGTGAGCGGCGAGCGGCGCACCCGAACCACGCCCGGAGCCTGCCCGAAGAGCACCGCGCCCTTTAGGATGGTGAGGCCCACGTCGTGCGGAACCACCACGCGGAGGCCGCGGGCACCCAGTGCTGCCTGCACCGCGTGCTGCAGCACGGCCGACTCTGCGAAGCCGCCCACCAGGAACAGCAGCTTCACGCCCTGCACTTCGGGGCGCGCCAGCAGCGCCTCTGCGGTACAGGAGTGAAGGGTGGGGGTAAGGAGGAGGGACGGGGAGTGGGCCACTGAGGCCACCACTGCGCATCCACTGGTGCCTCTCCTCTGCCCGCCTGTATCCTCGGGCAACCAGAAACTAGTCATTTCACTATAAAACGGCAGCCTGGTTCTCATAAAGAAAAACACCGGGCACTTTCATGAGGGCCCCTGGCAATCTTTATGGGCTCTGCTTCCCCACCACACTGTGGAGGGCTTGAGATAAGGGTCTGCATTTACACATATTAAATGCCTACTACGTGCAAGACATTGCACTCTCTAGATACTTCAGCTCATTTAAATCCCTGTGATAACAGTTTGGGGGACCTAATACTATCACCCCATTTGGGAAAACAGGCACCAGAGGTTCTTTAACCTGGCAAGACTGCACATTTTCCCGCCTATCTCTTAATCCCCACCACACTGCATCCTCCAGGTATTCCAGATGATTCTGGGTCTCATTCCAGTGTATGGATATGGGAAGGTTTCCAGGCACTAACAGGGTAACATATTCCCGCATCTGGGTGTGTACGTTGAGGTGAATGAAGGACCCAGGCTCAGGTGCTCACCTATGTGCTGGATGATCCCGCTGACCGTGGGCTGAAAAAGGTCGTTCATGGCCTCACAAGACATCCTGAGCATCCCCTGTGAGGACCACTTCACGAAGTTCACGCTGTAGGTATTGAAGGAGGCACAGGCCCATGGGTCAGGGTCCTGGGCACTACCCCTATTCCAGGCCGAAGTACCTGGGCACTGACTGCACATTATGTGTTGTGCCAGGCGTACTTTCAGGGCTTTAGACGCAGGTCTGTTCCAGGTCCAGACATGAGGTCCCAGGAGAGGAGCCTCCCTTTGCCTCGAGCAGAGGAACCCAGACCCATTGGCTAGCATATATGTATGTATGTATGTATATGTATATATGTATATATGTGTGTGTGTGTGTGTGTGTGTGTGTGTGTGTGCGCGCAGGGAATGGGAGGAGGTAGATGTTGGCCTTTCCGCAGGCTCAAGATTCTCGCCCCAGTTTGGGCTGCTGATTCCAGCTGGGGTACTCATGCCCCTCCCCCTGCCTCCACCGGGGCTGGCATGATATGTGCGTGGGACAGATAAGGTGGCTCCCCTACTCCCCCCTGGGGCCCACACCTTCCCCTGTAGGTGCGGTCCCCCGGCCCACCTGCTCCTGCGCAGGGCTGTCTCCACGTTGTGGCCTCGCTGCTTGCGGTAGAAGTCAATAAACGAGAAGGGCAGCGAGATGTTGAGCGCCCCCGCACGGTGTGGGCCTGCGGTGCGTTTGCGGGCCTCGAAGGCTATAGTCAGATCCACCCAGGCTGCTGGGCGTTGCCTTTTGAAGGTGGCGATGAAGTCCTCGCCGAAGATGCGGCCCAACAGCTGCTCGAAGGCCAGGTCCACGCCCACCGCGCCACAGGGGCCACCTTGGGTAGGGCAGGGGAGGAAGTGGGGCGTCAGTGCCGACTCCGCCGCCAGGGGGCGTTGGCGGGGCCAGGGCGGTCTGGGTACCAAGGGCGCTGCCTGGCTACTCACCAGATGCCTTGTAGAGCTCCTTGAGGGTGCCATGGGGCTGCTCCAACTGGTGCACGGTAAGGTCCACCGTGCCTCCCCCGCAGTCTGCCACCACGTAGCGGTCTCCTACGGGGGCGAGCGTGAGCACACACTCGTGGCACCTTCAGCTCTGTGCCCTCTGCAGACTCACCCAGCCTCCAGCCCTGCCCCAGGTCCTGAGCCCTGTCTGTGGGGCCATGGGGGTTAGGGTTGAAAGGGGCTTCAGGTGCTTGAGGGTCACCAGGTAGGAGCACAAGGTGTGGGGGAAAATGGTCCCAGGATTCTGCAACTCCATCTGCAGAGAATCCCCCAGGGGAGTGGGGGTTAGGGGCATGGCTGTGAGTGGGGGTGGGAGTGCAGGTGACTGAGGGGAACTACCAGGTTAGGTACAGCTGAAAGAGTTGGAAGGGGCAGGGTTCCTAGGGGCTAGAGCTGACTTCGGGAATGTTCCCCCCACCTTCAGTATACGGTGCCCCACAGGGCCCAAGGAATATCCCTCCATCTCCCCTCCCCCACCTGCTTGCATCTCAGCCCACAGTTCTCCGACACCCGATTCCACCAGGAATGTGCGACTGTGGCGGGACCTTCGAAGCTGCTCTCGGGCTGTGTGTTGAGGGACAGCAGGACAGTGAGGTTAGAAGGGGTGTCTCAGCTACCATGCTCAATGCCCCACGTCCTTCCACCAACGCCCTCCATGAGCATCTGGAGCAGCGAGTGCTCCTGAAACTCCTGCTCCACTCCTAACTGGGAGAGGGCAATGCTGAACCCCAAAGAGTCCAGAGAAACTGGATGGGGTAATCTTAGGCACTGTAACCAACAGCTAAGGGGGAGTATTTCTGGCTGCAGGACCTTCCCTTAATCCAGAAGGGCTCAGGCCATGGCAAAATCAGAATTAAGAAGGTCTGAAGGAGCTGGGGATGGGGTGGGGGGAGGTCCTGGGACCTCTCCCTGTCATGGGAGATGGCATCTGAGGGGATGATGAAGGTTGACCATAGTTGTCCCAGTTCCTGGTCCTGGCAGCAGGAGCTTGGGGCTGATGGGGGAGGGGGGAGGACAGCTGATGTGCCAGGAGGGGAGGGAAAACTGATTCAGTGGCTGTTTAAGGGGCAGCTCCTGAAGACCTCCACCTTCAGCTCAGAGTACCCTTTGTCAGTACCCAAGCACCTCTCCCCAGGGTAGGCATCACTCTCCCACTCTCAGATTCAGGGCTGGGCTGAGTCCTACCGTCCTCTGACAGTGCTACTCTAGGGCAAGGTGTAATCTTCAGCGCCTGCCTCCAAGGCCACCACTGGGCCGTATCCCGGGGGTGGCTCACCCTGACGGAAGCTGGAATCAATGGAGCGGCGCTCGCCCAGGCGCCCACTGCCTGGAGCTCGGCTGCTCAGGTCCACGAGCTGGTGCAGACGCAGCTTGCGGCAGTAGACAGAGGCGGCCTCAGGCTCCAGGGCGATGAGTAATTGCTCTGCATCCTCTCTTGACACCAGTCCGGCCTGAGGTTGGGTGGTTAGCAGGGTTGGGGAGCATCATGGGCCAAACATCACACTGAAATGGCACCTCAGGGCAGGCAACCGGGGGCCTGTGGGGCTCCAATCTCCTCTGGATTATACCCCACCCATGCTAAGCTTCTCAGGGCCCTCCATGCTGCACAAATTTGGAGCTGTCTCACAGCCACCCTGTGACCAGGCTGGGGAGGGGCATGGCCATGGCCAAGGATGCCATGGTGTTGCCCAGCAGGAAGAGACCCTAGACTGAGTGAAAACCTAGAGCACCTGGGATCTGCCTCCAGGCTGCCCAAGGTGTCCCTGGGCTGCAACAAGGTCCCCTTCACAGATGCTGGGTTGGCCAGCTAAGCACTGGCTGAGGGGGTTAGTGGAGACTCCAACACAGTGTATTGGGGAGGGTGGGTATAATGGCTAGACCATCAGTCAGAGGGGTGGGGGGGCCCCTTTTGGCTTACTGAACCCTCTTTCTCCACTGGTGATAGACAGTGTCTATGGGCCTCCCCACTCTTAGGAGAACTTTGTTCTCAGGGAATCTGATATAGGAGGAAAGAAACTTTAACTGAAATTTCAGGCGCCAAGGCAAGGCAGTCTGACCAGGTGGGGGATGGGGATGGGTGGGTATTGAGACTCCAGCCTGTTCTCAGCTGACAGGGAACAGTGTGGGAGGAAGCAGGGTGGGTAAACCAGCAGGGCGCCACTGGTGTAGGTGTTTGTTCTGGCTGGGCACAGCCATGCTTTCATCCTGGTCTCTGCAGGGGGATGCCCACTGGCCTCAGGGTTAGCTCCTTCTAGAGACAGTGTAGGCACCTGCGGATTTGACAGCTGTGGCATGCCTGGCCCAAAGTTGTGTTTGTGGGGGGTTGGGGGTCCTGGTATCTTCCATGGGAAGATGTACTGGAATTCCTGAGATCCCTTTTGGGGATCCTAGGGTGTCCACCAAGGCCTCAGGTTCACAGGCAGGATCAAACAATGAGCCCCCCTCCAACCTCCCCATTTCCACTTGAGAGGGGGGTGCCTGAGCCGTCCGCCTTTCTCCAGACCTTTGGGCACCTCTTATGGTAGGAAGACCAGCAAACATTGGCCAAAATCGCCTCCCTTCATAGTTTCATAGTCCTATTTCCCCTGCTCAGTGGTTGGGGCTGTGGTGAAAATACTGATGCTGGCTGAAGTGGGTGTTCTTGGTGTCCTGCCCAGCTACTGTGAGTGTTGGCTGCTACTGGCTCACCGCTGCCCCTTCTCTGAAGAACTGCCCTCAGCTGAATGGGAACCGCCTCACTTGGAGGGGCTTTCCCCAACTCCCCCAGTAACCAATGACAGACTGATAAGGATGGACAAAAAGCCACCCCCCCGCCTCCCCGTGGCCAACACCACAGTACATTCTCCCTCTAGAGCTCTCCATGGGATCAGGCTGAGGCTAGACTCCAGCTGAGACCACATCCTTGCTCAACTCTTTCTCCTGTCCTGCTTTTCTCACTCCCCTTTCTCCTGAGAGTCCTTGCAATAGACCACATGCACAAGAATCCCCATCTTGGGCTCTGCTTCTAGGAAACCTGCCCTAAGACACTGTTTAAGCTGGCCTGGGCTGTGTCTTTTGTCCCTCTGCTCTGTGGTCCTGCAGGCCCACCCCCTTTCCTGGTGGCAACAGCCCTCCAAAATGGCCAGCAGGGTGGGGCTGGCAGTCTTTACACAGTGGCTCTGTGGTCCCAAGGGTGGTGGGTGAATGAGGGTATGGGCCCTGCCCGGGGCCCTCCCAACCAACGTCCACGGCTCTGAGTGCACATTCTCACCAAGTAGGCAGCCTCTCGCATGAACTGCTTAGCTGGCTGTTTCCAGATGGCTGGCACTGTCAACACCCAGCGCACAGTGTCCTTCTCTGGCAGCGATGGGCACTGGTCCCTCAGCTCCTGGAGCAGGAGGGGGCAGTGAGGGGAATGGCTGGCTTGGTTTGCGGGGAGTGTCTTTAGCCTCTATGGGAGCTGGAGGAACTAATCAGGCCTCAGGAGGAACTTCCCAGCTAACTTGGAATCCTAACACCCACTTCCCCACCACCACCACCTCCCCAACACCTGTAGGGTTGATGCAGGCTCTACCAGATAGAAAGGCAGGGGACTGGAGAAGATGACCTCTGTCTTCTGACAGTGGCTACCCATTGGATGGACAGGGGATGGGCTGAGGGGAAAGGATGGACCTGGGGGCCCTCCACCCCAGTAGGCAGGGATGGGGTCACAGCGCACCTGCAGGGCATGCTCCTTGAAGAAGCGCAAGGCATGGGCGAACACCTCCAGGGCAGGCATTTTCTTTCCATTTACCGCTTCTAGCTGGGTCTTCAAGGTGAGATCCTGGCAGGGACACAAGGTGACTGCAGGAGGCCGTAGCTCTGCCTCCATTTCCTGACAACCTCTTATACTCACCCCATTTCCTGGTGCTCCTCCTCTTTGGCACTGTCCCACTCTGGCTCTAATCTCACATTAGTTCTCTCCCCAGCCCCTCTCTTTACCCTATCTTCACCCCTTGGTCATGCCTCCATCCCTTACATTCAAGTTCTGCCTCCTTAGCTACTCCTCCACCAGTCCCCTCCTCACCTTTTAGCTTCACCTACCCTCCATGAGGCCTCCCTCCCCATTTTCCCTCCTAGCCCTGCCTCCCTGGCTGGAGCTGGGCCCTGAGCCAGAATGTGACTCACAGTGGCACTGTGGATCTTCATCTTGAACTTCTCAAAGTAGAGCCAGTCACGAGCCTCCTCAGGGTCCAGATCGTGGTAGTAATCACGGGCTGTATAGCCAAAACTGTGAAAGGCACCCTCTGGGGTCAGCAGCAGGCAGGTGGGGGTCTTCTGGTGGGCCACACCTGGGTCCCCGCCCTCCCATTTCCTGTGGAGGCAGATAGCTGTCAGTGTGGTCAGCAGTAATCCTCCCTTTGTGGGGTTGGGTGCTGGCTCTGGAACCAGCTGTGTGACTTTGGGCAGCTCACTTGGCTTCCCCAAGCCTCAGTCTTTCCATATGTAAAATGGGAATGATAATAATACCTGCCTTTTAGGGTTCTTGTGAATATGGTGCTTGGCATCCACTTAAATCTCCATAAACATTGCTCATGGGATCCTCTCTATCCATGGGGCCATGGGTCCCATCCGACATCCTCAGCTCCTGATCCCTTCCATGAAGTATACCATTGGACCTCACCTCCCTTTTTTTTTTTTTTTTTTTTTTTTTTTTTTGTGGTATGCGGGCCTTTCACTGTTGTGGCCTCTCCCGTTGCGGAGCACAGGCTCCGGACGCCCAGGCTCAGCGGCCATGGCGTACAGGCCTAGCCGGTCTGCGGCATGTGGGATCTTCCCGGACCGGGGCATGAACCCGCATCCACTGCATCGGCAGGCGGACTCTCAACCACTGCGCCACTAGGGAAGCCCACCTCCCTGTCTTTTTAACAAGCAGCAGCAGCAAACCATCTGCCTTGTCTGGCCTTCTGATATGTCTCTCCAGGACCCTGGTAGAGGCCTCCTCCCAGCCAGCTGGTTTGCCCTCCTCTAGGCCATCTTCCACAGCTAAGCTCTTTCAAGGTATTCATGATCACTCCTATCTGGCCCACATCAGTAGCTACACCCCAGCTGACTGCACCTCCAGCAGGCCCCCAAAACCTGAGACTCCAAACTTCCCTATGTGCAGGCATCATCTGGACCTCCACCCAGAACTCACTGCCCAGTTCATTAGCCTGGCAAATCCTTCCTCCCCTTCCTCTGCATTGTCTGATGCCCTGACTCCTCTAGGCCAAGCTCACCAGTGCAGCCTTTTGGGGAAATAACTGGGAATCCAGGCAGAAGGAAGAGCATGTGCAAAAGCTTAGAGGTGTGAAAGACCAGGGAGAACTAGCTATAAGTTGGCTCAAAGCAGGAGAAAATACAGGAATCTTAAGATCAACTAAGGAGGAGTATCAAATGCCATATCAGAATTCTGTCTTGGTGGGTATTAGGTAGGGGAGTGAAGAGGCATGACCACATTTGCCTTTAGAAAGGTCACTGGTTCCCATGTAGCAACAGAGTGGAGGGGAGGGAGGATGGACAAGGAAAACCAGGGAGGAGGATATTGCAACCGTTCAAGTGAGAGAGGGTGGGGCTGAACTTCGGGGTGGTAGTGGTGGAGAGAAGTAGGTGGGTATTACAGAGATATTAGAGATAGAAGTGATGGGGATTAGTGGCTAGTGGGGGTGGGAAGGACTTGGGAGGAGGCCAAGATGCCTCCAGTTACTTCCTGTGATTGTTATCTCCAGTGTCCCTTCATGTGTCCTCAGCCCCAGCAAGGGGCCCAGCATGGCCTTGGCTGTGCGTGCTGACAAGTTGGGATGCCCTGCAGCTCTTAGAGAGCTCTAAGGGCCCAGAGCCTTTGTGGCCTCATGTGGATGTGGAGGGAGCAGAGAAAGGGGAAGGACAGTCCACGCTCATGTAGGTTAGGTCCCCTGTATCTTTGGGGCAGTGACCCTTTGCCTGTCTCTCCACCCACGCTTCCATCCAGCCTCCCAGGCCCTGGTGAAGCCCCCTGATCCCCCACCCCAGGCTGAGTTGGGAGCTTTGGGGTCTTCTATAGGGGCCTTCCCCCTATAGGCTACAGCCCCACTAAGATATATTCAAAGGATCAGGGTCTTGAGGCCTGAAGGGGAGTGTCAAACAAATGTTTCATTCAAACAAAACAAAATCCATCAGAATGGATTTTTCAAACAGCTCTTTCATGACAACTGTGTGACTTGTCAACTCAGTTAACCCTCTGATCGTTCATTTCCTTGTATTTCATTTGAGTCGAACCTAGGAATCTGCCTCTAGGATTCTACTGCATAGAAATTCCAGCACAAGTTTTCAAGGAAGAATATTCATTGCAACACTTTTTGTAATAGTGAAAAATTAGAAGGAAAAATAGCCTCAAAACTATCAATAGAAGAATGGATAAATTATGACACATCTGTACTGTGGAATACTATGCAACCATTAAAACAAAATTGTGGCTCTCTGTATTCACATGAAACATCTAGAAAATAGTGTTGAAAGCTTAAAATAAAGCAAGTTGTATGATATACCACTTTTATTTTAAAACCACATATTTATTTGGTTTTTGCATATGTATTTGTGCATATGTATTTGTGTATGTGTTTGTGACTAGCCCAGAAAAAGATCTGTGTATTTTACTGTATGTTTGTTATCTCGCAATAAAAAATTTAAAATAAAAAACAAAGCCCAACATTTCCTGCAGAGGTCAGAGAGCTGCCCCAATTGGGGCTGAGGGCCCAGGCCTAGCACCCATCCTCCAAACTTTTGCCCCAGTGAGGAGCCCAGACTAGGGGTGGAAGGCACTCTGAGGAGACCCCATATCTCTCCTTAGTGACGGTACTTCTGGGACCAGGTCTCTCCCAGGGTGTAGGATTCCCCCCGCACCCCACACCAATCTCCCAGCCCAGCCACCCTCACCTCATCATGTGGATGGCCTCAGGGTCACTGGCAAAGCTGAAGGCATAGCCACTGGATGTGGTGCCGAAGTCGATGGCCACTACCACGGAGAAGGGGGCCTGCTGGGGGGCTCGGGCCTCAGGCTTCTGCAAGTGCAAGACGTAGTCAGGGAGCAGCCAGATGGCCAGGCTGAGTGTATGTGGGAGCCCTCCCAACCCCTGGCTGTGGTCCAGACCGGCCCTGGCCCAACACCACCTACCTGCCTGCCTGGCTTCCTTCCTCTCCTAAGCTCCAAGGTAAGCTCTTGAGATGCCAACTGTTCAGAAAGCCCAAGGCCTCTCAGGTAGCCCCATGAAGTTTTGGGCTTGAGCTCCTGCTTCCCTGCTTCTGATTCTCTGCCCACCTTCTGCCTGGACTGCCTTTGCCCCACCCCCATGTCACACCATTTCACAGCCTGGGCCCAGCTGGGGGCAATTTTGCTGCTCTGAGCAGCTTCATAGCACATGGACCTGCGTATATTTGACCCTCTTGCTCTTTGTGGCCACAGTGACACAGCCAGACTCTATCCAGTTTTGTGACAGAGAAGAGAGGCCCCATGCATGGCCTGTCCATGTGCCCAAGAGTGGTCCCTGACTCCTCCCAGGCCAGGCCTGGGCTCCCTGAGAAAAAGGGCGTCCCCAGGCTGAATCACTAGGGTGAGGCCACCCCACGTGGGGTGACCTAGGGAGCTTGGGGGTGGTGGTTATGTCCTGGATACTTCAAGCTAGCCACAAACTATTTTTTAGCAACATGTCTCCTCTTCCCTAGATATACCTTGTATTAAGGTGGCTGTGGTTGACAGGAGGGGAAGCAAGTCTCGGAGGCCCAGTGCTCTGAGAACACACAAAACTACTTGCTCAGAAGTACACCTGCCCCAGGCAGGTTACGTGCAATGGTCCCTAGATGTTATCCTGGAGAGAGATCACCTCAGTAGAATTGTTACCCCTACAGTCCAAGGTCACCTAAGGCTAACCCATCAGGGGGAACATGAGTGGAGTGTGTAGGGGCAGGAAGCATGATGGCACCCCCAGCCCAGACCTGCCAGGGTTCTTCCAGACACCAGTGTGACCTTCCCCACTAACCAGGCCACCCACCACCCCAATCCCTGCTCTGGGCTTACTGGAGACTGTGAGGGTGTGAGGGGGGCAATGCCACAGCTTTCTTGGGTCCTTGGGGAGCTGGGTGGGCTGGGCACTGGAGACCGCTCTGGGCTGGAGCCTGCAAAGAGAGGGCAAATCACTCTGGCACAATCAGGGTAACGGGGTGGTGGCTGGGGCCCAAGCCTGGGGGATTCTCCATCAGTCATTGCTGGGCCAAGGGGAGGGGTACCCTGCTGGGGAAAGGCGATGAGGGAGGGAGGGTAGGAAGGACGGGACTGAGGTCGGGGTCGGGGATAGCTGGGCTCAGGGTCTGTTATCAGTTAGAGGCAACCTATTACTGAAGGGTGACATACTTCACCTAGGGACTCACTGTCTCCCCCAGCACTCCTCAGACACAGCAGGGAAGGGGAGAGACAGAGAAGCATTGTGGGGGTGGGGAAGACTGAGACCAGAGATAGAAGGGCAGGAGAGATGGGGCAGGTGAGCTCCTGGGGTGAGGGTGGAGAAACCAGAAAAGGTTGGGGACTACAGACCTGAGTGGGAGTGGAGCCACTCCTCTCCCCACTAAAGTGCAGCCACATGGTTCTAATCAGGACCCGAGGGAGTTGCCTCCCCCCCTCCCTCTGCCCCACAAGGGCCATGGACAGGCCCAGCTGGCTGACTGGGGCAACACTTCCCCCAGCCCAGCCCTGAGCCAAGAGGTGTCCACCACACTAGGAAGTCAGATTCCAAGCCTCCCCTCCCCCATGACACACATAGACCTGGAGCCAGCGTTTGGGGGCAGGAGGCCCCCTTAAGACCCTCTCACAGGCCCAGGACTGAGCTGGACCTTTGATGGGAGGAAGCAGTGCAGCCCCCAGAAGGCAGCCCAAAGCCTGGTTTGGAGGCTCTGGCAGCTCAGGGGGCAGGAGGGCCTGCTTTGCTGGTGTGGGCTGGTGGCTTATCACCACCACACTGAACTTTGCTAAGGCCCCTGGGAGGGGCACTGGGGCTGCCCTGAGATCCGTGTGTGGGGACGGGGGCGCTGGCCAGGGAGATTGATGGGGTCTGGTATGAAGACACATTGGCAAATCAATGTCTGGCTTTAGGCTGAGCCAGGGCTGGGGCCTGTGTACTCGCTCAGCCACAGCTCTGTGGCCCTGGCAAGTCCCAGCCCTCCCCGACCTTGGGGTACCCTTGGAACATATGTGAGGGGCCGGGCATGATTCTGCGAAGTGCTTGGACAGGGCTGGCATCTGTCTTGCAGTGCTGGAGGGGCAAGGACATGATGGTCACACTCCCAGAGCCCCTTTTTCTCAGGTGGCCAGGGCAGGCTTGGGTCCTGTCACCAGCTCCAGCTTGAGGGGCCGAGTTGCTGTGGTTTGAGCCTGGGAAGGGAGTCAGGAAGGAAGCCCCAGCCCACCAGGTCTTTGTGAGTGGACTTCCTGAGGCGTGTCCGTCCTGCCTCCTGGCCTCCTACCCCTGCACAGAACCCAGAGCCTGCGCCCAGACCAGGCCAAAGGCAGATGCGCATGCACACAGAGTTCTGTGCAGACATACACACCCTGTGCCCAGAGACCTGCCCATAGGCAGACATGCAGACACACACACACACTCACATGCGTAGTCCTGTTACACTGACCCTCCTTGGGCACACACACTCACAGAACGGTGCTCAGGAGCCTCTGCTGGGCAAGGCACGTGGACAGACTAGGGGTGGGTCTGAGTGCCAGGGTGAGGGGGGCAGTGGGCCCCGGGCAGAGGCGAGGGGGTGGGCCTTACCGCTGTACAGCCCCTGCAGGCCCATCTCCGGGACAGCCAGCATCTTTGTAGGCCCTGTGGCTGTGAACAGGAACAGACAAGCAGAATGGCATTTATTTGTTCCTTTGTTCCCTTACTGAATAATTGTTTATTTTATTTATTTACTTTTGGCTGGAGTCCTTTGAAGCAAATCCCAGGCATGTTGCTTGACCTATAAATTATTTAATGTCTCTCTAACAGAGATTTTTTAAAAGACATTGCCACACACCACTGTCATGTCTAACAAAATCAACAGTAATTCCTTAATTTCATCCAATGCTCAATCCTCCATCCCAGCTTGTCTCAAAAATGTCGGGTTTTTCTTTGGGCCACACTGCGTGGCTTGCAGGATTTTACTTCCCCGAGCAGGGATTGAACTCTGGCCCCCTGCAGTGGAAGTGAGGAAACCCAATCACTGGACTGCCAGGGAATTCCCTCAAAAATGTCTTTTTAACAGTTGCTTTGTTGGAACCAGGATGCTCCTAAGTGTTTTCAGGTGCCCACTCTCTGCCAGATGCTGTGGGACATCAGTGACCCAGAGAGACACTGTCCCTGTCCTGGGGGCCCACAGCCTGGTGGGGAAGCCATTCATAATCAGATAATCATGTAAGTGAATCTGAGATTACAAACAATGCTGTGAAGGATACTGTGAAGCAGGGCAGAAAGGGGAGCATGGCAAGGCTGGAGAGAGGGGTTGGGCTAGGCTCACCCTGCAGGCAGACCCTGGTGGACCCAATTTTAGATCTGGCTTTACATGAAAGGCAACAGCAAATCTTGAAAGGTTTCAAGTGGCAGAGTGAAGGCAGGGGCATGACTAAATCTGTGTTTTAAAAAGCCCCTCTGGCTGCATGGGAAGTGTAGATTGCAGTGGGACGACATGAAAACAGGAGCCAATAAGTGCTCCAGGCAACAGATGATGGTGGTGGCTGTGTGTCTTGAGACAGAAGTGTAGACATTTACGTTAGAGGTTAAAATCAACAAGCCTGATGGAAGATGGCTGGATTGGACATGGGAGGTTAGGAAGCAGAAGGTGTCAAGGATGACACTGCCTGATTCAAGCTAGGAGATGGATGGTGAAATGGAGAATACTGGAGCAGGGCAGGCTGGCAGGGGGAAGGGGCAGTGTTCTGGGTGCAGTTTTGAAACTGCTGGGAGAACAGACTGAGGAGTCAGATGACATATGACCTAGAGGACAGGGAGAAATCTGAGGTGGAGATGCGTGTCTGGGAGTCATTGTCACGGGAGGCTTGGCAGAGAGTAGAGTGGGGGAAGGGAAGGGAGGAGAAGCTCTGAATAAAGGTTGACTGGAGGAAGGTTGGCTGGCCAGGGAAACGGAGTTGCCTGCTATGGTTTCATGAAGATCTTGATAAGAGAAGGCTGTGAAGCTAGACGCCTTTAGAGATTTTTAGATGAGACTGGAAACACCTGTTTTTAATGGCATTTCAGTGGAATGATGGAGATGGGGCGGGAGTCAGGTAGGCGAGGACGGAGCAGACAGTGAGAGAAGAGAGCTAGCTAGCACTCCTCCAGCTAGCACCTGGAGGAACATAATGCTTGAGGGGGGGAGGACAGGTTTTTATTTTCTCTTCTAAGATGGGAGGAACCTGAGCTTGTGTCTGTGAAGTTCTGAGGGCCAAGCTAGAGGCCTCGTCCTCCAGGTCATTGACAGCTTTGTTACTCAAAGCGTGGTATCAGGACAGCAGCACTGGGTCCCCTGGGAGCTTGTTAGATGTGCAGGCCCTCAGGCTCCGCCCCGGACCTGCTCAGTTAGCGCTTGCTTTTTCACAAGATCCCAGGTGGTTGGGAGCACCCTAAGGTTTGAGAAGCGCTTGTCAATGTATCCTGGCCCAGTCTTCAGATCACCAGTGCTACTGTCCTCAGCAGTGAGCCTAAACAAGGGTGGGGACAGCCCAGAGCCCACTCCCTCTCTGTAGCCAGTGGCCAGATCAGGAAGTTTTGCTAACAGAACACAGCGGACACAGAGCTGGGCACTGTCACACCCCTACACACATGTGCACACACCCTTGCTCACACAGAATTCACACAACCCAGCCCCAGCATGGACAGACACTGAGACACATCCAGGATATTCCCCCATGGCCAGCACCATGGAGATTTCCAGACGCATGCAGTCCTGCTGTCACTGGAGGTGCACAAGTGGATGTCCAGGAATTAGAATCAGGGGAAATACAGGGGCTGATCGTGGGCACTTGTACAGCAGCTGGATGATGCTGAGAAAAGGGAAAGTAAATGGTGGGGGTGGGTATGGGCCTTGAGAACCAGGGGCAGGTGCCCAGTTCAGGGTGATGGAGTGTCATGCTGGACGTGGATCCTACCAGCTCCCAAGAGCTGATTCTGTGCATCTCTTCTCAATTCTGCATTTATTGACATCACATTGATAGCTTGAAATCAGCCATGGTGATTCTACCATAGAAGTTGGTAAACTGCAAATTAGGTTTTTCTCCCTCTTGGGGAGCTGACGGAAAAACATCTACCAACACACTACTGGATCAAGCCCACAAGAGAGAATATGGCAGCCCTATTTATACATTGTTTTGATTCATCAGCAAAAACTTATTGACATTTCTTCCTGCCAGGTTCTGCAGCTAAGTGCTGGAGAAATGCTTTGCTGAATGAATGAATGGATTTTCTGAACCAAGGATATTGTATTTGGAGCAGAAACAATCTAGAACCACCAAGAAAAAAAGACTCAAGAGTTGTCACTCTAAGCTGATTCCATGTCCAAACCAATGTGTCTATAATCTCCCCAGCTCTGTGAACCTGGTCCAGTTATCTCCCATCTTTGAGCATGTGACACGGAATGCCCCTACACTCAGGGCTGACAAGGGCCTGTTATGGCATCTGGCTGGAGTGCATCATGTTGCCTCTCTGTGCCTCAGTGCCCTTTCCTGTAAAATGGATCATGCAGGGGGCTTGTGAGGATCAAGTCCAAGAAAGGAAGGTGGCTGATAAAAAGGCAGGAAGTTCGACAGATGTGAGCAGTGTTCTTTCCCTTCGTGATGTGGATTCTAAATTTTCTCTTGTCAGAAGTCTTTGGTCTTATTGAGACTTTTATTCTAGTCATTCTGAGTTCTTTAGGGAGGGAGGGAGGCCCTGAATCAATTTGTGTTAAAGAAGGAGGATCCTGCTGATTCTCTGAGAGGTGGAGGTACAAGAGGGTGGCAGCCACACAAGCACACACACATACCCCATATTTCTTTGGGACATCCCCCACCATGCATACACACCCACATACCAGAAACATGTAAGGAGAATGCTGATCATGGGACTCAGGACAACCTCAGCTACAAAAGCTATATCTGGGCGGGGCCTGCAGCTGGAAGTGGGGAGAGGTAGATCCCTGCCCCAGGGGCCCACTAATTTCAGACTGGTGATGCTTATGGGTTTGAGAATTGGGTGGGGCAGTTTGATATACAGAGAGAATAACTTCATTTCCTGGCTACAAGGGCAGGCTAAACCCTGGCCCCAGCCTGACCCCTACCCTACCCACAGATAGACCCTTAACCTTGCCCATGGACTGACCCCTAGCTCTTGGCCTCATATTGACCTCTCATCTTCAGCTTTACCCTGACCCCTGGCCCTGGCTTCTACCCAATAGGCATGACTGGGGACTAGGACAGAGTGTGGCCGAGTAGGGACTTGAAACTGGTGACTCCCATCCCACAGTGTCCCCCAGACTCACAAAAGCCTATGACTTTCACCTCCCTAACCCCGCAGGCCTCCTTTTACCGGGACCCTGCCTCTCCCATCCACTGCTCTCTCAGCATCCTGCCAGTCAGCAGGCAAAGAGAGGCCACAGGCGTTTCTCCCAAGCCAGAGACTGAGCCAATCAGGGCCCAAGGAACAGATCAGAAATGGCACCCAAAGGGCTGCCCCAGTCTGTCTCTGGAGAGGCACCCTCAAGGAGAGGGACCAGTGGGAGGTTGTGGGGTGAGGAAGCTGCCTTCTCCTGGCCTGAGGCAGGGAGTGATAGAAATGGCCTCCCAAGTCCCCTCCCTGTCCTCAACTTTTCTTTCTATACATCCTGCCCTGCCCCCATGGGTCCTCATCAAGGGAGCAGCCAGTTCACAAACAACCTCTGTCCCACACAGCTAGGGCTTAAAGCCCCTCCCACCCTCTGCCCACTGTCCCTCATCACCTCTCTTACCTTCTGGGGATCCAGGGCTGCCTTCACTCTCCCAGGGAGTCCACATTTTAGAGCACCCTCCCTGTCAGTTTCTCTCCCACACACAAGCTAACTTTACAGCCTGGCTCCACTGGGATCCCACAGGGAGCCCTGACCCCACCCCACCTGGATTCCCAAGCTGGCCTCACAGAGAGAAACCAGAGGTCCCTGTTCATGAGGCCAGCCCACAGTCTGGCACTGTGCCACCCAGCCACTCTTGAACTTTCTGAACCACAGGCCCTGGGAACTCCCCCTGCAGGCGTCCCCAAATACACACACACTCAACCCCCGGGTCTCCACCTCTGGCCTAAGCACCGTGTCCTCCACAAACTGGCTCCCTGGAGCAGCCCCCAGCCCCACAGACACCCAGACATGGAAGTCCCTCGAGCCCCCCTCCCTTCCCCCAGATCCCCACCCTCCACAGGGTGAGTGTGGGGTCCCAAAGCCCGGATGTAGCCCTCCGTCCCTACCCCAATTGCCTTACCGAACCCACAGCTCTGCTGGAGAGAGGGGCTTGCAGATCTGCCCCAGTCCTATCCCCCTGGGTCAGGAAGTTTGTGGTGGGGTCTCAGCCACCAGCCCGCGATGAGACCGCAAACCTTGGCGTTTTCTCCTCTCTGGGAGCCCAGCAGTCCCCTGCCCAGAACTCACCTCTGCCCTGCCGACAGCTCGACCTGTGTCCAGACGCCTGGATCCTGGGCCCAAAGCCGGTGGGGAGGCTGTGCTCTGCCGCGTCGGCCAAAGCCCTCGACGTGCGCCCAGCCCCAGCCCGGCTCTCCGCCCCGCACCGCCCCCGCCCCTCTCCTCCCCTCCCCCTCCCCCAGGCCGGATGGCCGCGCCGCTGCCGCCGCCGCCGCCGGGTGGGCCAGCGCTTCAGCCCAGATGTGCGAGGCCGGGGCGGGGCCTGCAGCACTGGCCTCCGCCGAGGGGCCCGGCCCGGCTCGAGTCCACCGCCCCTCCCTTTGCCCCTCCTGCGCCTCCCCCACTTCCCAGCCACCCGGGGGGCCGTGAGGGGAGAAGGGTGAGGAGACGAGGTGGAGGGAGGAGGAGAGGAATTTCAGGGCCTGGTAGGCCTCCTGCAGCCCGACTGCGAAGGGCTCCTCTGCCCACCCCAAGGCCACCTCGGGATTCAGCCTAAGGGGCCTAGCTGCTGAGAGGGAGGGCCCTGCCCAGACCCCTCCAGCCCCTGCCCCGGACTCTCGCAGTCCCTTCACCCAGACACCCCCACCCCACCCCCAAGATCCCGAGCTTGGTCTCCAAGGGTCAGAGAAGAGAGAAGAAGCCAGATTGAGGGTGAGGACAGGCCTTTAAGCCCCAGGCTGGGGCCTAGGCCTGTCCTTGCTGAAGTTTGGGGTAGGGAGGGAAGGGTTCTCACAGTTTGGGTCCCCACTCCTAGCAAAGGGATCACTCAGAACTCATCCTGCTTTGGCAAGGAGCACAGAGCTCCTTTCCTGTGAGGGTTCATGACCTTCTTCCTGTCCTAACCCATGCTTTCGTGGGGATTTGGGGACCTGGCCTCCAAACAGGAGACATAGAGTGGAGATCTCCTTGCTAGGCCCCTCTAAGGCAGCTGACTTCCCATAATGCCCACCACCTCCTGATTCTGGCAGAGCCTGGGCCTGGCCCCTTTCTCTCTGCCCAGTGTGTTCCCACAAAGGCTTAGGCTGGGCACGGATGGGATAGGGCCAAGGGCTGCTTCTTAGCTTGTCTCTCTGTGTTAGGGGGGCTGGCCTCTTGTCTGTTCCCCCAGCCCCTTCCCCAAAGAAGGCTCCCACAGTTCTTTGGGCATCAGCTGCCCCTCCCACGCCAAACCTTGGCAGGGGCTATTGTCCCTCCCTGGAATACTTTCTCTCCTCATCTCTGACCATCTATAAGGCTCCCCAGCTAAAGTGTCATCTCTCCTAGACTTTTTATTTATTTATTTTCTAAAATTTTTATTTATTCTTATTTTTAAATTTTTATTACCTATTTTTGGCTGCATTGGATCTTCGTTGCTGCAAGCGGGCTTTCTCTAGTTGTGGTGAGCAGGGGCTGCTCTTCGTTGCCATGTGCGGGCTTCTCATTGTGGTGGCTTCTCTTGTTGCAGAGCACGGGCTCTAGGTGTGCGGGCTTCAGTAGTTGCGGCACATGGGCTCAGTAGTTGTGGCACGCTGGCTCTAGGGTGCGCGGGCTTCAGTAGTTGTGGTGTGCGGACTCTAGAGCGCAGGCTCAGTAGTTGTAGCGCAGGGGCTTAGTTGCTACGCAGCATGTGGGATCTTCCCGGACCAGGGCTTGAACCCATGTCCCCTGCATTGGCAGGTGGATTCTTAACCACTGCGCCACCAGGGAACTCCCTCTCCTAGACTTTTTGCCCTTATTTTCAGGGCCACTGCTCCAGAGGGCTCCCTGCAATGAGACTGGGGGTGAGGGGTGTGCAGAACCAAACAATTTTGTATGTTAGCACTGGCCAATAAGCCAGCAAGGTATCCAATCAGCAGCCTCCCCTGGCTGTTCCAAATGTGTGTCTGTAAGAATGTGTGTATCTGTTGGTGTGTCTGTGTGTGTGTCTATGTGTATGAGTGTGTCTTTGTGTCTATGACTGTGTGTCTATGTATGTCTGTGTCCATATGTGAGTGTGTCTCTTGGGATGTCTATGTGACTGTGTCTGTATGTGTCTATGCCTGTCGGTGTGTCTGTATGTATTATATATGTGTGTCTCTGTATCTTATGTCTTTGTGTGTGTAAGTGTGTTTGTTGTATTTGTCTGTTTGTGTGTGACAAGTGCGTGATGGGGGCTGGCAGGCCTTCCTCTCATTCCAGAGGCCGAGCAAAGCCGGGGAGGGTTGAAATGTGGCTGGACATTAGTGTATGGGGAAGGGGCAAAGGGTTCAGCCTCTCAAACACAACCTGCCTCTTGTTATTCTTTTTCCTCCACCCCAGGTGTTCCTCCCTCCCCACCCCCAGCTCCACAGACTGGCTCATCTCTGAGGGCTACAGCAGCAGGCTCTGAGCAGGAGTGAAGAAGACTCGTGGGTGGGGAGGTCCCCAGCCCCTGGTGCCCTTCTGTTTAGCAGCCTTCTGTTCCCCCCTATTTTAGGCGCCCTCAGTCTGACATAGGCATCACAGCCCCACCCTTGGGCAGCATCCAGTCAGACACAAGAGAAGGACATCGAACAATCCCAGTGACTCCTTGCCACTGGGAGGTTTGATTCAACTTCCACCAGAAGATTTGGGCCGAGGTGGGCATGGACAAGGGTCCTCCAGAGGCCCTGCCCTTTGTCATCCTCCCTGTGCCCTTGCACCTCTCTCCTCTCCCCTCCATCGCTATGGGGGCCCACCCACTGACCTCACCCGCTTCCTGCTTCTCCCCGGTGGGGGAGGAGCGAGGAAGGATCAGTTCCGAGTGTGTCCTTTCAGGAGCAGCCTCTCTCCAGGTCACGCTTCCCTCCTCTGGCCTGCACTCAGGATATCTCCCTCCTGTGGATGCCCTCGTTCCCAGCCCTGCCCCTCCAGTTCATCTCTATTATGCAACTGGAGGAGACTTTAAAAAGTGCAAATTTGGTTCCATTGCTTCACTGCTCCTACACTCTCCATGATTCCCCATTACCTACAGCAGAAGAGCCAAGTGATCCAAGGCTTGGACTGCCCTTGGCTGACCTCTCAAACTCCCCTTCCCAGCCCTAACCTCCAACCGCATCTGCTGCCCTTCAAGCCCAACTTGCCTTCTCTGCTTCTGAACCTTTGTTCCACCTGGGCCAGCCCCAGCCCTGCCTTACTTGGCAGGCAGCACCCTTCCTCCCTTGGGCTCTTTGGGAGAAACTGGCCCCTGGGAACCTGTTGTGGGTGCTGTGTCTGCTCAAAGAGCCCCCAGCCCTGGTCACCACCAGGTGGGGCTTTTAGGAAAACTCTTTGGGTCTGGAAGGCAGGAGCAATGCTCCTCTTGCTTGGTGCCTGACCCGCACACCAGCAGGCAGTATTAGGGCAGAGGGTGATATTTGTCTTTAGGACATGTCATTTTCCGCCTAAGCTTATGTGTTCTGTCTCCCCTCCCTCTTGCCCAAGTCCAGCTGCTTGCTCCATCCCAGAGCTTGGGGCAGGCAGACAGAGAGACACACAAACCACACACACACACACACACACACACACACACACCTCACACACACACACACCTCACACATACACCAGGAGGAGGGTAGGTGTTCTCACAGCGTTCCTCGGGAGGAGAGGATGGACAGAAGATTTTTTCCATCAGTAGACCCTGTTGACTGCACCTCGTGGTGTGCTGGTGCCTATTTGGGTAACTTACCTGCCACTTACGCTGCCACAACACCCTCGGTGGGGAGGGACTCTCCATTCTACAGAGGAGAAAGCTGAGGCTTAGAGAGAAGAGGGCACTGCCCATTTCAGACCCGCTGCTGATTCAGGGCACAGATCGATTCAGTGGGCTGTCTCAGAGTCTGTGCTCTTGCAGGAGACTGATGAAGGGAAGATGGTACCTGGGCACCCAGACGCAGCCTTCCTGGATAGTTGTCCAGCCCTGCCTGCCCCTCCCTGGGGATGGAAGGTGGGTGGCTCCTGGGACAGAGGCCTCTAGAGTGTTCCTCTACCAGATTCCTGAGGTGCGAGCTTCCTTCCAGGAATGACTCTGCCTGCCCCACCCAGCTGGACTTCCTCTCTGTGGCTCACAGCATCCATCTGCATCATTTTCCTCATTGGAGATGGGAGCGTGGGAGGCCCAGCCTGTGGCCAGGAGTTCAGGATGAGCCCTGGGGGTGCCCTGCCTCCGCTGTTGCATGGGCAGCTGGCACCTCCTCCTTCATAAAAAGAGAGCCCTGGGGTTCCACCTTCCTGCTGAGCCTCCCTAGTACCCTGCCCCAAATGACCCCCAAAGCACCGGAATTGGCCCTGTCTCCCAGAGCTCTGCACTGACTTGGCTCCACTTGCAGCTCCTTCTCCAGAGTGATGTTATTAGGGTTCCCAACAGGGACATTGGGAAGACTTCTTGGAGGTGGTGACGCTTGATCTGCATCCTGAAGGATGACTGAGAGAGTCATCCATGTGGAGAAGTGGGCAGAGCATTCCAAGAAGAGGAAGCTGCAGACAAAGGCATGGAGGGTGGAGTGAGCAGGAGGCAGAAAGGAATCAGCAGACTCCATAGCTGGATGAGGGGCTGGCTGTGTGTGTGCCTGATGCTTTCAAGTACAGTCCTCCCTTGTGCCCTACCCCAGCAGGCATGTTGGTTCTTTGCTCAGGAACCCTCAACCCCACTTGCTCAACTTGGATATCTTCTGTTTGGGATCTTTGGTCTCTAGTCCTGACCACCAGGAGTTCAGCTTCACTGCACAACCCCTTCTCTGCTCACGCCTTCACTTACCTTGGGCAGCACCTCGCCTTGCCAACCCCTGCCCCACAGAATGGCCTCTCTGCTAGGGTATGGGGGTACAGAAAAGGGCCACGACTCTAAGGGAAAAGAAGATGTTGGGGGAGAGAAGATACTTTCCTTTCAGCCATGTTAAGTTGGAGGGAATGCTGTGTAGACAGTGCTGGATGCCCCCTCCCCTATTATCTACTTTCTTTTTCTTCATAATAGAAACTTCTCTTTTCAGCCATACAGAAGTGTTCCATAGTGTCTTTCAGCTTTTAAACACTGCTGTTGGTTGCCCATTGTTTCTTGTTCCTCATCCTGCTTTTCTCCATCTTGCTGCCTGGAATGTTGATGGGATGACTGGAGCTCTAACCACCATGTTGGACCATAAGGTTGAGGGATACACCCCAGTGATAGCAGAAAGCGACCAGCAAGGAGACTGGCACTCAGCAATAGCCCATGCCCACCCAGGGCTGAGTACTTGCAGACCTTTAAACGTGAAAGAAAGAAACTCTTTTGTTTAGGACCCTGTATTTTCAGTCTCTGTTACTCATAGCAGAATGTAATCCTATCTGATTTGACCCTAAGGAAAAATGTTGACTAGGCAGTGGGTAATGGACCTGGAGCACAGAGCAGAGTTTGGAGTTGTGGGTAGAAATTTGGCAGTCATTCTCACGGAGATGGGAATTGAAGCCACCAGAGCAATGAGATCAGCAAGACAGAGTGTGCTGTGTGGAAGAGCAGACAAGGCCTGCCCAGGAGGCAGCCTGTCCCTCTCTTGCCCAGAAAGACTGTTCTGGCTCTGCTGCTCAGTTTCATCCACCCGCTTCCGAGGTTTCATGAGGAGGGTTCTGCCTCCTCAGCACGCTTCTTGGCTATTATGATGCAGATTCAGGATGGAGGGAGGCTGGGGGAAGACAAGAGGTATATGGACTAGGGTTGGAGGAAATTGTTTGGAAGAGTTTTTAGAGAGATAATTTTAAGAGCAGCTGTGGTGTGTGTGGCAAAGTGGATTGGAGAAGGAAAAAAAGAGGTTTTATAATGTGCTGTTGTAGTGTGAAAATCCCTTTCACGGTGTTCAAGAAAACACACAGCTTGAAATGTGTTGAAATTACTTTTTGATTGCTAGACTGGACCTCATCTGTCATAACATCACCTGAGACTGGTCCACTTGGATGATGGCTTGAGAAGTGCCACACAAGTAATAAAAACCCATTAGAGCCGCAAAAGTAAAGGAGAAGCTCATATCACAGGGGTATGTATGTTATAGAATGTGGGGGCAGAGGAGTGCATCTGGGCTCCACAAGGGTCTGGAACAAGGAACTGGAAATAGGCCAGCAGCAGGGAGCTGTCGCCCTGGCCACTTTCCTCCTTCTTCTGCGCTCTGTGTACCTGCTAAATTCTTCTCTTGCTGCAGACTGCCTTTTTGTTAGGCTTCTTTTTAATACCAGTTTTAGATTTACAAAGATAGTGAGCAGACAGTAGGGAGTTCCCGTCTATCCCCTCCCTCACACACAGCTCCCCTATTATTAACATCTTGGACTAGTGTGATGTATTTGTTATAATTAATGAACAAATACTGATACATTATTAACTAGAGTCCATAGTTTACATTAAATTTCACTCTTTATATTGTACATCTGTGGGTTTTGCCAAATACATAATATCAGATATTCACCATTACAGTGTCATATAGAATAGTTTCACTGCCCTAAAAATCCCCTGTGCTTCACCTATTCTTTCCCCGAATACCTGATGACCACTGATCCTTTTACTGTCTATAGTTTTGCCTTTTTCAAAATGTCAAATAGTAGGAATTATACAATTCCTACTATTCCAAAGGCTATACAATATGTAGCCTTTTCAGACTGGCTTCTTTCACTTAGTAACATGTATTTAAAGTTCCTCCATGTCTTTTCATGGATTGACAGCTCATTTCTTTTTAGTACTGAATAATAATATTCCATTCTATGTATGTAACAGTTTATTTATTCATTCACTCATTGAAGGACAGCTTGGTTGCTTTCAGGTTTTGGCAGTTATAAATAAAGCTTCTATAAACATTTGTGTACTAGGGTTTGTACAGACATAAGTTTTCAACTTAACTGGGGAAATATCTAGAAGTGTGATTGCTGGATCATATGGTAAGACTATATTTAGCTTTGTAAGAAACCACCAAACTATATTCCAAAGTGGCTGTACCATTTTGCATTCCCACCAGCAATGCGTGGGAGTTTTTGTTGCTCCACAACAAAAATCCTTGTCAACATTCGGTGTTGTCAGTGTTCTGGATTTTCACCATTCTGATAGTTGTTGTTCTAATTTGCAGTTCCACAATGACATATGATATTCAGCATCTTTTCATATGCTTATTTGCCATCTATATACCTTCTGTGATGAGGTATCTGTTCAGATGTTTTGCCCATTTTTAAATGGAGTTGTTTGATTTCTTATTGTTGAGCTTTAAGAGTTCTTTGTATATTTTAGATACAATCTTTTATCAGATACGTTTTGCAAATATTTTCTCCCAGTCTGTGCTTGTCTTTTAATTCTCTTAACAGATTGCCTTTTGTTTACTTTTTTTTTCTCCATGCATGTGATCATTCCACAACTCCTGAATGTATTTGCCCTTCATTTCAGCTACAAGCAGATGCCAAATGGTGTCTCTTAGTCCCAGTTCCAGATTTTTGGGAGAGACTATTATTTTTTTATTTTTTTAATTTTTATTTATTTATTTATTTATTTATGGCTGTGTTGGGTCTTCATTTCTGTGCGAGGGCTTTATCTAGTTGCGGCAAGTGGGGGCCACTCTTCATTGCAGTGCGTGGGCCTCTCACTATCGCGGCCTCTCTTGTTGCGGAGCACAGGCTCCAGACGCAC
The DNA here is from genome assembly GCF_005190385.1 of Monodon monoceros. Classification (NCBI taxonomy): domain Eukaryota; kingdom Metazoa; phylum Chordata; class Mammalia; order Artiodactyla; family Monodontidae; genus Monodon; species Monodon monoceros. The sequence goes on along the minus strand of NW_021703769.1, from coordinate 29,861,609 downwards.
AGGCTCAGTAATTGTGGCTCACGGGCCTAGTTGCTCCGCAGCATGTGGGATCTTCCCAGACCAGGGCTGGAACCCGTGTCCCCTGCATTGGCAGGCAGATTCTCAACCACTGCGCCACCAGGGAAGCCCGGAGAGACTATATTATTTGACCAGTTTGCTGAAGTGGGAAATTAATTATGGCTGGATGGTGTGGTGATATTAAGGTAGCTGGTGTTCTGGGAAATGTAAATTTAGTTGTCTAGCCTTTGCAATGCAGGAAAATAAACCAGAAGGAGGTGGGAGAGGAGTGGCAAACCTCCATGTAAACATAGGAGGTGGAGCCTGGTGGGTGTGTGTGGGGCTGCTGCTCTGGTGCTGTAAGTGTAGGTAAAGAAACTCAGCCAATACCGAATGACACAAATTGAAAAGCAAAATTCTCCACACTCAGTTCCACTCCTCAGAACGTCTTCCATTGTTAGATACTCCAGAGTCTTAACATCATAGTTTTAAGTAATATGCTTTACTGCTGTTTCTCAATTTAGTAACTCAAAAGAACATCTAATGATGCCTCATCATTAAAGCAAGAATTTAAATCACACTATCTCTCATCTCCCCATGCCTACTTTCTCAATTGTGTTAGTTGTATTATTATTGCAGGCTTATTTTGCTGTTATTCATAGTTGTAAACAGTCTGAGTTTAAAACTTAGTCCTCGTTCGTCAACTTCGGACAGAATTTCTTGAGCCCTGCCGCTATATAAAAAGAACTAGCCCCTCTATGCCATCTGCTATCTTCCTTCCCCACCTCCTTCTAATTTCTGTTGGTTTTATCTTTGCATTTCCATTGTCAAGGTTTATAACACTTATATTCTGTACTGTAATTATAATTAAATCTTCCATTCTTTGTCTTTAGGTTGATTCTGAAAACTGAAAACCAACGAATTTTATGATTATATAAGCATTATTTACTGCAGAACCAAGTAATAAGATACCTCTACTGAGAAGGAAGTGTAATGGCATTTCCTCCACCCTATGCTGCTTGAGGAAGAATATTTGGTGTCTCAAATGTTAAGGTTAAGTAGATTCTCTTTTGTTTCACTCCACTAATTGCTCAGAATCATGCTTCAGATGTGTTTGCTCCACATTTGGTTCCTGGAATAGATTTTGTTGTTTCTGGTTTTCTAATTACCCTTTTTTTTTTTTTTCTTTGTTTCTGAGAGAAGAAACAGATGTTGTCTCCATTATGTTACCACAAAGTCAACTTGCCATATACACTGTCCCATGCTGGGTCCTTTGTATGTGTAGTGAGATATGGTAGCTGTTGTTGAGTTTATCCAGCATTCCATTCGCCTCCCCTTTCTTTTGGTGAACTGCTGCTCCCCAGTCCAACTGTATGATTTGGGTTTTTTTCCAATTGCAGTACCTTCAGGAGTGGGCTATACCCAATGCCTGGCAGTTTACCTTGATGGTGACTGATGAGGGCTGGACACACAACTGAGGCAAGAATAACTGGAGTCCAGTGGGATTTGATCAGTGGATATTGAGAGTGAGAAGCACTCACCCCTTTAGCTTCAGGTAAGGCTTGATCCAGGGACTCCAATGATGTCATCAAGGACCCAGGGTCACTATGTAGCTTTCCTCTGCACTCAGTGTTGTCGTCATTCCCTGGCTCCTCACTGTGGTCTGCCAGGAGCAACATGCTTCTCTCATGTAGCAAATGGGGGGGGGGGGGGGGGGGGGTCAATCAAACCCAATCCACAGGACTTGAGAATATAGGAGGGAAATCAGAGTAGTTTTTACCAAAAGAAGAATGAATTCATTTTGTACACCCAAACCACAGATGTTCACACTCCTTCCTATTGAATTCCTTTTTATTTCAGTGATTCTAGCTTAAAATTCCAAGAATTATTTCTTGCTTTTTTTTTCATAGCTTCCCCTTTTTGTTTTATGAATGTAATAGCATTAGAATCTTTCTTTTTATAAATTCTCCTCTGTTCCTTATCTATTTCCTCTGGGATCAGTTTGTTCACCTTTTACTTAATTTATTAAAGAGGCAGTATAGCTGAATAGTTCAGAGCATAATGCAAGAAACAGACTGCCTGGGTTCAGATTCCATCTCTCTGCCCTTTGCTAGCTATGTAAGCCTCAGTCAAGCTATGTTGCCTTTCTGTGACTCCATTTCCCAGAAAGGAAAATAATAGCACCTAGCTCAGAGGGTCGTTACATGAGTTACTGAATGTAAAATGCTTAGACCATGGCCGGGCCCACAGTAAGCCCTGAAGAGCTATTTGCTATTCTTTTTTCTTCCTTCCCTCCCTCCCTTCCTTCCTTCCTCCCTCCCCCCACCCTTTCTTTCTTCACCATCTCCTTTTATTAAGAATAATGAAAAGGATGGGGCTTCCCTGGTGGCGCAGTGGTTGAGAGTCCGCCTGCCGATGCAGGGGACACGGGTTCGTGCCCCAGTCTGGGAAGATCCCACATGCGCAGAGTGGCTGGGCCCGTGAGCCATGGCCGCTGAGCCTGCGCATCCAGAGCCTGTGCTCCACAACGGGAGAGGCCACAATAGTGAGAGGCCCGCGTACCGCAAAAAAAAAAAAAAGAATAATGAAAAGGAAACAAAGATCATTCTCCCAGTCAAATATACTTCTGCTCCCTCTTATTGGTGTTTTTAATGACAACTGCCAGGTAGTATGGGAAACACGCAGTTGCTCCCACCCAGATGTATGTCCATTTTATGACATTCTAATGATCCAGTTGCAAGTACATTAAGGTGGGTGCGTGTGTAGATAAATATATTGGATACATATATTTATATATGGCCCATATCTGGACAAGGGCTTGAGATGGTGCAAGACCTTAAAATTACACACACACAAAATGGGCTCTTTGCCCAGTGATATTCTTTTCTTAATCCTTCTCCTTTTGTTGGTTTTTCTCAGTTGTCTGGTAATACTTGGTGACCAGTTCATCTTTAGGACCGAAGGGCAGGGCTGATTGGTATCCGCATTGATGTAAGGTATGTCCTCTGCCCTGGAGCATAAGCAGTGCACAGGGCAGTGGGGAGTGGTCCATATGCCGCCTGCCATCCTTCTGAGGGGTGTTGTCTCCCGTGGAGGGTCCTCTTCTGCTTCCATGCCTGCTCAGGCCTCTGGAGCAGCTTTCTCTCAGGCAGGCTTCAGCTGTGTTTTCCTCTGCCCCCATTTGTGCCTCTTTGCAATCTGCCCTTCTTCTATCTTCTAAAAGCAAATAAAAATCCCTGGACAGTTGATGCCCCCCCCACCCCCCACCCCAGCCATCGTGTCCTCAGCCCTTCGATGGATTTGCTTCCTTTTCTCTTTCCTCACTGTGCTTTTGGTGGTGTTTGAGGCACTAGGGGTGGTAGAGACATGTTCTCAGCCCACCATCTTGAACTGGAAGTCTGTGTAGTGGTTTAAGTGTTTCTAACTCCATCCAACTCTGCACAGATGGGGTCCTTTGGGGCTGGCAAGTATTCACACTGGACGCCCAGAACTTGCACAGGAAGGAAAAAGGGAGATATTTGTAACTTAGGTCTTCTAATCTTCTTGTGAAGTCTACATGGGCCTGTTGACTTCCAAGCCAGTCTCTCAGACCTAGTGGCTGTTTGGGGGAGGAAGGTGACCCTTCTGTTTCCCTAAGAGCTCCAGAGCCTTCAAACTCTCGGGGAGCAGACGTGAGTGAGTACAAGATGTGTGAACAGGGGAGGAGAGCCAGAGGGACAGACCACAGGCTTGGTGGGATACTTGAAAGAGTGAAAATCCAGGGTGTATCTATTAGAGTGAAGGTCATCTTGGTGGGGCGGGGGGGGGGGCAGAGTGGGAGCACAGCCTTCAGTCACTCTCACTTTGCACTCACAGAGCTCTTCTGACAGTCCAGGCCCTGTGGGAAGCTTTTCACACAAGCTGTTGGGAGGCTCCAGGTTCAGAGTGTTTGAGTGAATTCTCTGTGATCACACAGCTGGTGAAGGATATGCCTGGATTTGAACTCAGATCCATACAGGGCCCAGGCTCCTAACCACTGAGCTACATGACTCCCACCTGCCTCCAGGCTGACCAGAGCAGGGTCCCGAAGATCTCTCATGGGTCACTTGGGCTGAGCTGTCCACACCTCAGATGTTGCAGTTGGGTCTGAAAGGGCAAAGACAAGGAAGCAGAGGGCTCTGGCGCCCTCTGGCGGAGATAGCAGACTCTGCAGAGATGTGGTGGAGGAGTGGGCGGGGCCTGGGCCTGGGATCCTAGTAGGTCCAAGGAATGAATGCTTGAATTAGGGCCCTGGTTGCTCTATATGACAGCAGGGCTTTACCTCCCCTACTCCTTAGTAAAGAGCCCCCAGTATTTACCTGTGTGCATCATCTATTGGAATAAAGACATAGGCTCTGTGTCCAAATTCTGGCTAGTGCAACATAAGCAGAAATAAAGTGTGCAATATAAGGGATTATCTTTAAAAGATGGGAGCATGACCTGCTTTGTTCCTTCCTCCATCCTTCTTTCTGGAATGCAGATATAATGGCTGGAGCTCAAGCAGACATCTGGGACCAGGAGTGGAAACAGCCCATTGGAAAGGACAGAGTAAAAAAATAAGAGGGGGTCTACTGGTTGAATGCAGTTGCCCTATCAGCCTTGGATGCCAACACTTTATTTGAGGGAGACAGAGATACACTTCTACTTTATTTAAACCACTGTTGTTTTGAAAAAAAATTTATTTATTTGGCTGCACCAAGTCTTAGTTGTGGCATGCGGGATCTTTAGTTGCGGCATGCGGATCTAGTTCCCTGACCAGGGATCAAACCCGGGCCCCCTGCATTGGGACCACCGAGTATTAACCACTGGACCACCAGGGAAGTCCCTTTAAACCACTGTTATTTGGGGTTTTCTGTACTTTAGCCAAACTTTTTTCTTTTCACTTAAAAAAAATTATGCTTGTTCATGCCAGAACAAAAGTAAAAAACATTATCAAAATTTGACTGAGTGCACCGTAAGCCATGAAATAAATTCACTTATAAGCCATCTATTTATGAATAAATTGTTTTGTTTTTTTTTTTCGGTACGCGGGCCTCTCACTGTTGTGGCCTCTCCCGCTGCGGAGCACAGGCTCCCGACGCGCAGGCCCAGCGGCCGTGGCTCACGGGCCCAGCCGCTCTGCGGCATGTGGGATCTTCCCGGACCGGGGCACGAACCCGTGTCCCCTGCATCGGCAGGCGGACTCTCAGCCACTGCGCCACCAGGGAAGCCCAGATTTTTGAATTGAATTTAATTTCATATTCAAGATTTTATATTTCAAGTATTGCCACTAAAAAAATATATATTGTTTGGTATCTTTACTCATGTTCTTTCCCAATTCTGAAGCGTTCTGTCATTTTAGGATCTGCCATTCTTAGGACAGATTTTGATATGATATGTTTAATTATGATGAGGTGGACTTTTTAAGGCTCCTTCATGTCTTTCAATGGTTTGATAGATAGCTCATTTCTCTGAAGAATAGTTCATGGCCTGGATGTACTACAGTTTATTTATCCATTCACCTACTGAAGGGCATTCTGGTTGCTTTTAAGTTTTGGCAATTATGAATAAAACTACTATAGACATCTGTGCGCAGGTTTTTGTGTGAGCATAAGTTTTCAACTCAGTTGGATAAATACCAAGGGGCACAATTGCTGGATTGTATGGTAAGTATATGCTTTGTTTTATAAGAAAATTGCCAGACTGTCTTCCAAAGTGGCTGTACCATTTTGCATTCCCACCAGTAACGAATGAGAGTTCCTGTTGTTCCACCTGTTTGCCAGCACCTGGTGTTGTCAGTGTTCTGGATTTCGGCCATTTTAATAGGTGTGTAGTGGTATCTCATTGTTTGTTTGTTTGTTTGTTTGTTTGGCGGAGCCATGCGGCTTTTGGGATCTTAGTTCCCTGACCAGGGATCGAACCCGGGCCCACAGCAGTGAAAGCGTGGAGTCCTAACAACTGGACCACCAGGGAATTCCCATCATGGTTGTTTTAATTTGCATTTCTCTGATGACATTGACGAGGAGCATCTTTTCATGTGTTTATTTTCCATCTGTATATCTCTTTGGTGAGGTCTTATTTATTTTTTTGTAGCTGAAAAAGTTAGCCTCGGGCAAGTATCCTACTTCCCCATGACTTGATTCTCACATCTGGAATGAGGATAATAGTACCTACCTCACAAAGTGCTTGTGAAAGTTAAAAGTACGTATAACAGTGAGACCTACTGAGAAATTACCTAAGAATTTTTTATTTTAAAATTTATTTTAGCAGCTATCGACTAGGAAAACACTGAAGGGTAATGTTCCCTGACCAGGCAAAGCAGACAAGTCTTTGTTCTCCTTACCCCAAGGAAAGGTAATCAAGTTCTATCTGTGCTGTTCTGAGACTTAGGCCTTGTATCAGTTTACTACTGTAGCTAACACACAACCACAGAATTCTCAGTGGCATCCAGCAATAAACACATAGATCTGAGCAGGTTGGCTCAGTTATGGCTGACTTTGGCTGGGCTTGGCCTATGGGTCTGGTTCAGGTCTGTTCCCCATGTCTCATCTTCTTTGAAGTCCAGCAGGTTAGCTGGAGTATAGCCTTTGCTTGGCAATGGAAGAAATGCAAGAGAGCAAGGCCAAATATGCAAGTACACTTCAAGACTTTGTTTATGTTGTGTCCACTCACATCCATTGGCTAGAGTAAGTTAGTTACATGGCTAGGTCCAGAATCAAGGGGTGAAGGAATATGCTTTACCCACCATGGAGCTATGGGGTAGATGTGTATAGTCTATAGTGGACTGAAGGGTTGGGGCTGGAAAGTTGCACTCACACAGGCCTAGAGTTGGGGTTGTCTCTGGGCCAACAAGTCTTATGTTGGTGTTGGAGGAGGAAGAAAAGGGATTTTGTTTTGGTCCAAAAAGGAAATGACCTAAGGTTAGGAGTGATGCAGGGGCTACAAAGAGGACAGAGTGATAGAGACCTAATCTCTCTGGGGCCTGAGGATTTCAGGGTAGAATGTCAGGAGACATCTGCTTTGGGCCACTGTGGCCTGGGATCCTGGGTCCATCCTGATTCAAGTTTTTATGTGACTTTTGATCTGCACATGTGGGTTTGCCCACAGGGTACAGAGGGCCTGGTCTGGCTGGGTCCCCACCACTACAGATAGGCTGGGGCTGAGTTGAATTAAATTTGAGTTGTGAAACAAAGAAATGTGTTGTCGCTTGGATCCAAGATTGCTTGGAGCAATTAACATCTGCCCCACACACCGAATGCTTGGCACATAGTAGGCCCTCGAAAAAATGGGCTCCGGTATCAGGACAGTATCTTAGCCATGGCAGGGTCTTTCCTCCTCTGTTTCAGCGGGAGTGGGGGTGCTACTGAAATCCTGTGGGGGGGTGTGGGGGGAGGGACAGTGGGAAAGGGAAGAGGGATTAGAAGCACTCCTCTGGCCTGAGGTTGGGCCCCTGTGTTCCCCACAACTAGAGCCTGCTTCTGGGAGGGTTGTCCCCAGAGTAGCCAGGTGCAATGAGGGTGCTGGGAAGGTCCCGAAGGGCCTGGAAAATCAGCACCTTTGTCTAGGTGCCCTGTCACGCTCCCCCACCCCAGGCTGGGCTTGTCTCCTTTCCTGTTGTTAGGAGGAACAGTGTGAAGAAAGCTCCCTTCCTCCTCTCTCAGACTCCCTAAAAAGGCCAAGTGGTGCCCAAAGAGAGGGGTATGGCTATGGCTGGTGAACAGGACCCCTCAGTTCCCACTTTGCTGGATAGGAGGCTCCCACAGGGCCCAAGGTCTCACTTCTGCTTGCTCAAGTCCCAGAGTCCCAGGCCTTGCGGGGGCCTTCCCCTGCCTGGGAGGTCTTTCTGGTCTTGGTGTTCTGCAAGGCTGGCAGCTTCCTCCCTGACCAGCCTCCTGGTTGGGCAGTAGGGCTGAGGCTTTGGGAAAAGAGGAAGCAACGCCAAGGCTGGGTCTCCTCTCCAGGAGAGCCAGCAGCACTTCGAGCTCCTGGCCCTGCCCCCTCCATTCTTCTCTCCTGCAGTTTGCCAGCCTTGCAGCCATCTTCCCCTGTGGAGCAGGTACTCCCATCCCTGGGGCCCGAGGGCGAGCGGAGGCTTGGAGCGGGGCTGGGCTGGGATTTGCTGGGGGACACCTGGGTGTCCAAGCCCAAGACATTAATCAAAGCTGCACTCATAATCCAAACCCCTGCACAACCCCAAACCTTCTCCAACCCACATCCCAATCCCCATCCTAACCATCACCTTGACTCCTGCCCTGCCCAGCCCCAGTACTTATTCCAACCTTGCCTCACCCTCCATTGCATCCTATCCCCAGCCATTTAGTAACAATCATCTCCATCCAGCCCCGGGCCTGACTTGCACGCTCACCCAACACCATCACTTTCAACTCCGTGCCAACCCTAATTCTATTACAGATCCCAGTCTAACCATTACCTTCACCCCTACCCAACTGCAGCCCGACCCTCACCTTCCCCTCATTTCACTTCATTTGTTACCACTTTATTCATCTGAGTGAAGGCCCCCAGCACTGCCCAGCATAGCTTGGGGGAATGGGCATCCAGGCTAAGAGCATTTACAGTCAGATTAAGGAATGAAATGTGAAACTTCTACTACCCATTTCAAAGCCAATAGACCTCATTTATGGATAATATGGCTTTCCAAGCTAAATGTTTGGCCTGTGTTTGGGGCTTTTCACTATTACGAAGATAATGTACTCCCGGAATTGCCCATCTGTACCTGATTTCTGATCTGTGGAGTAGAGCACTCCAGCTGGCTGTGTCACCCCATTTCCCTCCTTCTCCAGCCTGAATAGGGAAGTTGGGGAGAAGCTCTGGTACTGGGAAATAGAAACTGAATCCTGCACCCAGGCACAGCTGCCTACAGTAAAACTGCCTCTGCCCTTTCTTCCCCAGGCCAAACTTGGCCTCTAGATCAGAGGTCAGGGACTTGTGGCCCAGCCAGCCCTCCCAGATGTCCTGGGACACTTGCTCTCATATAGACTTTACCCACTCACTTGCTCTCACACAGGCAGCAAACATGGGTGCCATCCACCCCAACCCAGTGCTGATGCAGTATATACCAGTTCTGGGAGTGGGATTTTAAACTCTGTCTTCAGAGTGCCCAAGACTTGGAGATTGGAGGATGAACCCGGGAACTGTGCCCTCCCAGATGGTCATTGCCTATGGGCTGCAGTGCTCCCTGTCCCCAGTACAGCCACCCCCTCCCCCAGGACCTGCAATCATCCCTCTGCCCCCAGGAGGTGCTGGGTGTGGGTGCCCACCAAGACACCAGCTCAAACCAAGCCCTAGGGGTACCTGCCCCTCAACACCAGGCTTTAAACAAGGACAAGGAGCTCCCTTCCTGGGGTTCTTCTTGCCCTCTCTTTTTTCCAGGAAAGTTCTCTGGGCTGAGGGTGGTCTTTGGGGTGGAACAGGCTGAGCCAATAAGCTGGACTCTGGCGGGACTGACTTCTTGGGTATTGGGACTGGGCTAAGTATAGGTGACATCTACATGATGTGATTTGGGGTGGTTCTAGAAAGGGTCCTCTCAAAAATTCCTGCTCCATTCTGGGGTCAGTATGTCTAAAATCCCACCATTCCTCCTGTAGCTTCAGCACTGCCCCTTCCAGGGCCCCAAATGGGAACATCAGGGGAGCTGGGGACAACATGAACATTGGTGATGCCCCAGCTGTAGAGGAGCTGACCTTGATGCCCAGTGTGGTTCTGGGCCCCAGGGCCACACATGCCCCCAAACATACCCAGTAGGCTGCTGCTCAGCCCAGCATCCAGGCCATAGCATCCAGGTCATGGGCCCCAGCCTGGGCCAGCATGAGCCTCTCCTGTGGCCAAGGACCAAGTGTGGAGGGTGTGGATACATCTTCCTGGGAGAGGAGCAGGACTAGGACTGCCCAAAGAACTGAGGATGAGCCTCTGGGCCTCAGCATATGACCAGACCTGTCTGCAGGAGCAGCCTAGCCAGGGACCCAAGTCAACTAAAGGACGGGGCTCTGCCTGTTCTTCCCTCAGTTTTGCCTTTACTGTGCTCCCTCTCTTCACACTTGGCTAGTCATCCTGACAGGCAGTTCAGGCCCTATCCAGGCTCTAGGCGTCTGTTCAGCCTCTCCCCAGGTGTGCCCCCTGGCAGCTACCAGAATCAGCTGGGCCCCACCCCTGAGACAGATAGGTTAGGGGCTGGGAGATGTCATGAGTTTCCTGTTCCCACTTCCAGCTTCCCCAGGCCCTTCCCGTCAATCTGTAGAGTCAGCATTTAGGACCAGGAAGGATTGCAAAGTTGGCAACATGGGTTTTTTATGTGTATGTTGTAAAATATACATAACCTAACCATTTTTTAAGTGTTTTAACCATTTTTTCAGTGTACATTTCAGTGACATTAAGTACATTCATAATACTGTGTAACCATCCTTACTGCCTATTTCCAGAACTTTTTCATCATCCAAAATAGAGACTCTATACCTATTAAACATTAACTCCCCAGTCCCTCCTCTCTCCAGCCCCTGGTAACCTTTATTCCACTTTCTGTCTCTACGAGTTTGCCTGTTCTAGGTACCTCATATAAGTGGATGCATACCATATTTGCCCTTTTGTGCCTGGCTTATTTCACTTAGCATAATGTTTTTAAGGTTCGCCCATGTGTGTAATATTTGTCAGAATTTCATTCCTTCCTATGGCTGAATTCTATTCTATTGTATGGATATACCACATTAATCTGTTGATGGACGCTTGGGTTGCTTCTACTTTTTGACTATTATGAATAACTCTGCTATGAACATGTGCGCAAGTATCTGTTTAAGCCCCTGTTTTCGATTCTTTTGGGTATATAACCAGGGGTGGAGTTGCTGGATCATATGGTAAGCTATGTCTGACTTTTTGAGGAAACACAAAACTGTTTTCCAGAGGGGCTGCACAATTTTACATTTCCACCAACAGTACATGAAGCTTCCAATTTCTCCACAGCCTTGCCAACACTTGTTATTTTCTGGTTTTGTTTGTTTGTTTACAGTGTGAAGTGGTAGCCCATTGTGGTTTTGATTTGCATTTCCCTAATGACTAATGATGCTGAGCATCTTTTCATGGGTTTATTGGCCATTCGTATATCATCTTTGGAGAAATGTCTATACAAGTCTTTAGCTCATTTTTTTGAATTTGGGATGTTTGGTGTGGGGGGGTTGTCCTTGAATTGTAGGAGTTCTTTATATATTCCAGATGTTAATCCCTTATCACCTATATGATTTGCACCTATTTTCTCCCATTCTGTGGGTTGACTTTTCTCTCTCTTGATAGTACCCTTTGATGCAAAAAAGTTTTTCATTTTGATCAAATTCAATTTATCTATTTTTTCTTTTGTTGCTTGTGCTTTTGGTGTCATACTTAAGAAATCGTTGCCTGTTATTAGGTCATGAAGATTTTCACCCATTTTCTTCTAACAGTTTTATAGTTTCAGTTATATGTGTTTCTGGCATCTCTCCCCTTTGGATTCATATTTGTTGCACCTCTTAGAGCCCCCATCTCCACCAGGGGCACTCTATGGCGGAGGGCCTGCCTTCTTGTCCATGGTATACAGTAGGCATTTAACTCCTGTTTGTAGGATATATGTTGGGCAGGGTCCTTGTGACCCCTGTCACACCTAGACTTGCCCTGCCACCAACTCTAAACCACCAAGGACCACACCCTTCTCTTGCCCACTACTGCCGGGGGGCTCTGCACTGCTGCAGGACACATGTCCTCAGTCCCAGGTCCTGAGAAGTGGGTGCTCACAGCTACCAAGGACAAGGCAAGCACAGAGATGGCTCTGGAGTGGCTAAAGACCCCAAAGGGGAGGTTTCAGCTAGAAGCCACCTTGAAGACTGAATAAGATTTCAGCAGGCTAAGATCATTTGTGGTGAGGCCAGAGCTGGTCAGCTGGAGAGCTCATGGGCAGACAGGATTGGCCCCACAGTGGGAACTGGTTCCAGGGTGGCCCCAGGGGGAGCAGGAAATGGGGGCAGAGCTGAGAGTAGGAAAGGAAGAGCTTTCAGGGTTGCATGGGGAACCACATCTCACGGGCAATGGGGAGCCACAGAAGACTTTTGAGCAGGGGAGTGACTCTTAAAGGCTGCACTTTCGTAAGCGCTCAGTCAAGCCCCATTATGGTCTATAGCTGGTAAGGCTGGTGGTAGGGAGACAAGTCTAAAGTAAGAAACCATCATTTTTGCTGGATGCCTTGGAGCAAGTCACTGGGCCTCTCTGGGCTCCAGTTCCTGGTGACTTGGGTGGCAGGGAGGGGGCAGGGAAGTGGGGGAAAGGAAGAAGCAGCTGTTCATCCTTGAGGGGCCTGGGAAAGCAGAACTTAGGGTGGGGCCAAGAGACAGGCAGAGGACTTTCTGGGGCATGCCACCAAGTGAGGGGGCATTCCTGGGTACAGCCTGAGCTGGGAACACGGGCTCCTGGCTCCCAGTGGCAGCTGCCCTGCCCTCTCACTGGGTTGGCCAGCATACTGTGTGAGGAAACAGGGCTGGGCTCCCAGCAGGCTCTGAGATTGAGGTTCCCTAGGAGGCCTCTGTGTGCCCAGCCAGCACAGTGCACACCACCCTCTTAGGCACCAGAACCAGCGTGAGAACCTGCTATGGACTTCCCGCTCCAGCTCCTCCTCCTGGCCTCATCCATCCCAGCAGGTAAGCGTTGCTGGCCTTTTTCTTCTTATAGGGCCTGGCTTCAGTGAGTCCAGCCCTCTGTTGGCCTGGGCAGACTGGACTGTGTCTGGTCACAGGTTTAGCTGCTGACGTTGAAGGAGGGCATGGGAAGGCAGTGACAGGGAACAGTGACCCTCTTTGGGGTGCCCAGAGGGGCTGCATTGCTGGGGGCACATCTGGGGCACCTTCTGTGGGGCAGAGCGTGGGGCTCTGCAGTGACCCCAGGCCTGCATCACGCTCCTCCCTGTCCCACCCCCCAACTCAGGCCTGACCTCATGGGGCGTCTCCAGTCCCCAGGCTGTGCAGGGCGTAAGGGGTTCCTGCCTCGTCATCCCCTGCATCTTCAGCTTCCCTGCCAGCGTGGAGGTGCCCCACGGCATCACAACCATCTGGTACTATGACTACTCCGGCAACCGGCAGGTAGTGAGCCATTCCGGGAACCCCCAGCTGGTGGAGGCCCGTTTCCAAGGCCGTGCCCTGCTGGTGGGGCGTGCCGAGCACAAGTCGTGCAGCCTGCTGCTGAGGGACCTGCAGCCCGAGGACTCGGGCTCCTACAACTTCCGCTTTGAGATCAGTGAGGGCAACCGCTGGTCAGATGTCACAGGCACAGTGGTCACCGTGACAGGTGAGGAGCAGGGCCACTGCCTGGAAGGGACTCCCAGACTGCTCCTGGCCCCACTGGCTCACAGACCCAACGCTGGTCCTAAATCCAAATGCAACCTCAATCTTGGCCACAGTTCCAGCCCCAGCCCTGTGCCCCCTGGCATTACCCCCAATGAACCCCTCGCATTCTCCTTCCCCTTGAAGCCCCCCTGCCCCAGGCTGGAGTTTCTAGGGCAGGAGGTCTCAGGTGCAGTGAAGGGGAGTCCCTAGCCTCCTGTCTTTTTCCTCAGAGGAGCCCAGCATGCCCACCATTGCCTCACCAGCTGAGCTGCGCGAGGGTGTGGAGGTGGACTTCAACTGCTCCACTCCCTACGCGTGCCTGCAGGAGCCAGTCAGTCTGCAGTGGCAAGGCCAGGACCCCACCCGCTCCGTCACCTCCAACCTCCAGAAGCTTGAGCCCACGGGCATCAGCCACCTAGAGACCCTCCACATGGCCCTGTCCTGGCAGGACCATGGCCGGACTCTGCGCTGCCAGCTCTCGGTGGCCAACCACAAGACTCAGGACGAGATTCACCTCCAAGTGCAGTGTGAGTGCGCTGGGGGCCACGCCCTGTTTACTGAGCACACGTCTGTGGCTCCCCCGTGGAAACAGCCCCTTCTCCAACCTGTAGAAACAGCCAGGCTGCACTCGGACCAAAGGGTGGGGCAGGTGGAGAGAGACTACTAAGCCCTAAGGGCCACATTGAAAGGCTCTCTTCCACCTCCAGTCCCCGAAGCTGGGCTGGGCAGAGAAGAGGAGACACAAAAAGCCAGAGAATTGGGGGTCGAGCAGCAGGGGCCCTGGGATTTAGCCCAGCCCTGGAGGTTGCCACGGAGGCAGGGGTTTACCCCTTTCCTGCCTAAGGCCACTCATACTCGTGACCAGGGTAACACCCAGACATGGCAAAGAGGCAGTGGGAGAAAGTCCGAGTTTTCACTTGGTTATGCAACTTCCCATCACAGTAAAACAGGGCAGCCTGTTCTAGAACGACTGCTGTACACAGGTATCAGGCTGGCCGCTGGCTCCACCATCAACTAGATGAGCAAACTTTGGGCAAGTTACTTGCCTCTCAGAGCCTCTGTTTTCTCATCTGTATAGTGGAGGTAATAGTAAATTCTTTCTATCTCACAGGATTGTTATGAAAATTAAAGGAGTGCTTGGTACCTATTAAGCACTCAAAAATATTAGCTTCTATTATTTTCATATTTACATAGATTAAGCACTTGAAAATATTAGCTTTTTTTTTTTTTTTTTTGGCCACACCTCACAGCTTGCTGGATCTCATTTCCCTGACCAGGGATTGAACCTGGGCCACAACAGTGAAAGCCCAGAATCCTAACCACTAGTCGACCAGGGAACTCCTGAAAATATTAGCTTTTATTAGTATAGTTACATAGAGAGAGGGTTTGGAACAAGATTTAAAGAAGTGCAGTTTCTTTGTATTTGTATTTCTTTGTTGTAACTCAACAAATGAGGTAAACATTCTGAGTGAATTTGACTCTGCCTTTGGCCCCTCCATTAGGTGGTTGGTCCCTTGCCAACAGCTACCACAAGCCACTAAAGCAAGCAGTGTGTCCATGACCCTCAGATAGAAGAGAGGTAATGGACACGTCATGAGGCAGAAAGCCATAGAGGGCAGTGTAGGCTGGACGCTAGGCCAAGCATCACAGCATCAGGCTGTCAGTGGAGAAGGAAGGGATCAGGACTCCTCACAAGGTGCGGGGCAGTGCCTGCCCTGGACGGGGGAACTAATGGGACTTATGATTTATCTGGGTGGGCTTCCTTAAGGCAGAGTGTTGAAAGAGGAGAGGAAAAATGCCCCCTGCCTTCCCTGAGCACCATATTCGACACCCCCCATCATGCCTTGCAGATGCCCCCAAGGGTGTGAAGATCCTCCTCAGCCCTTCAGGGCGAAACATCCTTCCAGGTGATCTGGTCACACTCACCTGCCAGGTGAATAACAGCTACCCTCAGGTCAGTTCCGTGCAGTGGGTCAAGGATGGGACGCACCTCAAAGACCAGAGTCGTGTACTGCAGCTGCCCCAGGCAGCCTGGGCCGATGCTGGCATCTACACCTGTGAAGCTGGGAATGGCGTGGGCTCTTCGGTCTCACCCCCTGTCAGCCTCCACGTCTTCAGTGAGTCCTGGGTGAGCCTGGGTCTTGACCAGAGGGCAGGGAGGTGTCCAGGACATGGCAGCTGAGGGAAACCAGGCCAAGGTGCCTCCTGGGATGGCGGTAAGGAGTCCCAGCCTTGTGTCAGACAGATGACAAACCTCCGTGGCAGTGGACAGGGCAAAGAGATGCGTGGCCAGTCCAGGAGGCTCCTCTGCAGAAGGGGCATGATGTAGAATGGGCAGAGATTTAGGCTGATTGGCTGCAAACCTGAGGGTTTGGGCCTGGAAGTCAGCTGGGTATCCCCCAGTGTGCCCTATGTTGCCCCCACAGTGGCTGAGGTCCAGGTGAGCCCAGCAGGCTCCATCCTGGAGAACCAGACAGTGACGTTGGCCTGCAACACACCTAAAGAAGCGCCCAGCGAGCTGCGCTACAGGTGGTACAAGAACCACGCCCTGATGGAGGACACTCACAGCCGCATCCTCCAGCTGCGCTCAGCCACCAGGGCTGATACAGGCTTCTACTTCTGTGAGGTGCAGAATGCCCAGGGCAGCGAGCGCTCTGGCCCGGTCAGCGTGGTGGTCAGCCGTAAGTGGTGGGGGAGTGGGGCACTGGACCTGGGAGCAGGGCTAAAGAGTAGAGCCCCCTGCAGAAGGGTTGGGGTCGTGGGCTCAGGTGCCCTTGAGCTCACATCTGGTCAAGGCTTTGACATCCCCGGCCTTCAGTTTCCTCCTATTTAAAAAAACTTTTGGGCTTCCCTGGTGGCGCAGTGGTTGAAAGTCCGCCTGCCGATGCAGGGGACACGGGTTCGTGCTCCGATCCAGGAGGATCCCACGTGGCGCGGAGCGGCTGGGCCCGTGAGCCATGGCCGCTGAGCCTGCGCTTCCGGAGCCTCTGCTCTGCAGCGGGAGAGGCCACAACAGTGAGAGGCCCGCGTACCACAAAAAAAAAATAAACCTTTTTATTTTGAAATAAGTTCAAACTTTAAAAAAGTTGCAAGAAGAAAACAAAGAATTATCATATACCTTGAACCTAGATTCCGCATTTGTTAATATTTTTGGAAAATTGATTTTCTCCCTCTCTCTCTAACTATATATTATATGTGTTTGTATATATATGTGCTCACACATGCACACATATACATGTATGTATGTATATATGCACATATATGTGTGCATGCATGCACACATTTTTCTCTACATATACACTCTCTATCCACATGCATACATACATATGCACTCTATAGGTATACATACACACATATTCTATCATCTATCTATCCATCCATTTATATTCCTGAAGTTGCAGGCATAATGCCCCTTTACCCCTTAATTTCTCAGCATGTATTTCCTAGGGTCACTCTCATGCATAATCACAGTACAACGATTGCATGTAGTCAGGAAACTTAACATTGATACAAGGCCATTGTCTAATTTAAAATCCATATTTAAATTTTACCAGTTGGTCCAATAATGTCCTTTATGGTAATTACTTTTTTCTGGTCCAGGACTCAATCCAGGATCCTGCATTGCATTCAATTGTCAAGTCTCTTTATTCTCCTTCATTCTGGCACAGCTCCTCAGCCTTTCCTTGTCTTCCTTGACATTGAGCTCCGACGAGCACAGGCTAGTTGTTCTGTGATGCTCTCAGTTTGTGTTGGTCTGAATGGAGCAGACCGAGCCAGTGCACGTGGGCAGGGACACCGTGGATGTGATTCTGTGTCTGTCTCCCTGTGTCACATCAAGAGGCACATGGGGTCAGTTTGTCCCATTGCTGGGAGTGTTCACTTTGATTATTTGGGGGCAGTGCTGCCCACTGCCAGGTTTCTTTGCCAGTTTTCCCACCTTTAAAGTGGGGTCCCTGGATCCCCACTCTCAGGGTGGCCACAAGGATTGACTGGGATGACAGAGTGATTTGCCCAATCTGGGATAGACACTCAGGAGCTGCTGGGGTCACTGCCCCTTTCCCAGGGCATTATGGGACAAAGTGGGTGCAGGAGTCATAGGCTATAAGGGGAGATCTAGGAATGCCCCTGTTGAGGGTAACAGGTCTGCCCCTCATCTTCACACAGACCCACCCCTCGCCCCGGACCTAACTGCCTTCCTGGAGACACAGGCAGGGCTGGTGGGCATCCTCCAGTGCTCTGTGGTCAGCGAGCCCATGGCTACTCTGGTGTTGTCACATGGGGGCCTCATCCTGGCCTCCACTTCTGGGGAGGGTGACCACAGCCCACGCTTCAGTCTCTCCTCTGCCCCCAACTCCCTGCACCTGGAGATTCGAGACCTGGGGCCAACTGACAGCGGAGAGTACACGTGCTCAGCCACCAACTCTCTTGGGAATGCGTCCTCCACTCTGGACTTCCATGCCAATGGTAAGATGGCCCCAGTGAGGCTAGTGGAAGGAGTCTGAGGAGAAGGCCTTCTCTGGCACCTTCCTCCTGGGAGCCCAGAGGGGTCAACTGAGGGCCTGAACTAGTTGGCTAGAAAAAAATCACATCAAAGATATGAGGTATACAGTCATCCCAGCCTCAGAGGTTCCTAGAAGTCAAGGCAAAAAGGGAAACATGGCAGATTGAGTTATTCCTTTAGTACCCATTCTGACTCTGAGCTTGGAGGGTTCTTCAACGCGCATTCATTTGTTTTTTATTTATTGAACATTTGGGGCAGACTCCGTGCTAGGAGTCAGATGCAGAAGGCCAAATAGAGAAGCTGGGTCTTGGTGCATGTGCTGCCCTTCCCTCCTTCTGAGGCAGACATAGCTAATTGATCAAGCCAGGTTTTTGACATAAGCCTGGGATCTGGCTCAGAATCCTTCCCAGCCATGCTTTAGCCAGCTACTACCAATAAGAGCTGAATTGGCATTCAAGACCAGACCCTCCTGGATCATCAAGAGATTCACAGAGCTGATGCCACGATGCCCAGAGCTCCCTACAATTGAGTTGGGAGAGGGGAACCCGGGGGCGCTCCCTGTAGTGGGTGGCATGAAGCCACAGGCATGCAGGGGAGCCGAGCCTTCCTCTCTCCCTTTCCTGCTAGCAGTCCGCCTCCTCATCAGCCCGGCAGCAGAGGTGACAGAAGGGCAAGCAGTGACACTGAGCTGTAGGAGCAGCCTAAGCCCGACACCTGACACACGCTTCTCCTGGTACCGGAATGGGGCCTTCCTTCTCAAGGGGCCCAGCAGCAGCCTTCTGCTCCCCGCTGCCTCCAGCACTGACGCCGGCTCATACCACTGTTGGGCCCAGGATGGCCATAGCACCAGCGGGCCCTCCTCACCTGCTGTCCTCACCGTCCTCTGTGAGTAGCCTTCCCACAAGCCCGTGGCTGCCGTGAGGAGGATCAGCCCATTGGAGTCCATCAGCCACCCCCACCTCCTCCAGGCTCTCCTGGCCCCGTCCTGCCCTGGGGTCTAGATGAGGAAGGCAGCCACGAGCCTGGACATCGCGGACCTCGACACCCAGGACTGAAATTTGGAGACCGAGGCTGGGGAATCTCATTTCCCAGCCCCAGTTCCATTAGGGCTCTGCCTCTAGCCTCAGACCCATCATTGACACCATGTCCAAACTTTGTCCTCCAGAGCTGGGCCCAGGGACACTGTACTCATATATGTGCACACACCCCATAGGCTGTGCCCTCACAGGTGCAGACACGAAGGCAGAGCCTCTCCGCACAGGGACTGCATCCTGTCAAGGGTGGATGCTTTTGAGGGGCTGACCAATGTTCAGGACATACTTAGCTTCCAGAACACTTTCCCTGACATGTGCAGGAGTCATGTCCGGGGACCGTCAGGAAGAGCAGGTGCCTCTGGGGGGTTTTCTAGTGTTCAGGGTGAGATGACATGGGGACTTTGGCCCCAATCTTCAGAAACTTCTAGGAAAAGGGCATTTTAGGCATTATCTATTCTCACAGGAGCTGGCTTGGAGATCAGAGATAAGAGGCAGGAAGGATCTTGGGGGAAGGGATGGGGTGCAGAGTGGAAGCAGAGAGCAAGACACCCAGGGATTGCTAGGTAGGCACATGCTCAGGAGCACCTGGAGGTTATGCAAGGTGGCTGCTTGCCCATATGGTACCTCTGTCCAAGCTAGAAAATGGCACTCCTTCTTCTGGGAAGATGCAGTCCAGCGCTAGGGCATAGCTTAGCACAAGGGGCATGGGCTGAGGTCCTCCCACCCTTGTCTGTTTGTCCTTGTGTCGTGCACAGCCTGCACAGCTGTTTGCGGCAGCTCTGGGTACATGCCTTTGCTCGGTGTGTTCTGGGAACCTCGCCAGCCTTTAGCGGACCTGTGGGACCCTGGCAGAGGCTGTGGGAGAGTGCCCATGCTCCTCTCCCTACAGATGCCCCACGCCAGCCCATGTTTACCGCCCGGCTGGACCTTGATACTGCAGGAGCTGGGGCTGGACGGCGAGGCCTCCTCTTGTGCCGTGTGGACAGTGACCCCCCAGCCCAGCTGCGGCTGCTCCACAGGGACCGTGTCGTGGCCTCTTCCCTGCCATCCAGGGGCAGCTGTTGCATCTGTGGGGGCTGTTCCCAACGCACAAAAGTCACCAGGGCCCCCAACCTGCTGCGTGTAGAGATCCAAGACCCGGTGCTGGAAGACGAAGGCGTGTACCTGTGCGAGGCCAGCAGTCTCCTGGGCAATGCCTCTGCCTCGGCGACCTTCGACGCCCAGGGTGAGGCGGGTCAGGGAAAGAGTCGCTCAGGGTCAGGGGCTGGTACCTGGGACCCCATTCCTTTGCAACCCCCAGCTCTAAGGTGGGTCTATTGGGCGAAACCACCTTTGGTCAGCAGTGGGAGCTTGCTTTCCTCCCCATGCCCCATGGGCACCCGAGAGGGCCTCCTTCCCACCCCTCCAGGCAGGGAGGCTGGACCACTGGCCCCGGGGTCTGGGGGGAAGACATCAAGGTGAGGCCTGTCTCAGTAGGCCTGTGCTGCCTGTTCTCCAGCCACTGTCCTGGTCATCACACCATCGCACACGCTGCAGGAGGGCACTGGAGCCAATCTGACTTGCAGGGTGGACCGGGAAGCCGGTGGCCCTGCCAACTTCTCCTGGTTCCGGGATGGGGCACTGTGGGCCCAGGGCCCCCTGGAGACCCTGACGCTGCTGCCTGTGACCAGAAGGGATGCTGCCCTGTATGCCTGCCGCATCTTCACCGAGGCTGGTGCCCAGCTCTCCACCCCTGTGGTCCTGAGTGTGCTCTGTGGGTGATGGGCAAGGGCAGGTCTGGGCCCTTGGAGGGTGGAAGGGGTGGTCTGGGGGAAACAGGGCTGAGGTTGGGTTTGGGGAGGCAAGAACTTGGCTCGGGTGTGGGCAAGTGCAGGACTGAACTGCGTGTGTGTGTGTAACGGAGTGTGGCAGGTGAAAGGTGATGAGCTGTGCTGGGGGTAGCCTGAGCTCCCCACTGTCCCTGCAGATCCCCCAGATCCTCCAAAGCTGTCAGCTCTCCTGGATGTGGACCAGGGCCACACGGCTGTGTTCATCTGTACTGTGGACAGTCGCCCTCTTGCCCAGCTGTCTCTGTTCCATGGGGAGCACCTCCTGGCCACCAGCTCGGGGCCCCGGCTCTCATCCCGTGGCCACCTCCAGGCCAAAGCCACGGCCAACTCCCTGCAGCTAGAGGTCCAAGACTTGAGCCTGGCGGACTCTGGCAGCTACCGCTGCGAGGCCACCAATGTCTTGGGATCAGCCAACACTTCCCTCTTCTTCCAGGTCCGAGGTGAGTGTCAGTCCTCTGAAACTGTGGTGGACCCAAGTGCCCTGGGGGCCACTCTGCATATTTATGTATAGATGTATAATATATAATATACAAATGTGAGTATATATACATATATATACACACGCATATGAATATATTCATAGTCTTCATTTATCTATCTATATTCTTCTGTAATAATCCTCCCTAAGTGAATAAACCAGAAAAAAGGAAAGTTAATATCAATAATGCTGCAAAGGCCAAAGAAAAACACATTTTTTTCTCCCACAATGACAAACATCAGTTTTTGAACATTTTCCTTGGGCCTTGATTCTGTAGAGAAATTGAAGGGGCTTGCTCATGGTCACGTGACTGGTCCCTGACACAGTCTGGGCTCTCAATCACCACTCCGGCTGTCCCTCCTTTTTACTCCCTCAACCCTGGTCTCCTCCTGCCTCAGACCCAGGGGGCACTAGGGACAGCCCTTTGCCTGGTCCCCAGTTCCTGGGCTCTCATGACTTAGAGGTTGGGTGCAGAGTTGGCTGGAGAGAGCTGAAAAGAACTCAAGATTACACAGCTGCTAACTTCCCCTTTCAAGCACTTGGTCACCCATGCTGAGGCCAGCTCATGATAAGGACAATGGCACTTGGCATGACCTAAATCCCCACCATTTCAGTGCTTTATGGGGTCAAACCAACATTTGTCAAGAGCTAACATGTGCAGGTGCTGTGCCTGGCACTGGGGTTACAGGTCACACAAGCTGAGGGGCCAGGTGAGGCTCACCCTCTGGTAGGTGAAATACGATTGACAAAGCAAAACCATAACTCAAGGTGGTGGGCAGTGAATGCTAGGTCAGAACCAGGGCACGGGAGTCAGGTGCAGGAGAGGAAGAGGCATGGAACTGCAGTGGGGCCCTCAGTAGTGGTCTGGTGGGGGAGCTGTGGCTCCGGGACACGGGCTTGGGGTCTTGCAGTCCTCATGTGGACACACATGTAGTCCCAGAATGTGGGACGGTATGGCGGAGGGCCCTCACCTGCTCTTGGTTTCTCCCTGCAGGAGCCTGGGTCCGGGTGTCACCATCGCCTGAGCTCCGAGAGGGTCAGGCTGTGGTCCTGAGCTGCCAGGTACCAACAGGGGTCCTGGAGGGGACCTCATACCGCTGGTATCGGGATGGCCAACCCCTCCAGGAGTTCACCTCGGCCACAGTCCATTTTGCAGCCATAACTTTGAGCCAAGCTGGGGCCTACCATTGCCAAGCCCAGGCTCCAGGCTCAGCCACCACGAACTTGGCTGTCCCCGTCAGCCTCCACGTGTCCTGTAAGCACTTTTATCTCGTTCGTGTTTCCTGGGGGATGAGGGAGCCAAGGGCATGACTGGGGAAGGAGATGCCGAGCCCCTGGTCCTGGGCTCTGCCTCCGAGAGTCCTAGATGAGGGACCACCTGGTTGGGCCCTGACCACTGCCTGCTTTGTGTAGATGCCCCTCGCCAGGCCACGCTCATCCCCCTGATGGACACAGGCCCTGGGCGACTGGGCCTCCTCCTGTGCCGTGTGAACAGCGACCCTCCAGCCCAGCTACGACTGCTCCACAGGGACCTCCTCGTGGCCTCTACCCTACAAGGTGTGGGGGAGCTTGCAGGCAGCTCTCCCCGGCTACAGGTGGCTGTGGCCCCCAACACGCTGCGTCTGGAGATCCACAATGCAGTGCTGGAGGATGAGGGCGTTTACACCTGCGAGGCCACCAACGCCCTGGGCCAGGCCTCGGCCTCAGCCACCTTTGATGCCCAGGGTCAGTGTAGGGGTGTGAGTGTGTGTGTGTGTGTGGCTCCTTTAAGAGAAGAGGAGGTTGGAGAGGGTTCTGGAAGCCTGGGGCACAGGCAGGAGGGTTGAACATAGGACAGTCTGCATTCCCACCCTCCTTAAGGGCAGCGGTCTCCAGACCTGGTTTTCATGGAAAACCTTTTTTATTTTTATTTATTTATTTTAAAAATTTTATTATTTATTTACTTTTGGCTGCGTTGGGTCTTCGTTGACTGCGCACAGGCTTTCTCTCGTTGCGGCGAGCAGGGGCTACTATTTGTTTCATTGCAGGGCGCAGGCTTCTCATTGCGGTGGCTTCTCTTGTTGCAGAGCACAGGCTCTAGGCGCACGGGCTTCAGTAGTTGTGGCGCACGGGCTTCAGTAGTTGTCGCGCACGGGCTCAATAGTTGTGGCTCACGGGCTTAGTTGCTCCGCGGCATGTGGGATCTTCTCGGACCAGGGCTCCAAACTGTGTTCCCTGCTTCGGGAGGCAGATTCTTAACCACTGCACCACCAGGAAACTCCCTGAAAACCTTTCTTAAAAACAGAATTTTACATGAATGCCCAGTGGATAAAGCTAATCAGAAAGGGGGCACTCAAGGAGAAACCACAGCAGGGCAGGTGAAGCCTGTAGGGGTCAGGGCGCTGCAGGGGGAACTCTGCTTGGGACCACCTGACAGATGACGAGCCATTTCCTAGGCTCCATATCTGAGCCCCACATACAGGCGGGTCACCTGTGCCTCCCAGAGGCCGAGGGGCTTCCCACCCTCGTGGAGACAGGTGGCTTGCTTTACACAGCCTTCGGTATTCCCTGGTGTCCCCATGCCCTCCTTCTCTCCCCAGCTGTGAGTGTGCAGGTGTGGCCCAAAGCCACCGTACAGGAGGGGCAGCTGGTGAACCTGACCTGCCTTGTATGGGCTACCCACATGGCCCAGCTCACCTATACATGGTACCAAGATGGGCAGCAGCGCCCAGGTGCTGTCCACTCCATCCCCCTGCCCAACGTCACGGTCATGGATGCTGCCTCCTACCGCTGTGGCGTGTTGACCCCTGGCCAGGCACTCCACCTCTCCAGACCCGTCACCCTGGACGTCCTCTGTGAGTGTGGCTGGATGCAGGGTGGAGCTGGGAGGAATGACAACAGCTTGCAGGGATCAGGGCATGGCCAGAGCCTCACAGGCATCCACCCCAGGAACTCAGTACCGAGCTGGCTGATGGAGTACTGGACAAGGAGCATTAGAGTTTGGGACCACTGGGGCAGAGAAGCAGTGCCCCAGATAGGGCAAGTGGAGGCCCTTGGGGGTGGGGAGCCAAGGTCCTCTTGGTTAGAATGCCACCTGAAAACTGGCCTCCTCACCACTGTGGTCCCTGAACTCCTTCTATGACTTCGTGCCTCCGTAGATGCACCCCGTGGCATGCGCCTGACCTATCTCCTGGAGAGCCGCGGCGGGCAGTTGGCCCTGGTGCTGTGCACAGTGGACAGCCGTCCACCTGCCCAGCTAGCCCTCAGCCACGCTGGCCGTCTCCTGGTTTCCTCGACCACAGCCTCTGTCCCCAACACCCTGAGGCTGGAGCTGTGGGAGCCCAGGCCCAGTGACGAGGGTCTCTACAGCTGCTCGGCCCGCAGTCCTCTGGGTCAGGCCAACATGTCCCTGGAGCTGCGGCTAGAGGGTAAGGCAGGGCCCTAGCCAGGCCCACCAGGGGTGGGATCAGTTATGGTGCCTGGCCAGCCCAGCTGACCATGTCTTCTTGGTACAGGTGTGCAGGTGACCCTGGCTCCGTCAGCCACTGTGCCCGAGGGAGCCCCTGTCACAGTGACTTGTGAAGACCCTGCTGCCCGCCCACCCACCCACTATGCCTGGTACCACAACAGTCGTTGGCTGCAGGAGGGGTCAGCTGCCTCGCTCTCGTTCCCGATGGCTACACGGGCTCACGCGGGCGCCTATACCTGCCAGGTCCAGGATGCCCAGGGCACACGCAGCTCCCAGCCCACAGCGCTGCATGTCCTCTGTGAGCGAGTGTCCTTGGCTGGGGGTACCCAGGGTGGATGGAGGGTGCTTCTGGGCCCTGGTGTGGGTGGGCATAGGACTGCAGGGAACCTGGGAATGGACACTTGGGGAAAGAAAGACATAGGTGATGAGGGAAGATTCCTTAAGGTCCTGTGAACCCTGTCTGGAGGAATCTGCCCACAGGACTCCTGAGAAGCTGTCACTTCCCAGAAGTGACCATTTTCCCAGAGGTTTCAGCCTCACCAATGCCAGGCAGGTGGACAATGGATAGCACAGGGTTTCCAAGCAAAGCCCTCAACTCTGCCCTGCCCCACAATGCAGATGCCCCTCGGGACGCTATCCTGTCCTCCTTCTGGGACTCAAGGGCCAGCCCCATGGCCGTGGTACAGTGCACTGTGGACAGCGAGCCACCTGCCGAGCTGGCCCTGTCCCGCGATGGCAAGGTGCTGGCCACCAGCCACGGGGTCCACGGCTTAGCAGTGGGGACGGGCCACGTCCAGGTGGCCCGCAACGCCCTGCGGCTGCGGGTGCAAGATGTGCCCTCAGGTGACAAGGACACCTACATCTGCACGGCCCGCAACTTGTTGGGCTCAATCAGCACCATGGGGCAGCTGCAGGCAGAAGGTGAGCAGGCCAGGGCGCAGGAGGGGCGCCAGTGCTGTTGGGTCTGAGTCCATGTGAGGGGTGGGGCTCCCACAAAAGGGGGCTGGCTGGCCTGACCTGGTGGGGAGGAATAGCTCCCCCTGGAGGGGGTTGCCCAGCCTAAGGGGGAGAAACAGCCTGGCCCTTGGAGAGCTCCCTACATAGCGGGCGGGGCGTGGAGGTATGGCAATGTCCAAGGGGAGCTTGGGAGCAGGGGGGACATAACCTTGCCCTCACAGGGCCCAGACTGCGGGTGGGAGCACTGACCTGCCCTGGGGAAACCAGGGATGGGAAGACAGACATAACCCTACCCTCAGGGAGCTCAGTTTGAGGGACAAGGTGCAGCCCCATCCTGGGGAGTCCAACCTGAGGGCAAGACACAGCCTCATCCATCGAAAAGCTTGAATTGATGAGACAGAGAGGCAGAGCTTTGCCCCGGAATTCCCCGGGGTAAGGAGGAGAGATATCCCTGTTCTCAGTCTGATGGGGGAGACACAGTCCCACTTTTGGGGATCCAGATCCCAAGTCAGACCAGGCTTTCCCATCATGCACAGAGGCCAACCCAGAGACTCCGGCTCCTACAGGCCTACAGATCCCTAACCACCTCTGGTCCTGCAGGTGTGCGTGTGGTGGCTGAGCCAGGGCTGGATGTGCCTGAGGGCACAGCGCTGAACCTGAGTTGTCACCTTCCTGGCAGCCCTGGGCCCATGGGGAACTCTACCTTTGCTTGGTTCTGGAATGGCCGGCAACTACACACAGAGCCTGTGCCCACCCTCGCCTTCACTCATGTGGCCCTCGCCCAAGCTGGGATGTACCACTGCCGGGCTGAGCTCCCCACTGGGGCCACCACCTCTGCTCCAGTCATGCTCCGGGTGCTCTGTGAGTGTGACATCCTCCCCCTGCCCCAGTCTCCCCACATCTCACACGCCCACTTCAGGTCTTCCTCCTCTTCTGTCTGCAAAGAGCAAGGACTTCACAGGAATGGAGTCCTGGTTCAGAGGATTCCCAGTGACTGATGTGTGATCTTGTGCATCCCTGCCTTGGCTTCCTTATCTGTAAAATGTCAGTCCCCTCACCTTGTGAGGAGTACACAAGATAGTACACAGTAGGCCCTCATCAACATTGGCCCCCTACTTTATTCTTCACCAGGGACCCATACCGTATCAGTAAGCTATTGCTGTGTAATAAGCCACCCCAAAACCTAGTGCTTAAAACGACAGCCATTTTTCATTTGCTCACAATTCTGTGGGTCAGAAATTTGGGCTGGGCTCAGCTGTGCAGTTCTGCTAGTCTTACCTCATGTGGCTGCAGTTGCCCAGTGGCTGAACAGAGGCTAGATGGTCTAGGATGGCTTCACCCTCATGGCTGGCAATTGGGGCTGGCTATAGGCTGGGCCACATGTATCCAGCAGGTTGGCCTGGGCTTCCCACATGGTTGTTTTCTAAGGACAGCAGAAGATGCAAGGCCCCTTGAGGTCTAGCCCTGAAGTCACACAATGTTATTTCTTCTGCCTTCAAAGTGAGTCACAGATTTAAGGAGTGAGGAAACAGGCTCTCCCTCTTAATGGGTGGAGCAGCAGTCATCTTGCATGGGGTACAGGGAGGGGAGGAATTTGTGGTTGTTTCTGCAATCACCACACTCCCTGTCTTCCCACAGACCCTCCCAAGACACCCACCATGACGGTTTTTGTGGAGCCCGAGGGTGGCGTCCAGGGCATTCTGGACTGCCGAGTGGACAGCGAGCCCCTAGCCAGCCTGACCATCCACCTTGGCAGTCGGCTGGTGGCCTCCAGCCAGCCTCAGGTTGCTCCTGCCAAGCCACACATCCACGTCTCAGCCACCCCCAATGCCTTGAGGGTGGATATCGAGGAGCTGAGGCCCGGTGACCAGGGGGAATATGTGTGCTCTGCCTCCAATGCCCTGGGCTCTGCCTCTGCTGCCACCTACTTTGGAACCAGAGGTGAGGGGGGCTCTATCTCTCAGGCCACTCTGCGCAGAGGCCCAGTTCTCAGGTCCAAAGGCTTCCTTCTGAGGTCTTTCCTGAATCACTTCTGCTGCAATCAGCTTGTCTAGTCTAGACTGATTTCTTGAAGCTCCTTTGCATGGGGACGCTTCTGAGAGAAAGTGAAACTTAGGTTTCATCTTGGGGGAGTCACCTTAGGAGGGAGCATTGGAGGCCTGGAGCCACAGCCACCCCTAAACCCCACCCCTGTGTTCCAGCCCTGCATCGCCTGCATCTGTTCCAGCAGCTACTCTGGGTCCTGGGGCTGCTGGCAGGCCTCCTCTTCCTACTGTTGGGCCTGGGGGCCTGCTACGCCTGGAGGTGGGTCTGGAGCTAGAAGGTGGACAGAGTTACCTCATCCTTCCCCCATGTTCCTCCCACCAAATTCACAAGCTCCATACTTCCTAGCCTGTCCCTCTCTTTGCTCCAAATTTGGAAAGCCCTTCTAGAATCGTCTCTAAATCTATCTTTCTATAGTTTTCTTCTTTTCTTATCTCTGCCCTCTCACTGCTGAAGAAAGGGCTGGGGAGGAAGAAAGTAGCCTACTCTCCACAAATCTCCCCAGCGCTCTGTGTAGTGAGCAGTCTGGGGTGAAGCTTACAGGGTGGGGGAAGGGAATGGGGGCAGGCGGGGGAGGGGAGAGGCTCTCTAAGTCCACTTTTACCCTTGCAGAAGGAGGCATTTTCATAAGCTGAGAGTGGGTGAAAATTCAATGGAGATGGCTTCTCAGAAGGAAACCACACAGGTATTCGTTCACCATGTGGGCACATGCAGACACAATGCTTGGCTAACCCGCACTGCGGGGCTGGCACCGAGAGATTACTCTCATTTACAGGATGGTGTCTGGGGCTAGGCAGAGACTAGGGAAAGAGCATAGTGACCCAGCGCCCCCTGAGAAGACAGGGGGAGCCATATTCTGACTGGGGCAGAGCAGTCACGTGCTTGCTGCGTGGCTGCCTGAATGACTGGAGCAGACATTCTGAACTGAGCAGCATCACCTCTACTTCCAGGACACATCTTGTAACACGGAACCCCACCTGGGTTTTAGGGTCTCTCTTCCCCACTCCTGATTCTGCCAATCACCTGGGCAGGAGTGAAAGTCTGTTTCTCCTCCCCTGTGATGTGTCCCCTTCTTCAGATAATCCATTTGGTGGGCCAGGGCTCCCAGCCACATTTCCAGTCATGCACACTCTCACCAATCCCCTTGGGACCCCTACCCAAGGCTAGGGACCTGGGGGACTGCCCTCCAGAGTTAGAGGTCATGTGATGACTACTCCCAGAGTCCTCCAGTGACCAGAGTTTTCTCTGTGGGAAGCTCATTGATCCTGGTGCAGCCACATTTGTGACCTCGTCCTGTGCTCTGCCCCTGAGCTGACCTGTAGCATTTCCTGCTTTCAGGGGGAGGAGGTTACCGGAATCTGTGATGACTCGGGCCCTGTGAACAAGGCAGCGTTGGGTCCTGCCTGCCTCCATGAAAACAGCTCTGTGGCACCTGACTTTCTATGACCTGGCTCCAAACCCCAAGAAAAATGGGTGGTGAGAGGTGGAGGTGAACGTCAATCTACCAGGAAAGGTGTTGACCCTGGGGGACTCTGAAGAGAAATGAATTGACCATGTCCATGTCTCTTTCTCTTTTCTCTGGATCTCATCTCTCCATTGATATTCCAGTGCATTGCCTCTTCATATCTTTCTCCTCCAAGCTTACCCTGGACATTTGAGATGGATTAGAATAGAAGAAAAGCTTTCTACATCATCACAGGCTGGTCAAGGCACTCTGTACTAGCTAGAATATAAGCTAGGCTACTCTAACAAGACCAAATACAGTAACTTCAACGTGAGAGAATTTGATTTTTCTCTCCCATACTAGTCTGGGAATGTCATGGTGGTTTAAGATGTTGGAGCTCTGGATCCTTCTATTGTGTGTTTCTCCATCCCTAAAATGTTGCCTTTGATTGTGAAGTTCACAGTGATGCCATTGCATTCACACTTCCTCCAGCAAGAAAAGGGAAGAGTGGAAGTTAAAGGCATGCCCATTCCCATCGTGGCTACAACCCATTAGTTGCGCAGGTAATTTCCACTTACTTCCCATTGGCTGGAATTTAGTCATATGGCCATGCCAAGCTGCAAGGGATTCTGGGAAATGTAGTTTTTAATTATATATTCAAAGGACTCCCAACTATCAACTCATCCCTGAGACTTTGACATTGATGGGAATGCTGCCAGCAGGCCACGTTCTGTCTCAGTGCCCATCTACTGAAGGCCAGGGTGCGTCTTTGTCTATTCTGGTCATGGGCTTCCTGGAGGAGGTAGTCTTTCTCACACAATAAGACTGAGGAAATCAAGAAGGTTTCGTGGTCCCTAGGGAGAGGGAATCCCAGGCAGCTGGGTTGCCTGAACAGGCATCTTGTGCCAGATTTGGCTTCTGGAAGAAGAGAGGCCCCCATTCCCACTCCCCCAGCCCCAGAGAATGGGGAGCAGAAATGGTATCAGCATCCTTGTTTCTGCTCCAAGTGCATTCCTGTCCATGATCAAGTGAGCTCATGTCCTCTTCCTGGAAGCTTGTGCACCAGGGGCTGTTAAGACAAACAAGGGTCACTAAGAAAGAATAACATGCCCCTAGGGAAGTCAGTGCCTGAGGGGAAGCAGTTCTCAAGTGGGCTAGTGACTCCCCTGGTATCCTGGTGGCAGATGGTGGGAGGAGCAAAGAGCCCACCACTCTGGGATTTGAGTTGAGAAATGTGAAGAGAAGTGGGGAGTTGGCATAGGAGCTAACAGGTTGGGAAAAAATTGGAGGCCAGGTGAGATTTATGTAGCCGTGGCTGGACCCTTCCAGTCCCAGGTCCTATACTTATTAGTGCCTGATTGCCAGGCTCTTCCTGACAGTCTATCAGGCATGTCCTCCCAGTAAACATCCATCCTGTGACATAACTGGAATGAGTCTCTTTCTTGCAAGCCAAACTGTTGGACTGGAACACAGAGGATTCGAATGTGAGTAGGGTTTATTCTGGGACACCATCTGCTGGAGGTGGCAGTGGGTGCAAATTATATGAGCTTTACCACAAACTACTTTATGCTCAAGCAATTCGTGCCCCTTCCTTCTCCGTGAGGCTCTGGGCACTGCTCACCTCTGCTGCACACATGACCAGCACTGTGCTTGGCATGCAGTAGGTAAGCATTTAATAAGCACTGGTTTTTCTACATTGCTCTCAAGTGGGAGGGTGGAAACTGTGGACTAAAACCAGAGATGGGACAAGGAGAGAGCAAGCTAGATGCAGCCGGATGTTTTGAAACTGTCTAAGGAAGAGAGGGTGATGGGAGGACCACGGGTAGCCACAGAAGGGATGGCTACTGGAGGATTTGGGAACATTTGACTTGGAGTCTTCATCTGCTTCTGCGCACCTCCAAGGGGACGTAGGTCCACCTGGGATTGGAGGGTTCTCAGAGGGGTTAGTTTTGTCCACCCCTAGTGGTCTGAGGCTCCTCAAGCCTTTTAAATAAACTTTTAATTCAAGGGTAGCACACATACAGGAAAGTGCACACATTTTAAGTGTACAGTTCAATGACTTTTCACAAAGTGAATATACCTATGTAACCAGCACCCAGATCAAGACACAGACCATTACCAGCCCCCAGAGTCTCCCTTGTGCCCCTCTCTCCAGTCGCAAGCCCCCAAAGGTAACTAGTATCCTGACTTCTAACACCATAGGTTTGATGTGTCTGTTTTTGAACTTTATGTGGGAACCATGCAGAATGCCTGACGACTTTGGAAAACTGTTTGACATTATCTATTAAAGCTAAAATACCCCTGTCCTATGACCCTGAAATTCTACCCCTGGGTATTTGTTCAAAAGGATTAAGGGCTTATATCTGCTGTGAGGCTTGTACCAGAATGTTTATAGTCACCCTTTCCCGGGTCACTCTTCAGAATGAGTCCTGTTTACAGATGGTGGGTGTCGCCCATTACACAAACACTTCGAAGGCTTAACTCTCACTGGCTTTCTTCCCAGGACACTTCCAGATGCCCCTCTGGAGAGTGACACTAACACACCATCTGATAAATCATCTTTCCCACCGTGTCATTGGTCACGAACACCAAGCTAATGAGTGGCACTTCTAGGACCCTTCTTCTTCAACTTTGGTCCAATGACCCCAGCCCCTCCTCTGCAACCTCTGAATGTAAACAAACAGTTGCTCTGAGATTTTAGCAGAAAATTCCTCTTACATGCTTGGACACAGCTTATCTGAGTTTGGGAGGCATCCACTTTGCAAGGACTCCAGTCCCTCTATGGCTTTTAAGCTACGTGTCCCCCTCATTTTATTAGCACTGACTGTGTGCCAGGTCCTGTGCCAGGCAGCAAACATTGTCCCAGAGCCTACAGAACTTAAGGTCTGGAGGAGAGAGACAAGGCAATGGGCAAGTGCATTGCTGTGTGAGATGTGGTGCAGTGAGAAGGATAGTGCAGGGGACAGTGGCCGGCTTCGAGTCAGGGAGGGCCCCTGGACAAGAAGACACCAAGGCCACGGTCTGCAGTGTGAGTAGGAGTCAGCCAGTGTGCTGAAGCCTCCCCTCTGCCTTCAGAGTCTGGCTGCCCTGGAGGTTGCTCTGCTTCCCTGGCCCCCAGGTCATGGGACTTGCGCCACCTCCGGGCCATGGTGCACATTGGTGTTGTCCTGCCCCTGTAACCTCTGGAGCTTTCTTAGCTGCCCCTCTCTTCTTCCTCTTCAGGACTGTTTCCTTTACCATGGTCGGCACTTGTATCTCCCTAATTTGCCCTCTCTCAGGATCCACATTCTCTTTTGGAATCTCCAGTTGAGCTCCTGTTTCAAGACGGAAGCCTGGTCTCTCTGTTCACCCCTACTCCTCCCCAAAGCCTCTTTGGGTGAGAAAAGAGATAGCAAAATGGACCAAGAGTGTGACAGGATGCCTTACTCTCTGCCTCTTGGTCATCCAGCAGGAATATCAGGAATTCTGTCCTGGAGGGGTGGCCTCTGCTGCTGTCAGTCCCCAGGGCAAAAAGAGCCCCTCTCTTTCCCCGTTCAGGGAGGATGTGGGGAAGAGTAGGGGTGGACAGAGAGGCCCAGGCTCTTTCATCTTGAACCAGGAGCACAACCAGAGATTCCAAAAGAGAATGTGGATTCTGAGAGAAGGCAAATTAGGAAGATACAAGTCCTCATCCACAGGGGGAGGGGTTGATGCCTCTCCAGCCTGTCTACTCTGGAGCACCCATCATGACCAAAGCCATCTATGTCTGTACTAGGTCTCGTTCCCCATTACAAGGTTTCATGTGCAAGTGACCTATTAAGAACGAGTTCCCAGGGGAGACCAGTAAAGGGGTGGAGGAAGCAGGACAGGCAAAGGGAGGAAGCCAAGGACCCATGCATATGAATGTCCACAGCAGCATTTTTTATAACATCTCACAACTAAGAACCACTCAAAGCTCCAGCAACAGTAGTGTCAGTGAAAGAAAAGTGTGGTTATAGTCACACAATCAAATGTTACTCAGCAATGAGTATAACTGAGCTGAAGCCACACACCACAGGCTGGATACATCTCGCAAACTGGGGAAAATATTTGCAACTCGTACCCCAGACAAAGGGTTCATCTCCCTTATATATAGAGTTCCTTCAAGTTGTTAAGAGAAAGACCCAACAGAAAAATGAGCTGTGGATATGAACAGGCAATTCAGGGAAAAAGAAATACAAACGGCACTTAAATGTTTGAACAAATATTCAACCTCACTCATAAGACAAAATGCAAATGGAGACTGCGCTTTCACTTTCAGACTAGCAAATATTACATTTTGATAACTGTGTTGGTAAGGTTGTGGGAAAATGAGCACTCCAGATATCGCTGGTACAACTGTGAATTGGCACAAATCAGAGGGCAATTTAACTCTATCTACCCAAATCACAAACACACATATCCTTTGACCCAGCAATCCTGCTTGTAGGATATCATCTCACAGATGAAGTTGTGTATATAACCATCCACTACAGCATTGTTTGTAATAGTAAAGGGACTGGAAACCATTTATATGCCCAAGAGGAGACTATGAATAAATGATAGCATTCAGCTATTAAAAATGATGAGAATGCTGCATACTCATTAGAATGGCTAAAATTTAAAAGGTTGGGGACTTCCCTGGTGGTGCAGTGGTTGAGAATCTGCCTGCCAGTGCAGGGGATACAGGTTCGATACCCAGTCCAGGAAGATCCCACATGCTGTGGAGCAACTAAGCCCATGCGCCACAACTACTGAGCCTGCGCTCTAGAGCCTGCGAGCCAAAACTACTGAGCCCGTGTGCCACAACTACTGAAGCCCGTGTGCCTAGAGCCCGTGCTCCGCGACAAGAGAAGCCACTGCGATGAGAAGCCCGCACACTGCAGCGAAATGAAGAATAGCCCCGCTCGCTGCAACTAGAGAAAGCCTGTGTGCAGCAACAAAGACCCAATGCAGCCAAATAAATAAATAAGTAAATAAAAGGTTGACAACACTAAAATGTTGGTGAGGATATGGAGAACTCTGACACATTGCTAGTGGGAATGTAAAATGGTACAGACACTTTGGAAAATAGTTTCTTTAAAAAATTAAACATGCCCTTTACTGTATGACCTTGCAATTCTACTTCAAGGTATTTACAGATGAGAAATGAAAACATGGTCATACAGATTTACACAGCAATTTGTAGCAGCCATATTTAGAAGAGCCCAAACTGGAAAAGAACCCAAATGCCTAGCTGGAGAATAGAGAAACCGTGCTTCCCCCTTACCATTGAACATACTCAGCACTACACAGGAGCAAATTACTGCTACATGAACCAATGAAAATGAATCTCAAAAACAAAGAGGGAAGGAAACCAGACACAAAAGAGTACATGTTTTATGATTCTACTTGTATGAAGTTCTAGAACAGGCAAATCTTATCTATAGACAGAAAGTATATCAGTGGTTGCCTGGGGTTAGGAGTGGGAGAGATTGACTGGGAAGGGGCACAGGAAAACTATTTGGGGGTGATGGAAAGGTTCTATCTAGATTGTGGTGGTGATTACATAGGTGTATAAATTTATCAAAACTCATCTAATTGTACACTTAAAGTAAGTACATTTTATTGTAATTTTAAAATCCAAAGTAATCATAGTAGAATAATAGTAATGATCATAAGAATAGTGTTGGGACTTCCCTGGTGGCACAGTGGATAAGATTCTGTGCTCCCAATGCAGGGGCCCAGGTTCGATCCCTGGTCAGGGAACTAGATCCCACACACATGCTGCAACTGGGAGTTCACATGCCACAACTAAGGAGCCCACCTGCTGCAACTAAGACCTGGCGCAACCAAATAAATAAATATTAAAAAAAAAATAATAGTGTTAATGTGGACTTCCCTGGTGGTCCAGTTGTTAAGACTCTGCACTTCCACTGCAGGGGGCACAGGTTCAATCCCTGGTCAGGGGAACTAAGATCCCATATGCTGCATGGCAAGGCCAAAACAAGAAAGAAAAAGAAAAAGAATAGTATGTTAAGGAGACCACTGATAGGAAGGATCTCCAAGGGTATTAAGTGAAAAAACTCAAGGTACAGAAAAAAAAAGAGGAAAAAAAGTGTTTGTATTGTCGTGGACATGCATAAACTAATCTAAAAGCCTATACAAGAAGCTTATAATAGCTTCCTGTTGGAGGGGCGTGGTCTGAGAGGATGGGATGTTCCCTATACCTCTCACCATACTTTTTGATGTTTGAATGAGGCCAACATAGGTTACCTTCCCCACTGCAACTCTTACTAACTGAACTGGCGCATTTTGAATTCTCATAAACAAACAGATTTGCTTAAATTTAACATCCCTCGCTATCGGAATACTTGCTATTCGCTATCCGAATTTACTACTCAGTACACAAGCTTTTTAAAACAAGAAACAAAAGCCAAAAGGCTCCCGCACGTGTGGGAGTCTATGGCTTTGTGCCATTCCTCGCCCCCCCCCCCCCCCCCCGCCCCCACCAGGGACAAAGGGTTGCACCCCTCTCCGCCCGCCCGCCTGTTCCACCGCCTCGCCTTTGCCGTGCAGGGAGCCCGCAGGACCGCGGCCTCCGCTCCTCCTCCCGACCGACCCGCGCACCTCGGGCACAGGCGCTGGTGGCCACCACGGAACAGAGACTAACTTGGGGCCGTGGCCGCACCTGCCTGTCGCGGTCGCCCGGGCATCCCTTCTCCTAGGGCCCGCCAGTCTCTCACCCGGGCGACTCTGGGCGTGACTGGTGTCAAGGCGAGGACAAAGGTCCGATCCAGGAGACCATGGAGGGGGGCGCTTCCTGGGCAGACCGGAGCAGCAACAGGTGGCCCCCTAGCACTGTCCCCGCCTCCCCGCTCTGGTCCTCAAAGGCCCTTCCCGAGGGTCCCCGCCCCATCTCCACTTCCCACCCCAACGAATAGGGGGCCCTCTGAGACCTATGCGGCGGGTTGGCTCGCGAGGGTCTCCCGCCCCACCGAGCTCTAACCCCTAGACGCGACAGGGTGGTCCCGGCTCCCCGAGGGCACACGCCGGCCGGGGTCAGGACTGATGGGCTGAGATGGTGGCGCGGGCAGGCGGGGCTCCGTGCGGGGTCGCGCGAGAAGGGGGTTGCGGGCCAGGATGGGGGTGCGGGAGGGTTGGGAGGCGGCGGGCTGGCTGCAGAGGGCGTGGGTCGGCCGCGATCCAGCCGGGGCGGAGCCGAGAGCTGGGAGCCGCAGCTCAGACGCGAGGCGCTCACAGCTATGCGCCCAGGGTATCGGAGAGCTCGAGGGTCGCCGGCGTTGGGGCTGCTGCTGCTACTGCGACTGCCGTGGCCGGTGTGGGGGGCTGAGGCGTTTCAAGGTGAGTGGGAGTGCGCCGCGAGGTCGCTGTCGGGGATGGAGGGTCGGAAATCCCCGGGGATCGCGCGGGCCAGGAGGACAGGGCATGGGGAGGGTTTGGGAGAGTCTCTGTGGGAATTGCCCAGGGACTCTCAACTGCAGTTGTGCTGGCCTCAGGGCCCAGACTTGCACACTGTGCCCAGATACCCTGTGTCAATGGCGAAGCAGAGTGGCAGGGCCCCTTCCCTTCAAGCAGCTGCTCAGCACCCCCAAACCCCTCTGGATTCTCTGCTGTGGCCCCATCCGCCAGTATGAAGGTTCCTGCACCTT
This sequence comes from Monodon monoceros, assembly GCF_005190385.1. NCBI lineage: Eukaryota > Metazoa > Chordata > Mammalia > Artiodactyla > Monodontidae > Monodon > Monodon monoceros. The sequence continues at coordinate 29,824,883 of NW_021703769.1, read as the reverse complement.
CTTCTCCTAGGGTTCAGTGGGCCTCCATCCTCCAGGAAGCCCGAGACCACCGGTGCCCTGGAGTCGCTGTTGCGCTCTCACACTAAGGGACTAGCTGTGGCCTCCACACTCATGCATCATTCCATGTTCACCCCTCATCCCAGGGCCTTGGGGCAGTGTGTATATTGTTTATGTTGCCTTGTTTGGTTAGATAGAAACGGCTTCAAACAGAAGGTGTCTGTTTAGCAGGGCCCTGGGGGAAGACTGCAGCTCTGTCTCTTCTCAGTTTGACCTCTACAAACTCTGTGAGATGGGACTGATGAAAACCTCTCCCAAAGGGTGGGAGGATTGGCGGAGTCCTGTACATCAAGTGCCTGACAAGGCGGGCAGGAAGGGCCGGGCAGCCTGGGGACAGTGGGTTCTAGAGCACTGTGCAGGGGTGGGGGGGCGGGTGGCAACAGGGATAGGGTCCTGCCCTGTTCTGGGGCGTGGAGGGGGAGGGATGACAGCCCTCATGCCTTTGGGGATGGTCCCCAGGCATTCCGCTGCTCCCTCCTCTTCAGTCTGGGGTCAGGGGAGGATGAAGGGACCCCTGGGAGGAATGGAGAGGGACTCTATGCTCCCCAACACCACACTGGCTCCTCAGTTTCCACTCCCATCCACCTAGTCACCACAGCTCCATCTCTGCCTCCTTGCCCCCGTCAAGGTGCCAATGGCCAGCGTGTGTGCACAGGGCCAGGAGGAGAACCCACACTCACACATGCACACAGGCACACCTTCCCCTCTCCACCCTGGGAAACCCAGGGCCAGCTGGACCTGGTGCTCCACGCCGAGTTAAGTCCTCTCTAGCCTGAGACCGCCCCCACCCCCCACCCCGCACCCCGCACTCAGACCCCTCCCTACACTGGCCCTTCAGCCTCAATTCCAAGGCCCTGCACCTCCCCACCCCCACCCCCATCTACCTGATGGAAACTGCTGATCCAATCAAGGAGGGCTTCTTGGGAGAAGGGGACTTCCTGGAGTGGCTGCGATTCCAGGTCTTTGATGATGGGGTCTGCAGGAGGAGATGGAGAAGGAGAAAGGGGTCGGTGTGGCCTGGCAGGAGTTGAGCCACTTCTATGGGCAGCCATCTCAGCCTGGGCAGGGCTGGGGCCAGGGCTGGGTGGGGGTTGGGGAGCTGTCAGTTCTGGGAGCTGGGCTTCCCCAGGGACGGAGGGAAGGCTGCCTGTAGGCTCTGGGCAGCCTGAGGTCTGATTCCTGCAGGGCGGGTGTGGTGAGAGTTTCCGGGGTCCACTTGGCAGGGGGGCTGGAAGCATTCCAGGGGAGCATTCCAGGCGCTTTCTGGGTAATGCTTCGCTCTGGTATTCCTCCTGGAGCCCCCCTTAAGCATTCCCGTCCTGGGAGCACTCAGGCTCTGTCTCCCAAACAAACCCCCCACTCTTGAAGACACGAGGAGGGGGCTTCTGGGCCAGTGTCCCTGGAAGCCCTGCCCCCAGCATGAAGCCCCCAGAGGGAGCTTTGGGCAACATCTGGCTGTTGTTTTTCTCAGATGGTGGGGGAGACACAGGCGTCCTGTCTTCACAGATCTCTCACCCTAAAAGCATCTGCTGCCCAGTCTAAAAATACCCGAAGCTGCCTCCCATTTCCTTTCCCCTCTGTATTAGGGGCCTTGGTCTCTTCCTTGTGATCTTTGACCCCAATTCTCCCCTCCCAAGGTCAGTGGGTCTCCCAAGTGCCCAGCTGAGCCGTTCTTCCCAGCCTCCTCTGTCTCTCTTCTGCCACCTCCCTGGTGGCTCCTCAGTTCCAAGGATGCCTCATGGGTGGCCACCCTTCTCCAGGCTAAACTTTTTTTTTTTTTTTTTTGTGGTACGCGGCCCTCTCACTGTTGTGGCCTCTCCCGTTGCGGAGCAGAGGCTCCGGACGCGCAGGCTCAGTGTCCATGGCTCACGGGGCCTAGCCACTCCGCGGCATGTGGGATCTTCCCAGACCGGGACACAAACCCATGTCCCCTGCATCGGCAGGCGGACTCTCAACCACTGCACCACCAGGGAAGCCCCAGGCTAAACTTTTGAGTATTGAAGATGGAGTCTCCTGTTCCTGCCTGCTGACATCCTCTAACTCTATCCCTCTGTTGTCTCCAATTTCCCTATGTCCCTCAGGTTCCCCTCACCCTGTGCTCTGTCCTCTCCCCAGGAAACACCCCTGGAGAGCCAGTCACCCTGCACTGGGTTCTGGATGGACGACCCCGGCACATGGTCACCCTGGAGCAGCCGGTCAGTGCCAGGTCATCCCTTACTCTGCAGAGGCCCAGGGTCTCTCAGCCCCTTTGCCCCTCCCCAGATATCAGCGTGGCAGTTTCGCTGGGGTCCCTAGATCCCCAGAGTCCTTCAGACCCCTCCCTGAAGGTTTGGCAGGGGCAGGTGGGAGACGTCTAGATGGAGAGAGGCTGCACACATGGAAGTCATTTTCCAGTTTCCTCTCCCCCACCTCCTCCTTAACCATCTCTTCCCAGTGTTATTCAGGCCACCTCCACCCCATCAGGCAGAGGTGGGGCCAGAAGCTTTTCAAGGACCTCTTTAAGAAAACACCAAAATATCTTCCTTTTGCGAAGTTTACCAGAACATGTGACCCTGTGGATGAATTGCTGTCCTCTCCAGGACGCTGCCATTTAGGGGCCTGAAACTTGTCTCACTGGCTCACACCACTTCTGCCCAGTAGTCACTCTCTCCTAGTGCCCCCAAATGCAAGCCCACCCTGTTTTGCTTCTTCTGGATGCTCTGTCCCAGTCTCCTCCCAACAGCCATCCATCACACACTTTCAGAATAACCTTGCCCCCATCTGTATGTGCCACACAGCTGTGCTGCATGGAGACCAACAGCCTTTGTATGCCCATTTCACAGAGGGGCAAACTGAAGCCCAGAGAGGCTGGAGAAACTGCCCAAGGTCACACAGCTCTTTAACCCAGAAGAAACCATTGGCCAATGTTCCCCAAGCCTAGAGCACCCTTTTCATCATGAATTTTCAGGAAAGAGAAGACAATCCACTGTCCAAGCCTGCAAGGAGGAAGGCAGGAGAGCACTGCCGTGTAGGCCGGGGGGCCCCCACAGGCCCAGCAACTCTCAACCTAGGGCCCTCACTGGGTCTCCCAGACCCTCAGGGCCCCCATTCAAGTGGTCAGCATGGTGCCAGCCCGAGCTTTGAGATTGTTCATCACCGGCATAGGGGAAGGGACATCACATGCTGAGACCACCCTGACTGCGGACCTCCCTCTGGGCCTGGCCTGGGCTGTGACCAAATAGGAGGGGAGTGCCAGAGGGAATTTGCTTTCCTCAATTTTTCTGTCCCTGGGAAGCCTGCCAAGATGAGGACAGCAGACAGAGTGGCAGGGTGTCCTGTCCCAGAGGCAGGAAACACCTACATTTTAGGTTGGAGATGGAGTGCATGGTGAAGGGCAGGGTCACCAGGAGGGCAAGAAATGAGGACAGCAGGGGCTGCAGAGGGACAGAGAGAGGGATGGGGGTGGGGCAAGAGGAAGCTTTCCATCTGGGCTGCCTCCTTTCCTCAGTGCAAATCTTTCTCCAATAAAACAAGTGGCATTCCGGCCACATGAGCTCATGCTTGGGGCCTAGGGCGGCCTTTGGCTGGGGGAGGGGACTATTTGCTCCCCACCTGCAGAGGAAGGCCCCCTCCACAAGACTCTGAGCCTCTTGGCCTGGGGCCCAGGCCAGTGCATTGTGGGATAAAAGGGAAGGGCCAGCAAAAGTGGGGGCCAGCATTCCAAGGACACAGCTGCTCTCCAGGAGGCTCCTGGCCCGCTCCAGCTCTGGGCCCCCAGCCAGGGAGTGGACAAAGCGGGCAGATGGGGTATTCCCACAGGGTGGAAGCGGCAAAGAGGGTAGGGGAAGGAGAGGTGGGCAGGCTGGCCCAGGCCCACCCTCCTGACGTCTAGCCAAGAAAACCAGAGTTTTTCTCTTGGCAAGGCGTGTGAGTCAGTGTTTACCTCATGGGCTCAGTGAAGCAGGTGTGGGGCGAGCCTGCTAGAGGCGTAGGAAAATTTGGGGGGGGGGAAGCTAGTCAGCATTGGAGGTGGAGGTACTAAGTCTGAATTCTACAGGGAGTGGGGAACAGCAAGGTACAGAAAGGAGAGGTTGTGAGGAGGCCTGAGCCGTGGCTACCCCACTCTCCTGCATCAATGTCTTCAGGACCCCACTCTCCTCCCTGCTTAGAGGAAGGCTTCTGGGCATGAAAGAGGAGGGAAGACCAGAGGAAGAGCCCAGTAACCTTGGGCAAGGCATGGCGTCTTTCTGAAACCACTTGTCTCTCCAGGGAGGATGTGGAGTGCACCTTGCAGGCTCTGTCAAATGGCTGCTGTCAGAACAACAAACATTCTGAGTTTGAAAGCACCTTTGCAAGTTCTCACCCCACACCCATCCACACCCACAGTGGCAAGCGGGGGCCTTCTGCCCCGTGCCCCTGTGCTCTCCCCATGACCTCGCCAGTCAGCTCCACATCCTTCCTGCTTCCTGGCAGGCAGGGGACCTGGATGCCCGCCCTCTCAGCCCTACACTCCTTCTTGCCCAGGTCTCGAAGCTAGAAGTGGGGCTGGTGGTCTTGAAGGCTGAAGGCCAGGAGCTCCTGCTAGAGCTGGAGAAGAATCAGTGAGTACCAGGCCGGGGAAAGAGCTGGGAGCCAAGAATAGCCCCTCTCTCTGGGGAGGGTTCAGTGCTGGGGACAGAGACTGATGGGAACCCTAGATGGAGGTTGGATGGGGTGAGAACCCCAGAGGAGGAGGTGCAGGTGACAGGGCGAGTCATGCTAGCCCATGACTGGCTCCCTCGAGGCTTAAGTGGGCTATTGAGGCTGGGTCAGCCCTGCTGTGGGGCACATCTCTCATCCCGGCCCCAGAAACATCTTGTCAGCTTCCTGCCAGGAATGAGTGAGCATCACCTGGTGGGTGCTCACAGGGTGTGCTGAGTCAAAAGAGAATCCAAGATGGATTCCAAAGATGGGCGGGTGCTCCAGGCTTCGGGAATGCCAGGGTCAAGGCACATTCAAGAGGGGGTGCCAATTTGTCTGGCTTGCCTGGGGAGTCTCCATCTGAGGGAGGGGAGCAAGGGGAAACAAATTTGGGGAGTCCTAGCAGGGCCAGATCACAGAAGGCCATTTTGGTGCTGAGTGTCCAGGATGGTGCAAAGCCAAAGATTCTGAGCTGGTGAATGAGCAGGCAGAGCTGGGCTGGGTGAGGTGAATGTCTAAGATGGAGCGTGGGTTCGTGAAACCATCTAGACTGTGTTATCAACAGCTATCATTTATCAAGTGCTTATTTCATTGCAGGCGCTGTTCTGAGCACTCTACACATGTTTTATTCTCCCCCATGCACTGGGAACAAACGCGGGTGGAACTCAGGTTCCACCATGCCTAACCATAGTTTCTCTGGGGTTCAATGTCCCCATGTGTTAAAAAGGGTGATCAGGGCTTCCCTGCTGGCGCAGTGGTTGAGAATCCGCCTGCCGATGCAGGGGACGTGGGTTTGTGCCCCGGTCCGGGAAGATCCCACATGCCGCGGAGCGGCTGGGCCCGTGAGCCATGGCCGCCGAGCCTGCGCGTCTGGAGCCTGTGCTCCACAACAGGAGAGGCCACAACAGTGAGAGGGCCGCGTATCGCAAAAAAAAAAAAAAAGGGTGATCACATCACCTCCCTCCTAAGGTTGAGTGTGTGGGTGGAGTAGGGGAGCAAAGCTGGAGGAGGAAGTAAGACTGGGAAGTGGAGAAGCAGGCATCACAAGTCTTTGGGGGCAGTCTGCAGGTAAAGAGGCCAAGGTGAGGTGGGGTGAAGGATTTTCTTTTAAGAAGAGAAATTTACTTATGGTTGATCCATCTTGGTGGGAAGGATCCTGATGAGACAGAGCCCGAAGATGAATTCAATTACTTGAGTGGGGTCTGGAGAAGGAAGGGAGGAGGATCCCTGCTCAGACGGGCAGGGCAGGAGCAGGTGTGGATTCTGTTTTCTCTGGAAGCAGGGGGTGAGCAACAGTGAAGGACAGGTGGGGAGATATGTGGGATCTGGGGGCCTGAGGAGAAGATTTGAAGGAACTCTGAATGGGAGGAGGTGGGCTAGAGGGTTGTCCAGATGCCCAACAAGGGTAGGCAGCAGCCAGGGCCACCTAGGGAGTTCACACACTTCCTTGGCTCCAAGTCCCACCTCCTTGGCAGTGTCTCCTGACTCCTCTCCTCCTGCCCAGTCTAACACCCCTGACCTGTGGATCCAGCTGCCTGTCACAGGTTCCAGGGGAGCCACAAACGTTCCCGTGTTCCTGTTCCTCCCTGGTGCTTCCCACACGCCCATTTCCACATCTAAGCCATTACCAAGGCTCCTTCCTGACCTTCACCTTGTTCATTCTAGCCCAAGATTTTTCTGAGCTGAGCAATGCACAGTCACTCCTGTCCCTTCCCTAAGACGCACTTCGGCTGCTTCCTAAGTGCTAGCCCTGTGCCTCACTCATAGAACTACTCAATTAGCTATCAGGGAGGAAGACCAGAGGGCATCCTGGAGGAAGCAGGGCTGGATTAAGTAATTTCTGCAACACTCCCTCCCAGCAGGCTGCTGGCTCCAGGATACACAGAAACCCACTACAGCCCAGATGGGCAGCCAGTAGTGCTGTTCCCCAACCACACGGTGAGATACTTCCATGGACTCTGAGGACAGGGTGAGGCGTGCTGGGGTATGCACCCACCAAGGGCCTCTCCACCATTTCCCCCATTCTCCTCCTGTTCCTAAGGAGAAGCTGGAGCCAGTCCCCCACCACGCTTTCTTTCTTGCCCCTCCCACTTCAGTCCTGGCTGAGGTTTGGGGCTGGGTCCTTTGCTCTCCAGGATCATTGCCACTACCATGGGCGTGTGAGGGGCGTCCTGGACTCCTGGGTAGTCCTCAGCATCTGCTCTGGGATGAGGTGAGGAGTTCTGGGGGAGGGGCTGGGCCTGGGACTAGGGAAAGAGTTCCTTTACTGCCCACCCCTGTACCCCTTTGCACCCTAGGGGCCTGATCACACTCAGCAGCAATGCCAGCTATTATGTGCATCCTTGGCCAGCTGGGGACTCCAAAGACTTCTTGACCCACAAGATCTTCCGGACGGAGCAGCTGCTCAGCTGGAAAGGGGCCTGTGGCTACAGGGACCCTGGGGACAAAAGGGACATGGCCAGGCTTTCGTGTGCCACCCAGATCAGGGTCAGGAGCATGGGAAGGGGTGGGGGTAGGAATGCAGTATCCAGAGCACTTTAAAATCAGAAGAGACAGGAATGTGCAGCCCCAGTTCAGGGCCTCCTGTCCTGACATTTTTATTTGGAGGCTGAAGGAACAAGTTCTAGCAAAATTTTAAAGTTAACTTTGTGCTTTCTGGGAATTGGGGTTGGTGGTCAGGGCTCAAGCCCAGCAGCCTGCCACTCAGGGTCACCATTGCCGCCTTCCCAGGAGAGGCGGGAGTCCTTGGGGAGCCCGAGGTACCTGGAGATGTACATAGTGGCGGATCACACCCTGGTGAGAGAAGCCCCAAGGGGGTTGGCAGGCCTGGATGGGGTGAGCTCAGCCCATCCTCACACGCGGTATTGCTTGCTGCTTTTCTAGTTCTTGACCCAGCACCGGAACTTGAACCACACCAAACAGCGTCTTCTGGAGGTCGCCAGCTATGTGGATCAGGTTGGGTCGGTGGGGGGAAGAGCACTTTTGGGGTGACCACGACAGGGTCAGGCTTGGAGATGGGGAGAGGGAACGGAGGGGAAGAAAGAGGGGCGCTCCCATGGAGGAGCACGGGCACCGCGGCGGCCCCCCACTTCAGCCCTGCCCCACCGCGCCCTTAGATTCTCAGGACTCTGGACATTCAGGTGGCGCTGACCGGCCTGGAAGTGTGGACCGAGGAGGACCAGATCCGCGTCACGCCAGACGCGAACGCCACGCTCTGGGCCTTCCTGCAGTGGCGCCAGGGACTGTGGGCACGGCAGCCACACGACTCGGCTCAGCTGCTCACGTGGGTGCCTCCGACCCCTACGCGGTCCCGGCCGGGCGGCCCGGACTCCCGGCCCGCCCGGTCAAGCCGCGCTCCTCCCTCAGGGGCCGCGCCTTCCAGGGCGCCACCGTGGGCCTGGCGCCGGTCGAGGGCATGTGCCGCGCGGAGAGCTCTGGAGGCGTGAGCACCGTGAGCGCCACCTGGGACGGGAGGAGGAGGAGGAGAGGTGCTGGGGGGTGGTCTCCGCAGCCCGCAGTGACCGTCCCCACGCCCTCCCAGGACCACTCGGAGCTCCCCATTGGTGCTGCAGCCACCATGGCCCACGAGATAGGCCACAGCCTCGGCCTCAGCCACGACCCCGACGGCTGCTGCGTGGAGGCAGCGGCGGAGCAGGGCGGCTGCGTGATGGCCGCAGCTACCCGGTACCCGCGCCGGGGCGGGGGAGGGGCTGCAGGACAGGCTCCGCGGGACCCGGGCCTTCCTCAGCTGCATTTCTTTGGGCGAAATGGTTATCCCTCAGTTTCTTCTTCTGTGAAATGGGGATGATGGTAATAGTGCCTGCCCTGAGGGTTGTTTATGAGGCTGAAGTGTAGGGAACGCAGGCAAAGTGGATTCTCACGATATGATAAATTATTTTCGGACAAACTTGCGAGGTTACTCCAACGCCGGGAGGAGCGGCGCTGGGTTGGGATTCGACCTTGGGTCCTGGGCTGATCGCTCTTGGCGTCACACCCTCCTGCCTCGCGCTTGCCGTGTGACTTTGCGCGAGTTACTTACCCTCTCTGGGCTCTGCCTCTAGAGAATTCTAGCCGCCAGTTGCTCAGGCGGTGTTCGCGCATCCGGCGGCTGCGTAGCCAAGCACCTGTGTGCCGGGGGGAGGGGTCTGGAGACGAGCAGGGGTTGGCAGGGGGTGGTCCCCGTATGCCCGACGCCCTCCCCCGCTCGTAGGCACCCGTTCCCGAGAGTGTTTAGCGCCTGCAGCCGCCGCCAGCTGCGCGCCTTCTTCAGCAAGGGAGGGGGCGCGTGCCTCTCCAACGCGCCGGACTCCGGGCTCCTAGTGCCCCGGGCGCACTGCGGGAATGGCTTCGTGGAAGAGGGCGAGGAGTGCGACTGCGGCGCCGGCCAGGTCAGGTCCGCACGACCAGCCCCGGGGGACCAAGCTGGTCCCCGCCTGCCCCCTCCCCGGAGGTCTGGGCGCTGCACCCTCACCTGGTCCCTCCTCGCCTTTCCGGCTCCAGGAGTGCCCGGACTCCTGCTGCCATGCCCACAACTGCTCGCTGCGTGCGGGGGCCCAATGCACCCACGGGGACTGCTGCGCACACTGCTTGGTGAGGGTATGGGAGGCTTGGGGGTGAGGGTTGGGGGCACTTGGGAGCCGGCCTGTTGGTCTTGGCTAATCGGCGCCCTCCGGTCTCCCTTGCGGGTGCTGGCTCTGCTCTGTGCGTGGGTTCGCCTGGACCTCCCCGCAGGGCTCTCTCGTGTCCGATTGGCGCTCTCGAAGTGTATCTCTAACTGTTCGTTTTCTCTCTATGCCTCGCCGCCTTCCCTCCACCCGGGTCACCTGCGTAGCTGAAGCCGGCGGGTGCGCCTTGCCGCCAGTCTGCGGGCGACTGTGACCTCCCTGAATTCTGCACGGGGGCCTCCCCCTATTGCCCCCCCGACATTTACCGACTGGATGGCTCGCCCTGCGCCAGAGGCCGCGGCTACTGCCGGGACGGCGCGTGTCCCACGCTGGAGCATCAGTGCCAGCAGCTCTGGGGGCCTGGTGAGACCAAGAGCGCACCCTCCGCCCGCATCCTCGGGTCTGCTCAGTTTAATGCTCTAGGGGGAGGTGGGCGGGGGGAAACTGAGGCAGAAGGGGCGTGGTTCAGGTCTGGGCTGCCCCCCCTAGTCCCGCCCATGCTTCCTCAGGCTCCCGCCCAGCCCCGGAGGCTTGTTTCCAGGTTGTGAACTCTGCGGGAGACGCCCATGGGAACTGCGGCCAGCAAAGCGACAGCAGCTTCGTGCCCTGTGCGCAGAGGTGGGGAGCGGAGGGAGGGGAAGCTGGGGAAGAGGGTATGGAGAAACTCCACGCTGTTTGACTACCCTGCACTTCGTCCCTAGCGATGTGCAGTGTGGGAAACTGCAGTGCCAGGGCGGGGAGCAGAGTGCACTGGCGCCACACATGGTGCCGGTGGACTCCATCGTACCCCTAGGCAGCCGCCAGGTGACCTGCAAGGGAGCCCTCGTGCTGCCCGGCACCCAGCTGGACCTGCCTGATTTGGGCCTGGTAGAGTCAGGCACCCAGTGTGGACCTAGAATGGTGAGCCCTGCCCACCCGACCCCTCCCTGCCACTTGAGTCCTGCAGGCCAAAGCATCACTCCCCCTCACTGCCCAGTGCACACACTGCCCATAGGTGTGCCAGGAAAGGCGCTGCCGGAACACTACCTTCCGAGAGCTGGAGCTCTGCCTGACCGCCTGCCATGGTCGCGGGGTGAGTGGCCTGAAAGGTGTGTGTGGGGTGACCTTAGAAGTCCCTGATCTTGTGGGACCCTCCGTTTCTCTTTTCCACTGCAGGTTTGCAATAGTAACCGTAATTGCCACTGTGCTCTGGGCTGGGCTCCGCCTTTCTGTGACAAGCCAGGGTTTGGTGGTAGTGTGGACAGCGGTCCTATGCAGCCTGAAAGTGCGTCCATGGGGGGCAAGTGGGGAGGGCCCCTGTGATGCACCTCAGGACACAGCCATACCCTGTCCTCCACAGACCAGGACACCTTCACGCTGGCGGTGATCCTTAGTTTTCTGCTGCCTCTGCTCCCTGGGGCCAGCCTGGCCTGGTGCTGCTGCCGGCACCCGGAACTCCGTCTCCAACAATGCCTTTGGGGCTCAAGGAGGGACCCCATGTGCAGTGGGTAGGCACTGAGGGCTAAGGTTCCTGCTCCTCAGAGCTCTGCTGGACCTGGGGCAGCTGGGGTGGGGTCCTCAGGCCTTGCCCCCAGGTGCACAGAGGCAGGCAAAGGCAATGGAAAGAAGCATTGAGCAGAAGGCCCCAGTGGCCTTCCAGTGAAGCCAAAGGCGTGGATCCATGCAGGGCCCTCTACCCTGGTCCCCACTGCTGGGATTCAGTACCTCTTGTCCATATCTTCTTTTCTCTCACCAAGAGGCTGCCTCATCCTTGACTTTGCCCTGTTTTTTCACCAGCTTATAATGCAATTCCTGCTCCAATGTACCCTTCAAGGCCTCTCCAGCTTCTCTCTCACGAGCTTTCAGCCTTCTGGCATTTCCTCTGCCTAAATCTCTGCTGTTACCCCCTTCAAGTTCCCAAATGCAGGGCCCAGCACATCTTTCCTTTCGCTACCATTGGGCAGCTATGGTGCTGGCTGCCCTTGTGCCAAGGGCCTGCCCCTAACCCAGTTCTCCACGACCTGGGATGAGGGTCACATGATACCAAGCATGGTCAGTCTAGGGCTGCCCCTTCACTGGGCACTGGGCAAGGCATGAGCCCTATGACCACATCTGACACAGCCTAGCCTTGGGAGCGTTCTGGGCAAGCTGAGGGAGAGGGCAAAGTTTGGGCTGGAGATGGAGGAAGAGGGCATCCCGAACAGGGGCAGGGCACCAGCTGATAGGGCCTTGACACAATTAGTGTTGATTGTGGGTCTGTGAGCAGAGGATCAAGGTGGTCAGAGCTTGGTGTGTCATCACTGGGGGCTTACAGGGGGAGCAGCAAACGCATGTCATCAGCCAGGTGAAGTATTGAGGAGACTGTTTCCAAGAGACATCAAAGGAAGTGGTAAGGCCCTGGGAGATGGGATGTGAGCAGCCGAGCATAGCTTGGAGTCATCAAGGGCAGCAGGGCCACCCAATGACAAGAAGCACAAATACAGGTACCACTGGGGAAGGAAGTCCGCCCCTCTTTGGGACCTGAGTGATGCCAACATCTGGAGGATGCTGGGGTGGTTCCAGAGCTTAGGATAAATATCAGGGCTGGAGAGAGGAAGTGTCAGAGGCCCTGGCAAAGCATGAGTCTCAACTGGAGCCTGGACCCCAAGGGCTCCTCTCAGGAGGGAGCAGAAAGTGAGCTGGACAGAACAACCTGGGTGCAAGCCTCTGGCTGCAGGGAAGAAGCCCCAGGGTGCCCTACTAACGGTCACTGTCTCAATCTCCTGGCCTCTCATCCACTGCTCAGATCCAAAGATGGCCCATGCAGGGGCCACCCTCTAGGCAGTGTTCACCCAATGGAGTTGGGCCTGACAGCCACTGCAGAGCCCCAGGCCCTGGGTGCGTGAGGCACAGTGGGAGATGGGGAGGGAAGGAAAGGGACAGGCTCTTGTCTTCTGCCTCCTTCCAGATGGGCCCCCTCCTCTCCACTTAGCACCCAGCCACCTTGAGCCCCTGTGCCCCACCCTGCATCAGGGACTCTTGCCACCTATGTTCACAGCGCTCTTCCCCCACCTATTACTCCGCAGACCTTGAGAACTCTGTCAGAGCCCAACAGCCACCTTGAGAAGCCTGTGCCCCACAGCCCTGCTTGTACCCCCAAGGTAGGTGGGGCCCTCCACTTCCCATTGCTCACCCATCCACCTCTTGCCCCTCATCTCACAGTCCCTTACTCTGAGTTTTTAAAAAATATTTATTTGGCTGCGTTGGGTCTTAGTTGCGACATGCAGGATCTTTGTTGTGGCACGTGGGATCTTTATTTGCAGCACGCGAACTCTTAGTTGCGGCTTGTGGGATCTAGTTCCCCGACCAGGGAGAGAACCAGGGCCCCCCTGCAATGGGAGTGCAGAGTCTTAGCCACTGGACCACCAGGGAAGTCCCACTCTGAGGTTTTTGGGCTTATAGTATGGAAATGAGACAGACCACGTGGAGAAGCTGTTGTCTGGGGCCAGATGCTGGAGGCCCCTGGGGCAGGGGAGGAAGAAGTTCTGGCTCTTCCTGGGTCACTGGTTTTCCCTGAGGGAGGACAGGGGGTCCCTGACGCATTACTTGCAGCCTGGGGTCCCAGCCCTCAGGGGATGATGCCCCACCCCACCCCACGTCATTCTCAGCAGGTAGAGTCCAAAAGCCAAGATCCTGTCTCTGGTGAAAAGTGACTCCTGAGATGAGAAGACTTAAGGACAGGTGGCTACTGACAGCCACACCAGGAACTTGGACCCCGCCCCCCAGGGGCGGAGCCAGCGAGTCAGCAGACCTCTTGCACCTTTGGGCAGCTTCGAAATTTTACCGCCACACCACCTACTCCAGGACCCTGGAGCCTCATCAAAATTTGCGCAGTGCTGTCCCCATTCCTTAGGGCTGCGGGATCCTGCTAGGGTACACCCTCCAGCTCAAGCGAGAATCCATCAGTCCCAGGAGGGAAGGTCATGTAGTCACTGACCTCCTGTCACTAGGGGGCGCTGGGTCATGCTGGGCACCCAGAGAGGCCTATGTCCAGGCAGCCTAGGTGTGTCTGCTACACTCACTTTATTCAGACCTAGCTCTTTGGAGGGCAGTGACTGTTGGGACAGAAGCCTGGACTCCAGGGGTCCTACATTTCAGACTGAGTCCACTTCCCTGGAGCCTGGCCCCTGCAAAACAAACAAACAAAATCCTTGGGACCTTCCTTCCTGCCGTCTCCTACCCTCTCTTGTCCCTCAGATGCTTCCTCAGCCCCACCCCACTCCTAGTCCTTAGGTGAGGTTTCAGAGAAGCATGGGGCCTGCTGCAGTCCCCTTACTTTGGACATTAATCAGCCTCTCCTCCATTCCCTGGGAGGGGACAAAGGAAGCCATTTTCGAAAGGACACCGAAGTAGAAGTCAGAAGAAAGACATGTTGCCCTGGGACTTCTGTCTTTTCTGTCTGTAAATTCAACACCATGGCGCTCCCTGAGGGTGACAAAGGGCGGTGGCTGGTAGGTGGAGCCTCAGATGACAGCCAGGCCCCGTATATATCGGGGCATAGGATGGTGTTGCCTAGCTTGAATGTTCCCTTTGCTCCACCTCTCCTGCCTCCCCTGGACACTCTGAACAGCCATTTACTCTCTCTCCTTGCTTCATGCAAAAGTAGCTGAGTGACCTTCTTTATCAGCTGTTGCTACATAACAAAACCACCCCAAAACTTAGTAGCTTAAAACAATAACCAGTTCTGTGAATTGGCAAGTCAGCTGGTGGTTCGATTGGTCTCAGCTCAGCTCACTTATACATTTGCAGTCAACTGCTGGTCGCTGCTTCTGGGGTTGGCTGGCTGTTGGCTAGGGTGATGGGGATGAGCGGGCTAGCCCAGGCCTGTTCACATAACAGCTGGGGAGGGTTCTAAGTGAGCAGGACCAGGATTAGAGTGAGACAAGGGAGGCATTCACCGTGGGCACAAAAAGTAATCAAGATAAGAAATATTTTAATGTAATATTTTTAAAGATCAAAATTAATACAAAAGTCCACGATGAACAAAATATCAAAAATTTAACTAAAGACAGGATCAGTTACCATACCAAGGCATTTTTGGAGCCTAAGGCAAAAAGGAAAATCAGTAGTTGTGATCCTGAGGCAAGTACCTCACTCATCTCCTCTTGCAGAAGAGTATGTGGAAGCTTGTCAGGCTTCTTGAGAGTCCATGACTGGCACATTTACTTCCATAACATTCTGTTGGCCCAAGCAAGTCACAGGGCCGGCCCAGGTTCCAGGGATTGGGAGGCAAATCCCACCTCCCCTCCAGGGAGGAGCAGCAAAATCATATTTCATAGGGTGTGAAGAATTGGGGAATTTTTGCAATCACCCACTGGCAGCAGAGAAGTAGCCCCAAGGCTCAGGCCTTGCTTTCACTCTACCAGCTGAAGGCGCTGAATGAGACTGTTTGCTAAAGCCCACTCCTGTGTTCGCTGTGGGATTCTGATTTATAGAGACGACATAGCAATGAGACAGAGAAGTTAATGCCACTGAAAGAAGTTTTTATGGCTTGCATTTCCCTCGAGAAGGGGGACTGTCCACCGTGCAGGGCCACATAGGGAAGCACCCAGTTTGTAAGCAAAGACTGAGGAACTACCACAGATTGGAAGAAACTAAGGTGACATGACGACTAAGTGCAATGTGGGATGCTGGATGGGATCCTGGAACAGAAAAAGGACATTAGTGGAAAGACTGGGGAAATTCAAAGTGGTCTATAGTTAAGTGTCTTGTACCAACATGAATTTCCTAGTTTTAATAATTGTACTATGGTCAGGTAAGATGTTGATGTTAGGGGAAACTGGGTGAGGGATATAAAGGGAACGCTAGCATTTTTGCAATGCTCTTTTTTGCAAGTCTAAAATTAGCTAATAAAAAGTTAACAGTAAAACTATAAGAGACGGAAAAGAACAGTGTTGTTTCATAGAGTTAATGGTTTAGCGTGGGAGAGACAAGGTCTCCTTGGGTTGTTGTGTGGGTGTTGCTGTGTGTGTGTTGGGGGGTGTGGTGGGATCCATCTAGGCACATTCTGGCACTGGACTCAGTGGCTCCCTGATCTGCGTGAAGGCGCAGCCTGGGTGGGGACTCATTGGGGGCGGGGAGTCATTCCTGATGCAAAGGCTCCTCCCCCCCAGAAGAGTGCGTCAGCACAGACACTTGGCTTTCCATCTCGTTATGGCTCAGGGGAGCTGGGAAGGAGGCACCTGTCTGACTGGGGCTCTGCCTCTGGTCGTCCTCTCCTCTGTTTGCTGCCCAGCATGGCCAGCTGCTTGGCACCCCCGTTGCTGCTGCTACTGCTTCTAGGTGAGTGGCTGCCTCCTCCCCGAGACCTCTGAACCTTGGCTTCTCTGTCCCTGATCCTCTTCCCTCCTCAAGCACAAGGCAAGAAGGTGATTCTAGGAAAAGCTGAAATGCAGGAAGGGGCACCAATGAGACACCTGTGCTCGAGGTGTGGGGACACAGCACCCCGCCTCCAGCTTTTGGGTCCCACAGAGCCACGGCCTCCTAAGTCTCCCAAGTCTTGCCTTGGTAGCTCTGCCCCAGAAACTTTCTTTTTCCTATTGCCTGCTCTCCCGCCTCTATTACCCTTCCCCCAGCCCCAGCCCTCCACCTTCAGTCTTGCAGCTTCACACTGATTCTTTGCCCTGCATCTTCAGTGTCTCCATGCCATGCATCTGCTGTCCCACCTGCTTGGACTACCCCTTCCTCACCTGGGTCATCATGGAGGGAGGGGTCACTTTACCAGGTGGGTAGGTTGAGGAGAAAGGAATCTGGCAAACGTTTAAGGCAGAGGAGATCTTGGAGCTGAGATGTGCTGTTTTGAGGGTGAACATGAAGTAAGGGTGCTCCTGGTGGAGGGAAACAGGTAAGCAAAGGAACAGAAGTGGAACCAGGAGACACTAGGTGTCTCAGGAGACACTAGGTGCTGCTGTGTGTGGCTGCGGCCTGGGGATGTGAGGGCTGGGCTGGGAGAGAAGGGCAAAGTTTGCCTGCTGCTATGGAGTCCTGGAAGGGAGGGAAGGAGACTGGAGGGGAGGAAAGAAGAGAGAAAGGAAAGGCTTCCCCCTCTCCTGTCCATCCCGTCCACTCACAGACCTATTCCAAGCCCTCAATGTCTATTCTACCTTCCTCTGAGAGCACCGAGGGGCAGGGGAAGCCTCGTTTTGTGACTGAGGTCCTAGGAAGGGGCTGCCAAGTTCTGACCTCCAAAAACCCTAGCTTGGCTGGATTTAGATGTGGCCCATGGCACTTCTGGATAAAGCTCACCCTCTGCCCAACAGACCCCTGGTGTGTGACGGGGCTGTGCCAGGCACACTCTCTGCCCCCAGTGGAGTGCCCTGTGGCTAAGGACAGAGCCCTGTGGCCTGCCATCTGGAACTTCTCTTGAATCCACACCCTGGCAGCCAGGCCTAAATTGCTCCAGTGCCCAGAGCCCTAGTGGGGAATCTTTTTATCTGGCTGGTGGAGAGTGGAGAGCCCAGGGGGAAACCAGAGTCCATCCAGATGGGGCAGCAAAAGTTAGATCGGTGAGGAGGGAGCACCAGAAGAGGATGGAGGGGGAAGACGCAGAGGCAGGGGGCAGGAGGAGGCACAAGAGAAGGTCAAGAAGAAAGGAGAACCTGAAACCTACAGGCCACTCAAAGGGTCTCCAAGGGGGAGGGGGAAGGAGAGGAAAGGAAGAAAGGTCAGGCGTCCCGGCATGTCAGAGCAGAAGAGGAGCGGCCACTGTCCTCAGCACCATTTCTGATAAGTCTCCATGAGTCAGGTCCCCAGAAGCCTTGCTGTTTTCCGTGTCAGATGGGGCCCAGGAGAATGAGAGGAATCTCATGGACCCCTCTTTGGATGGGTGAGGGGTGATGCCTGCGGAGGGTGGGCCTCAGCTTCTGCGGGAGGCCAGGCCCAGCCTCGACGCGCCCCATCCACCCCAGACGTGCTGCAGGAAATCCCTGACCCCGCCACTGCCCAACTCCACAACGGAAGGTCAGTCAGTACCAGTCGCTCACGCATTCGGGTCACATTCTGCCCACCTCGAGTTTTGAGCACCCCGCATCTTCGGAGGCCCTGCTGGGAGGCGGAGGTGAAGTGTGTGTGAGTAAGGAACGTCAACAACCACAGCCTGTCCGCCGCTCCACCAGGGTCACCGAGCGCTGTCGCACCGAACCGATGCGTGGACGCGGCCGACGCGTGCACCGCGGATGCGCGATGCCAGCGGTTGCGCACCGCGTACGTGGTGCAGTGCCTGGGTCGGGCCGCGCCGGGGAGCTGCCCCCGCGCCCGCTGCCGCCGCGCCCTGCGCCGCTTCTTCGCCCGCGGGCCGCCCGAGCTTACCCACGCGCTGCTCTTCTGCCCGTGCGGCGGCCCCGCATGTGCCGAGCGCCGGCGCCAGACCTTCGTGCCCTCCTGCGCCTTCTCGGGTCCTGAACCGGCCCCGCCCTCCTGCCTCGCGCCCTTAGACGCCTGCGAGCACAGCCCGGTCTGCAGGTGCTGGAGGAGGTGGAGTAGAGGGAGGGGGCGGGGCTGGCGGGTGGGGGGCGGGTCCCACTTACCTCCCACTCACCGCCTTCCGACCGCCCCGCGCAGGCCCCGCCTCTTGGCCTTCCAGGCTTCCTGCGCGCCTGCCCCCAGCAACCTGGACGGCTGCCTTCGAGACCAGATCCCCAGCTGCCTGCGCGCCTACGCCGGCCTCGTGGGTATGCACCACCCAGATCCCTGCTGGGGCGGGGGCTCTCCTGGGAATGCCTCTATCCGGGTGGGCCGATTATCCTGCTTTCGGGGTCTCGGCAGGCACCGCCGTCACTCCCAACTACGTGGACAACGCTAGCGCGCGCGTGGCGCCCTGGTGCGACTGCGGAGCCAGCGGAAACCGGCGCGAGGAGTGCGAAGTCTTCCGGGGGCTCTTCACAAGGAACCGTTGCTTGGGTGAGGGGCCCGGGCGGGGCGGGAAGGGAGTCCAGTCGGGGCTTTCTGCCCCCTCCCAAGCTGCCTAGCTGGCGCTGAGGAAACTGAGGCCCCCAGAGGCAGCCTTGTAGGCCCACTTACCCCCTCTGCTGTCGTCTTGCCCCTTGGGCAATCTGCGCTCAGCTGGTTCCGGAGGCCAAGTAACAGACCAAAGTAGAATCCTAGGGTAGTCTAGGCTGGTGCCCCTGCGGGCAGGAAGTGGGGGCGGTTAAAACAAGTTTCCGAGGCCCTGGAATGGAACAAGGCGAGATTCCTGCTTCCGCCACGCATAGCCAACTCCCCCCATTAAAGATCTTGCCTTTCGGGTCTGAGTAGCTGGGTGGTTCGCTGACCACTTTGGGAGTTAGAGGGCCTGGGTTTGAAGGCTGACTCTGCCACTTACTTAGCTGAGAGTTAAATTCCTCTAAGCCTTTTTGTGTCCATCTGTAAAATGGGGATGATAATTGTCAGGCTCCTGTGAGGACAGAAGACTACAGTATGTAAGGCACTCTTAACACAATTGTCTTTATTTTGTTATTCCTCGCCCAGCACCTTCCATTCCAAAAGCCTTGCGGACATCCTATCTTCCCATTTCTATCTGGGGAGGGCCCACGCAGGATGCCAAGGGTCTCAGTTTGTCCTTCAGGAGCTGGGCCCTGTGCTAGGGTTTCTCAGCCAAGCCCATCCTGCACCCCTCCCTCCATAGATAGAGCCATACAGGCCTTTGACGGTGGGTGGCCCTCAGTCCTACACGACCAGCTGGACCCCCACCAGGACCCTGAGCACAGCCTCCTACAGGTAGGTTCAGGGAGGGGATGGTGAGGTGGCAGCTCCTGCACTGCCTCTTTCCACCCTTCCATGCCAGTTGGGCCTAGATGGAGGCGTGAATGGCCTGGGATAGTGGGGGTGGCAGAGAGCAGAGCCAGGCTTTTGCCTCATGTTCATACTCTGCTCTCATCTGCCAAGGTGTCCTCTGCAGATGCGTCCCTGGAGGGGAGCTCCATGCTCTCCGTGCTCCCTGTTCTGGTTCTCCAGCCCCTGCTCTGATGAGAACAGCAGACCTTGGACAACAGCCAACTGTCCCACCCTGCCTGGGATACTGGGCCTCATTGGTGACCTACTGCCCCACTGAAAAGGGACTGGCTTACCTCCCAAGCTGGCCCCAGTGCTCTTGCCCTACTGCCCTTTGCAGGTCTGGACACTTTTATCATGCTTTAAGGGTAGACTTAAACAGACTTGTAGGCAAAACTCCCTCTGAACAGACTTGTAGGCAAAACTCCCTTTACTACTGCAGCCGTCATGGCATCCTCCCAGTTAGGCACCACCCATCATGATAGCCACCTGCACCCCATAACTAACGTTGTCAATGTGTTTCCTGTCCACGATATGCTGCTTGTGGGACACCACCTAGAGTGAGAATCCAGTTCCCTACATTGCACTGGTCATATGGCCATCTTCCCAGTGGTTCAACCTGGCACTAGGAATGGCATCCATAACTCAATAAATCCATGTGCACTGAGACTGGCCTTGCTTTCATGTGATCTGTGTCCTGGGAGGCTGGAGACCAAGGTCAGCCACAGGGTGTGCGTCTGCTGGCCTCCAAGAACTTGGGTGGCCTCAGAACCTCTCCAGGCATCATCTTCTCACTTGTGGATGCTGAACTGAATCACCTCTCAGGTCCTAGTGATAGGGACTTTGGTTGCTTTTGTTTATTCTTTCATTCTCTGCTAGTAATCACATAAACACAGTACATGTCCCAGCCTCCCTTGCAGTTAGGGGGTGTTCATGTGACACATTTCTGGCCAGTGAGTGAAATTCACAGATAAGGCTTCCCGGAGAGCTCTTTAAAAAGGAACAGACTTGCTGACTGGGCCCTTTAGCCTCTGGCCTCAACCCTCCCCTTTTCTTGCCCAAAACTTGGAGGCAGTGCCTGGGAGCATGGGCACCATCTTGAAAGTGGAACCATATGACATTGTGGCTCACCAGCCCGTCTACCTTCCTCTGGACTTTATTATGTGAGAAAAATGATACCCCTAATTT
Organism: Monodon monoceros; assembly: GCF_005190385.1. Taxonomy (NCBI): domain Eukaryota; kingdom Metazoa; phylum Chordata; class Mammalia; order Artiodactyla; family Monodontidae; genus Monodon; species Monodon monoceros. The sequence goes on along the minus strand of NW_021703769.1, from coordinate 29,804,529 downwards.
GTTTAAGCCAGTTTCTCCCCAGGTGTCTGTTATTTGCAGCCAAACATAGGCCCTGATTGACACACTTCCACTTATGGTGTTCCTGGGAGCCCCGGGATCACCTGCTGTTCTCACTTAGGGAAGCCCTACCTCCGTGCACACAGAGCCTCGCCCTGATAGACACTTGAAAGAGGGGCGATGGTGGTTTTGTTTTTTGATTTCTGCATAATTTATGTTTCTGTCCACGTGGAGCGTCAAATTCTTTCCTTGAGCTGAGGGAAATTTATCATAAAGCTTTTTATAAACACTGTGTGGCCAGTGTGGACCCAGAGAATGCCAAGGGCATCGTGTTAAATTGCAGTTCTGTGGAGGAGTTTTGGGCGGAGAGGGCAGAACAATGGGGGCAAGGTACTAAGCCTTCCTCAAAAGCTTGGGGACTCCTGATGAGTTAACGTGTCTCTGGACTGCTCCTTCTCAAACTTGGTTGAGATTTGGCAGGGACTGTTGCCAAACCTTGTCTCCCTGTGCACCGATGCTGAATAGAAATATGGAGACAGAGATTTGGAAGATAAGAAATAGAGAGGCTTTTTTCTTTGCCAGGCAAAGGGAAGACACAGTAGGCTAGTGCCTCAAGAACTGTGCCCCACCTTCCTTGGGGAATTACAGGGATTCTTACAGGGGGACTTCACAGTCCTGAAGTGAGTGATAAGGATCAAAATAATGAAGTTCTTGCATTCTTCTTCTTGCATTATTTCAAAACAGCCACTGCTGGCATCAGGCAACCCAGTAATTGGGTCTATTAGTCTCTGGGTTATCAGCCTGCGACCTCCTTTCTGAAATGCAGACAGCTACAAGGGGTGATTTGCTACAAGGGAGTGCAGGATGTAATTCACATAGTGTTAAAGAGTGATAGGTTAGGACTTTCCTGGTGGTGCAGTGGCTAAGAATCTGCCTGCCAATGCAGGGGACACGGGTTCGAGCCCTGGTCCAGGAAGATCCCACATGCTGTGGAACAACTAAGCCTGTGCGCCACAACTACTGAGTCTGTGCTCTAGAGCCCGCGAGCCACAGCTACTGAGCCCGTGTGCCACAACTACTGAGCTCGTATGCCACAACTACTGAAGCCCGTGCGCCTAGAGCCCGTGCTCCGCAACAAGAGAAGCCACCGCAGTGCGAAGCCCGCACATGGCAACGAAGAGCAACCCCTGCTCGCGGCAACGAAGAGCAACTCCTGCTCGCAGCAACGAAGACCCAACACAGCCAAAAAAAAAAAAAAAAAAAAAGATAGGTTAGCTTTGTGAAGCACAAATCTAGTTACACACTACAGATTAGTAACAGTTAAAATAAAACTAGGAGTGATTAACTCTTTCAGGCCAGGTTATGTTTCTTCTCTAGCCTCTTCACTGTTCCCTTTATTTTCCTTGTTCTCAGGAGAGGGAAAACATTTTTAATTTTGCTGTAACAGGATCACAAGACAGGTTGAAGTGGAGGCTTTTGGTGCCTTGCTCAGAACTCTCTGGGCTAGTGCAACCCATCCACAAGCTGCTGGGGATGTTGGCTGCTAACACAGCTCACAGCTGACCCCTTTTCTAGAAGAAGTGCCTATAAGGTTACACTCTGCTCCCAGAGGTGGCCAGTGACTGACTGAGGCAGGAGTTCAGAGGCTTGGCCTGCGTGCCTCGGGGGATAGTTATGTGTGCCAGTCATGCTTCAGAGTTCCCTCTGGGATCAGGCTGAGGCTGGATCCCAGCTGAGACCACATCCTACTTCAGCTCCTTCCCCTGCCCACTCCTGCTTTCCTCACTTAGAGGTTCCCCTGAGGGCACTCCCTCCAATAAATCATGGTCTGAGAATCCCTGTCTTGGGCTTCACTTCTGGAGAACCCGACCTAAGCCACAGGGGTTAGGTACAGACCACGCCGAAGCCCAGGCCTGGGGCTGTCCTGACCAGAAAAAGAGCCACTGGCTCTGAGACTGTAGTTAACAACTCATACCAAACCCACAGACACTGCACGGGGCAGCTGTCAACCAGCCTCCAGGTTCAGCCAGTACTCTCCTGATTGGAACCAAACACAGATCAAACTGGCTTGGGCATCTGAGCAATTTGGGCTTCAGGTACAGCTGTCTCTGGGGGTTCAAATGATGTTACCCCTGCTGGTCTGTGTTCCCCTCTGAGGCCAGATAGGCTCTCACCACAGGGTAGGCAAGGATGCTACCAGCAGCCCCATATCTACAGTCTCTCCTTTAGCACTCTTCAGCAGAGAAAGGCGCTTCTCTTTCCAAGGATTTGTGGCCTGGAGAGTGATGTCAGCCCACCAAGATCACATGGAATGGGAAGGACAGTTTTCCAGTGGAAAAAGGAGGGGTGTTGGACAGAGCGAAGCTCAGAGTCTAACCTGTTCCCACTTCACAAAGGAGGAATGTTCTCAGCCACCTACACCTGTGTGGGAATGGACACCTGGAGCAGAGTGGGGGTGTGTGTGTGGTCAAGTGAAAGCATTGCCTTGCCCTGTTTACCACCACTGTGTGGTAGCCCAAGCACACAATGCTAAGTTATGTGCTTTATGTGAGAGTGTGTTAAACTCTACTACTTCCATTTTTTACTCAGATAGAGTGAAATATAGGCATATGCCTTTCAAAAGATTGGGAAGATAAAAGTGAGTGGAACTTAATGGAAAATAGCAAAGTTGTTCCATAGCAGCTGGCTGTCTTCCTTCAGTACTTCTCTCCAGCTCAGGCATGGGGTTTAATCAAATGGAGCCTCTAACATCAGACAACATGCAAGGAAAATAGGCTTCCTTGTTGAGTGCAGGGGGAAAATGAAAGGTCACAGGGCCCCCGTGTCAGCCTGGCTTTCTGGTTTTTTTTCCCAGAGTGAACATTTCCTGTGGGAGGCTTGAGGCTGTCTGGGGCATGGACTTGGCCAACTCTGGAGATAGAAGCCAAAAGGAGGGACAAGGCCCTGTGACATGCAGAGGCCATCGTCTTGCCACCTCTGGGACAGTTGACTTTTGTAGGGTTTTGTTGCTGTAATGGGCTGAATGGTGGCTCCAAAGATTTGTCCTTACCCTAATCCCTGGAACCTGTGGATGTTACCTTATTTGTAGGCAAAAGAGTGAATATTACCTTCTATGGCAAAAGATGTGATTGAATTAAGGATCTTGAGAGGAGGCACTTATCTTGGATTATCAGAGGGAGCTGTAAATGCAGTCTTGTGCATCTTTGTTAAAGAGAGGCAGGGGGAGATTAGATAGACATACAGAAGAGAGGGTGCTGTGAAGACACAGGCAGAGACAGGAGTGATGTGGTCACAAGCCAAGGAATGTGGGCAGCCACCGAAGCTAGAAGAGGCCAGGAACGGATTCTCAGCTAGAGCTTCTGCTCTGGGGGGAGCGCAGCTCTGCTTACACCATGATTTTGGACTTTTGGCCTTTAGAGCTGTGAGAATAAATTTCCGTCATTTAAAGCCACCAAGGTTGGGTAATTTGTCACAGCAGCCTCGGGAAACTAATGGAGTTGTCTAAGGTGGTCTGAGTTTGGTTTCTGTCGCTTCCATGTAAAACGGTCCTGACTCGTAACGTGTAGAGAGAGTCTTGCCAAACACCTCAAAGCTGAGTCCAGTGGCCCCCACAACCATGAAAGGGTCCTGCCTTGCTCCACATCTGAGTATTGGCCTCTGTGTCCTGCCAGGTAGCCTGCTTGCTATCACTCTCTCACATGCATTCTGGGAAACTGTAGTCCTGGCCCTGGCCTCATCCCCGTGGCTGGGTCTCTGTTAGCTGTTGTCAACACTGAGCCTCTAGCTGGCAGGTGGCTAGGGATGGGACAGGCAGAAGGGCAGGTGCTGGAAGCATCCATGGATTTATGAGTGGAAACTTCATGGTTCATGAATGCCCGCTCTGGCTTGGAGCCTGTTGTCTAAGGTGCAAGGTTGGTACGAAGCACTGCCCCCCTCCTCTCTCCACCCACCCCAGTTGAGTCAGGTGCGGCCAAACTCACAGAACTGGCTTATCTTTACAGGAATTGTGGACACTGGTGGGTGAAATTTCCAGAGGCAGGAAGGAAGGGGCTATGCAGGGCTTCAGGAGAGGTCCCCAGCTGGATGGCAACTTGCCAGTAAGCTTGGCTTGCATGTAAAAGGAGGCAGATATGTGGCCCTGCCTTGTTGGGTTGCAGGCCTGGGAAGGCCTGGGTTGAAGGATGTCTTGGGAAGCTGTCCTGCCAGGGACATGTCACCCCACACCCGAAGGAGCCTCCAGTCCAAGGCAGAAGATACAGAGGAAAATCAAGATGAGTATACGCACAAGAAGATAAAACATGTACAAAACCTCAGAACCTGAGCCCTCCAGGGACTAGGATTACGCAAATGAGGAGGAAAGACCTACAGCGTATGCAAACGGGCCCCAGCAGCCAGGGTGGATCCCCAGCTCCCTGTGCAACATGCTTCATACAGTCGTCAGGATCATCTAGTCTAGTCCCTTCCTCAGGTTGGGGACACAGGATGCAAGAGAATCCTTGCCAGGCATGTCACACAGCTAGTAATACAGGGCTGCAAGGTGTATGTCTGTTCAGATGCAACCCACAGAGATGTGTGGGGTTGGGGACTCAGATACTAGGAGTGACATTGCAGTTGGTGACAGAATTTTTCAGGCCCACCAACTAAATCATAGTGGTGCCCCTCTGAATGCAATAATCAAATTGCCCCTCGTCTTTCCAAGATGTCCCCTAGGGGAAGCTCTGTACCGCTGAGAACTACTTTCCTGCAGGACCTGGCTGGCCCCAACTCCTACCACTGCTCTTGGACCCATTTTGCCCCCACAGCCCCCATGCCTTGCTGCTGCTCACACCCAGCAGGCACGCTGCCTCCTCAGGGCCTCTGTACCTGCTGCTCCCTCTACTTGGAGTACTCTTGTCCCAGGTGTCCATGTGCCAGCTCCCTCCTTCAGTGAGCTCTACCCTGCTGTCACCTTACCACAAGAGCCTTCCCCAGCACCCCCAGCACACCCCCCAGCACTGTCTACCCCAACCCCTACCCCATCCTTGATTCACAGAAATTATTACCTGACCTTGTCTTTATTTTTGTCTCTCCTACTAGATTGTAGACTGCACCAGGACAGGGATTTGGTCCACATTGTTCACTGTTAAGTCCCTGGACTCCAAACAGTGCCTGGCCGACACACAGTGGCCAGATGGGCAGGAGGAGGATGACCGACACATTGCAATCACTGGCCTACAGGGACTTTGAAATCCTGCCGGGCCCTGCCTTGAGGTGGGGGAGGTTCCCGACCAGGCCCAAATCTGCTCTCTGACCACATCTGAGGTGGCACTGGGTGGTGGGCCCGCCTTGCACAGCTTTCACAACCATCTCCCGCCTGTGGGTGGTTCTAATTAAGACTCTCGATAGTCACAGGGTTGGCTGTTCTCATTTTTTTATGGTCAAGCTAATGGTTTTCTTGGCAACATAATTCCCTCAGAAACCTACGCTTTTTATTTATTTACCAGGCAGGCCCAGGGTCAATGACAGCATTCCTGGTTCTTTCCTGGGCACAGTTCTCAGGTTCGCTTTATTTCTTTGCTTATCCACATGACTCCCCCTCAAGATGATGGCCTTAAGGTTATGAGGCTCAAGCAGGAAGACCACACCCTCTATGTGATTCTTACTCAGAGGCCAAGTCACTGTCTCCCTGGACCTTTTTTTGCTCATAAGCATGTCTTACTGTTTGGAGACTGGAAGCAAGACTACTTGGCTTTTCCAACACTTCACAACCCTGGATTTCAGGATTCTCCACCCCCTTCACTTCTGCTTGTAAACTGGCTAATTTTTTTCTGGAACTCAACTCTGTCTTGCCAAGTAACAATCAACATATACCACATTCTGTTTTTCTTCCAGCTTCTTCCCCTTGAACAAAAAAACTCAGTAAACACAGCAAAAAAGTAGTTTGCTTTAACAAGTTATCCACATCATAGCCATACCAGATGTTTTGCCACCACCTGACAGGGATCCCCAGCTGTTCTGCCTGCTGTGTCTGTTTTCTCATTGCTGCCGCCTCACCACTAACTAAGCCAACGCCACATACCTTAGGCTTTGGTTATAGTTGCCTTGTACTTCAAGGTGCCAGTTTGTGTATTAATAAGAGTAAGAAAAGCTGCCTGTTGTAATAAAATGCCAAATCTCAGTGGGTCGGTAAAGTTTGCTTTTCAGATGCACAGGCCAGCACACAGCTCTTGCTGGTCAGGTGGTTTGCCTTTAAGTGGTGACTTGGACCCTTATTATCTCCAGTGTCTTTAACACGTGACCTCCAGGGAGTCCCATGTGGGAGCATGGTGTTTGTGCAAAGTTTGGAACTTGAATATATCACTTCTTCCAACATTTCTTGGCTAAAGCCCAGTTTATGGCCCCAACCTAACTGCAAGGGGGCTGGGCGATGCTGTTGATGCTGTAGCAAACTGCTCCAGTATCACTCAATCACAGGTTTCTAGCCAGAGACACTTGATGGCTCCCACAACCCTCCCCGGAACAGTTTCAAGGTCCTCCCCAACCTGGCAGTGGCCTCTAGTTCAGTTCTTTCCCAACCTGGCCGAGGCCCAAGCTCTGGTAGGCAGGCCTCCTCCAGCCTCCTGGGCCTCACCCACCCTCCCCTGTATGAACCACAGCTCTTCCTTGTGCTTCTTCTGGACTTTCTCAACTTACTTTATGCCGATCTTATCCTTCTAGACCTTTTGCACTCTGTACCAGGGCGCTGAAATGCACTGTTCTGACCCTGTTCTGAGGGCAGGAGCCACATAACGTGGGGCTGGGCACGCAGAAGGCCTACAGACAAGACTTTGTGAATGGACATATAACTTCATCAAAATTCAAGACCAAGGACAACGCTGTGGCCATGGAGGACTAAACCTATCAGCATACCTGAGGTTTAGCAGGAGCCCATGAGAGTACGAGTAGCTGAATGACCAAGGGCAGCTGGCGAGGCACTGGCATGGGCGTGATGGTGCCTGGGCAGAGCTGTCCCACACACGAGTCTCTGTCCCCAGCACTGGTGTGTTGAGGGCAATGTAGGCCACAGTGGGGATGTTGGGGAGTCTGCTCACAAGCTGCTCAGGGCTCCTCCCACACCCCAGGGCTCAGTTTTGCGCAGAGGTGTCTGAGGTGCCCACCCTGTTGGTTTACACCTCAGTCATGGACTGCCAAGTGCTTCCTCTGAGGCAGTCTGAAAACTGGTAAACTTTTTAAAACATGTTTTTCCCCTTTTCTTAAGGTTCTAATGACCAAATTGTAAAAATAACTGAAACAAAATCAAACTCTTAGAACAAAACCCACATTTTTATCAGATCTACTTTTATTTCAGAAGGAAGTTTGTATTATAGTATTTACTTTTGTTTATATACAGGTTCTTCACATTTGTGTTTAAAATGCACAGACCTCCCTTAATTCTCTTGTTTTGGCTTAAATTAGCTGTTATTTTACAATACAAAAAATACCAAAAAATTGCAGTCCTAAATGTATGTATAACATCCACAATCCCCAGCAATGAAATAGTTTACAATACTTACTCCATATTTACATGAGTGCAATAGATGCTAAATTATACATATTAACAAACTAAACTTGAATCCAAACCAAAAACCCCCAAAACAAAACCGTAAATAACTATAAAACATTTCCAGAGCCAAAATTAGTTCAACAAAACAGGCTTCACTAGTGTTTAGAATGTTTTGTGCACAAATTCAGTTATTGAAAGTCGATTCCATTATTGCCTTTAAAAGAGAAGGTGCCAGTTTTCCTCTGCACTCCCAAATCGTCTCCCTGCAGGCGAGGGTGTTTATGAATTTGGACAACTCAGGGGAAATGTCTCTTGGTGGGCTTCGCTATCTACAAACCATCACGGTGATTTTTATGGTTTGAGCCATTTGGTAAATTTGGTAAACATTTCAGGCTGAGAGCCGGTGCATGGCCTAAGGCCAGACCCTCTGCCTTCCTGGGTCTATCCTCAGGTGGCCAATTCTCACAGAAACCACAAGGAAAGTTCTCCTGGGATGACAGGTTTGAGGAGCTGGATTCTGTTGTAATTCTGAAGAGCAGCTTTTCCATCTCAGTCACTGCTCTAGTGTTAGCTTAGGTTGTTAGTAAGTAGTGAATATTTGTTGAATGAATGGATGAATGAACGAAATGTAAGGATCAAAGGTGTTAATGAAAAGGATACCACCACCCAAGGAAGTGAATCACTCCCATCCCATCTCTGAATATACTCTATTAAATTGAAGGAGCAAGATTTGCACTGAAAGATAAAATGTATTTTTCTACAGATAGTGCTCTGGTCTTTCCATTTGCCCCAGATTTCCCGGTGCATCTCCAATCTTGCACATCAGGCCTTTTGCTGACAGTCTCTGTCCAGGGCTGCTTTTCTTCCAGGTTAGCTCAGGGAGTATGTGGTTGCCTTCTCTGCACACCTCCTCCCACACTTAGAGGTGATCCTCACAGGGAGGCACAGACCTCTCCCCAAACAGTGTGGGAAGGGGGCAGGAGGTGGACAGGAGGCCAGGGTGAGGTTCTCCATGGGGAAACAGGAGCTATTTATCAACAAAGCAGCCACGCCCAATCCCACACCCAGTTTTCAGTATAGTAAACTATGGTCCTGGGAAATGGTCATTAAAAATTTAGACAAAACCACAACAAAATGCAGCCTGGAAAAGCCCTTTTTGGAAAATCTGACTAGATCTACAGGTATAGTCTTGGGGTCTAAAGACTAAGAGGAGCGTTTCTCAGGACAAGATTGGTCTTCCCTGGGCACCCACTGCTCTGAGAAGCTGACAGGAGAGTTACAATGCACTCCCAGAGCCAATGACAGGGGCAGAGACATCCCGGCTGCCTTCGAGTCTCTTCACACACTGCCTGCATTTTCATACGTGCACTGACAGGTGATTCCTACTTTAGAAGCTATCCAATCAGTCCCAGATGCATTTGAACACTTGGGCACAATGGGGATGCCTTTCGTGGCTTTGTTATCGTATCAGGGCATAACGAGAGGACTTCTCTGAACCTGGATATCCAATATATGGCACAAAAACATATTAGGTCAAACTCAGACATCATTATGTTTAATAAAAATACATTAAGATATTTTTCTGTTTTATGTACACTCCAAATGTCTGAACATTCAGACACTACTGTATAGTTATGTACAAGTGCAATATCGATGTTTTCATAACTATTTTAATTTATATACAGGCTCTGAAGTTCCACATGACTTCCTCTTGATAATTGACTCTAAGCTGAGTGCCTCCTTCTCCTGCCACCCCCTTCCTCTGGCCCAAGCCTGGAGGAAGCTGTTTGCTACTGGCTGCAAAGGAGAAGCAGGTGGATTCAGTTGTTTCTCCACTGTTGGAGCAGAATTAAACTTCACTTGCTCTTTCCTTCCTTTTAAAAAATAAACATTATCTTTTAGAAAAAAGAAAATAACCAGGTGGCTATGGGACATGGTGCTTATTATTTCAAGGCATGGGACTACCATGGGGAGGAGGCTTCTTTGCCAAGGAAACACCAGTCCTTTGAACAAACAAGGACTTCCCTTGTGGGAGGGTCCTCTCCAGTGGCCTTTTGGTAATCACAGGGGTGAAGGGCCAGTCCCCAGCAGGCTCTCTGCGGGTACTGTGATCTGGGGCAGGGATGTGGGGAGCTCGTAAGAGGAGGGGTCTTTTCTAGAGCCATCTGCTCTTTAACAATAATGTGAAAAAGCAGCATTTTGAGAGGCAAGTCTCAAAGTAGAAGTGTTTTGTGCATCAGTGTTTTATGGTTCAACATCCTTGAAAACATCTTTCCAGGCAATTCTTCATGGGAGTGGGGTTAATGTTGGGGAAGAGGTCATACTCCCTCTCTAGGCACTGCATATAAAGGTGAAATGCCGCAGTTTTTGCTCTTTTGAGTATTGATTTCTCCAAATTCACAAACTTGAGCATTGTTGTCTAAAGGTCTACGCCCCCAGGGTAATGCCACAGAACACTGGGTTTTGAAGCAGAAGAGAGATCTTGGGAGGCTGCTGCATAATGCCAGAATACAGAGCACCATGGACGGGGACAACACACCATCCAGGCAGTGCCCTGGGTAGAAGAGCAGGGACTGGCCTGCTCCACTTCAATTTGGTCACTATTTCAATTTGGTCGCTTTTCATTTGGCATAGTTTTCTCCCCTTGTCCATTTTTCCCATGTGCTTTTCATCCTTATCGTTCACTGCCCTCCCCACAGCTACCCGTTGGGTCTGGGAGGGAGCATGGGAGGCCTAAGCCCCTCCTGGGGAGGAGGGGAAAGAGGGCAAACAGCTTCAGGTCCTCCTCCAGGCTTTGGGCAGGTTCTGCCCGACAACAGGAGACCGACCCTCTTCTGGCACTCCACCTGAGCCTGAGAATGAAGAATGACCCACCAGCTCAAGCAGACTACAGGAACAAAGAGTTCCCCTTTGATTAAGGGGTCCCAAGTGCTGTCATGCTCTTTTCGGCTCAAGGGAGACATGTAACATGAGTGAGCCCCTGCCTCTGTGGTGCCTTGGCAGGAGCACCCAGAAGGGCTGAAGCAAACAACAGGCCTAGAGTGACCTGGGGCAAGGAGGCATGTGGGAACATGCCTTATTTAGTGTCCTTTTTGACAACAAAAACAGGAGCTTTGACAGTTAGGTCATTTCTGTTTTCCTCTCAATCCCTCCTGCTATGTTAAATGTTTCTCGGGGTGAGAAAACTGTTTTCTGGCGGCAAATTAGGTTTTAGAAAAAGAGCAGATTGCCAATGATAGCTATTTAAGTTTTATAAGAATGTAGGAATGCAATTATGTAAAAACTTATGCTTACTAACTTTCCAATTGCTAGATCTATTTAAAGTCTAGGCACTTAGTGTGTGTGTGTGTGTGTGCGTGTGTGTGAGTGTATGAGTGTGAGAAAGAGAGACAAAGACAGAGACAGAGAGAGGTAAAGAGGAAGTGAAGGAGAGAGAGGGACGGAATGAAAGAGAGGAGAGAGAGAGAGATCTTCAAATGGATTCAGACTAAATTAATCAAGTTGCTACAGAAAACTACCCATTATATCAGTTGGCATTCCAAGTAACACTGCTGACCTTGACATTTAAAATAGCCTCTTCTATCTTATGATTCAAAAGAGATGACCATTATTAATTCTCAACTAGAAAAAAAGTTACTCCCTGAAAGAGGGATATTTGCCTAAATTGTGCAAGAATAAATAGCACATCTTTTAAAAAAGATAGCAGGCTTCAGATGAAAACAAGTTAATTCACCTGACTAGTTTTTAAAAGACCATGTTCAAGAATGACTGATGACAAATGTCTACTTGTAAACACTACATCTTTGTTTTTTGCACTGTTGAGACAGTCCCAAGAACAGTTTTCCACACGTGAACCTGAGTGTCATTCCTAGCTCTCTCACTCGCTCTACACCGGCCTCCTCCATCAACAACTGGATCACCCCTGGACCTGTAACTAAATCAATTATTTCCTATATGAAAGTAAAAGGTTAGATGCTGGAGCACAGTTGGGAGAAGCTGTCAAAGAAAGCTTGTGAACATGCGGATGAGGTGGATGTTTCGAGAGTTTCCAGTCTTCTGCCCTGCACAGTGTCTCCCTGCCTGCTCCCTCTCTGCAGACGGCTCTGGCATGCCACTCCTTGCTCACAGGGAGTCCTGGCCCCAGCATCAAATGCAGGTCCCAGGCTGTGCAGGGGGCTGCTGTTTCCGGTTTCTCACTGCTCCTGACTTCTCTTTGTATACTATTGGCATCTGCTGAGAAATGTCCACCAGGGCGCTGGCCACTGCGAGACCTTGGGAGAACCCACAGAGGGAACACATGTTAAGGAGCAGCTTGCTTTTATTAAAAAATAATTTAAAAAATTTCTTCTTACATTCACATGGTGCAATAAATAAATAAAGTACATACATGGGAAAAATCTTACCTCTAACCTGTGTCTCCCTCCATATTCCCCCCTTCCATCAGAGTAACTTCTTTAGTTTGTATATATTCTTTCAGGGTTTATTTGTATAAATACAAATACATATTCTCCTCCTCCCCCATTTTTACACAAAAGGAGTACCTTACTTTTCAGCAGATCTACCAAGCAAAGTGCCCTGCCTCGTGGTGGGAGCATCTAAATAAGATTGCAGACATGCTTTAAGCACTAAGTTTCTCCTGTCTTTTTCTCCAAGAAAAAGCTTCACTCTTTATGATGAAATTCAGATTCATTCCACACTGCCCAGATAGCACTAGTTATTTTGATATCTACACCATGATAAGGGTTAGGATAGACTCTGGGGCCAGACTTTGGAATAAGCAAGGTTCTTTAACTTCCCTGTGCCTCAGTTTCCTCTTCTGTAAATGGGGAACAGCACAGGGCTTGTGTGAGAAGTCAATGAGTGAACTGATGTAAAGTCTTAGAATGGTACCTGGCTTATCACCCCACCACCTCCGCTACCACCTTTGCTTTGGGGACTGGTGGGTCCATTCTCCTTTTTGTATTGATAATTGATTAACTTGATGTTCATTAGGGAAGGCACAGTCCTGGGGGAACTGGATTCCTATGCATGGGAAAAGGCCGGACAGGCTCAGAGCCCTGCTGAGGCCCCCCGGAGCCATGTTAGAGGAGCTTCTTACTCCACCTCACTAAGCCTATAAAATGGGGGGGGGGTAGCTTTTAAGTGCCAGGTTTAGTAACTGGCATGGAGTGGGGAATCCACACCAGTGACCACTGTAATAGCAAAGACAGAGCCAGGTGCTTCGGGAGTCCAGAGAAGGGCACCATTTAAAAAGGGGGGTAGATCCTAGTCACAGCAATCAGATGAGAAAAGGAAAGAAAAGGCATCCAAATTGGAAGGGAAGAAATCAAACTGTTACTATTTGCACATGCCATGATACTATATATAGAAAACCCTAAAGTCTCCACCAAAAAACTATTGGAACTAATAAATGAATTCAGTAAAGTTGCAGGAGACAAGATTAATACACAGAAATCTGTTGCTTTTCTATACACTAATAATGAACTATCAGAAAGAAAAAGCAAGAAAATAATTCCGTTTAAAATCACATCAAAAAGATGGGCTTCCCTGGTGGCACAGTGGTTGAGAGTCCGCTTGCTGATGCAGGGGACACGGGTTCGTGCCCCGGTCTGGGAAGATCCCACATGCCGCGGAGAGGCTGGGCCCGTGAGCCATGGCCGCTGAGCCAGCGCATCCGGAGCCTGTGCTCCTCAACGGGAGAGGCCACAACAGTGAGAGGCCCGCGTTATCGCAAAAAAAAAAAAAAAAAGAATAAAATACCTAGGAATAAACTTAACCAAAGAGGTAAAAGGGGCTTCCCTGGTGGTGCAGTGGTTAAGAATCTGCCTGCCAATGCAGGGGACATGGATTCGAGCCCTGGTCTGGGAAGATCCCACATGCCGTGGAGCAACTAAGCCCATGCGCCACAACTACTGAGCCTGTACTCTAGAGCCCGTGAGCCACAACTACTGAGCTCACACGCCACAACTACTGAAGCCTGTGTGCCTAGAGCCCGTGCTCTGCAACAAGAGAAGACACCGCAATGAGAAGCCCACGCATTGTAATGAAGAGTAGCTCCCACTCGCTGCAACTAGAGAAAGCCCGCGCGCAGCAACGAAGACCCAATACAGCCAAAAATAAATAAATAAATAAAATAAAAATTTAAAAAAAATTTAAAAAGAGGTGAAAGACTTATAATCTGATTAACTACAAAACATTTATGAAGGAATTTGAAAATGATACAAAGAAATGGAAAGATATCCTGTGTTCTTGAATTGGAAGAACATTGTTAAAATGTCCATACTACCCAAAGCAATCTACAGAGTTAAGGCAATCCCTATCAAAATAACCATGACATTTCCCACAGAACTAGAACAAATAATACTAAAATTTATATGGAACCACAAAAGACCCTGAATCGCCAAAGCAATTTCGAGAAAAAAGAATGAAGCTGGAGATATCACGCTCCGTGACTTCAGACTATACTAAAAAGCTACTACAGTAATCAAAACGTCATGGTTTTCCCACAAATACAGACACATAGATCAGTGGAACAGAATAGAGAGACCCGAAATAAACTCATGCACTTATGGTCAATTAATCTATGACAAAGGAGGCAAGAATATACAATGGAGAAAAGTCTCTTCAATAAGTGGTTCTGGGAAAACTGGACAGCTACATGCAAAAGAATGAGATTAGAACATTTCCTCACACCATATACATAAAGACCTAAATCTAAGACCTGAAACCATAAAAATCCCAGAAGAGAACATAGGCAGAACACTCTTTGACATAAATCATAGCAAATATTCTTTTGGATCTGTCTCTTAAGGCAAAAGAAATAAAAGCAAAAATAAACAAATGTGACCTAACCAAACTTAAAAGTTTTTGCACAGCAAAGGAAACCCTGACAAAATGAAAAGACAACCTACTGAATGGGAGAAAATATTTGGAAATGATATGACCAATAAGGGGTTAATATATAATATATAAATAGCTCATAAATTGAATATCAAAAAACCAAACAACCCTATTAAAAAACAGAAGACCTGAATAGACATTTTCCCAAAGAAGACATACAGGCACCATACAGATGGCCAACAGGCACATGAAAAGTTGCTGAACATCACTAATCATAAGGAAAATGCAAATTAAAACCACAAGGAGGTATCATCTCACACCTGTCAGAATGGCTATCATCAAAAAGACCACAAATAACAAATGTCAGTGAGGATGTGGAGAAAGGGGAACCCTTGTATACTGTTGGTGGGAATGTAAATTGGTGAAGCCACTGTGGGAAACAGTATGTAGGTTCCTCAAAAAAATAAAAGTAGAACTACCATATTCCACTCCTGAGTATACTTCCAAAGAAAACAAAAATACTGATTTAAAAAGATACATGCACCCACAATGTTCATAGCAACATTCACAGCATCATTTATAATAACCAAGATATAGAAGCAACCTAAGTGTCCATTAACAGATGAATGGATAATGAAGATGTTTTTTACACACACACACACACACACACACACACACACACACACACTGGAATACTACTCAATCATAAAAAATAATGACATTCTGCCATTTGCAACAATATGAATGAACCTAGAGATTATTACGCTTAGTGAATAAGTCAGACACTGAAAGATAAATACTCCATGTTATCACTTATACGTGGAATCTGAAAAAAGAGAACAAACGAATGCATATAATGAAACAGACTCACAGATACAGAGAACAAAGTGTTGGTTACCAGTGGTGAAAGGGAAGGCAGGAGGGGCAAGACAGGGCTATGGGATTAAGAGATACAAATTACTATGTATAAAATAAATAAGCAACAAGGATATATTGTATAGCACAGGGAAATATAACCATCATTTATTTATTCATTTAAAGAATGATTTTAACTGCAGGCGAATGGCTGGATGGAGGTGTGGGAGGGGGTTGGGGCTGTGATTTTAGAGGTCAAGGGTAGAAGAAGCAGACTACAGGGGAGAGATGGCAGCTGAGGTTAGATGAGAGACGTGGTAGAGTAAATGAAACAAAGTGGAAGAATGAGACTCCAGATGTAGGACCAGCAGAACTCGCCTGTGAATTATACATAGAGAGGTGAGGGCTGCCTAGGATGACTCTTGAGTTTCTGGCTTGAGCAACTGGCTGAACAATGAATTCCTTTACTGAGATGGAGATCAAAGGACCAACTGGTTAGAAGGAGGACAAGCTCCATTTTGGACATTTTAGGCTTGATAAGACCTTGAGGTATCCAAGTGGACATTTCAAGTAGGCAATCGAATAATTGGGTGTGAAGCTTGGCAAGGAGGACATTTTAGGCTTGATAAGACCTTGAGGTATCCAAGTGGACATTTCAAGTAGGCAATCGAATAATTGGGTGTGAAGCTTGGCAAGGAGGACAAGAATTAGAGATATTAACCTGGGAAAGACAGTGATTACTTAATTTTTGGGAATAATAAGCTCACAATGAAAAAGAAAAGAGCCCAGCGTTTAGCAGGAGGAACCTTAAGGTGTAGAGACTGGAAAGGAGATTAGCCATTATTTTGTAATAACTTTAAAGGTAGTACAATCTATTAAAAATATTGAATCACTATGTTGTGCACCTGAACCTAATATAGTACTGTAAATCAACTATACTTCAATAAAAATGAATGAATGAATGAATGAAATGGGGGATACAGAAGGGGTGGCAGGGATGGCCCCACCCTTGGGGTAGCTCTCAAGTAGTGAGCAGGTCTTCGTCAGGAGTCCAGGGGGTTGGGGCACATCAGGCAAAGTCTGGAGCAGGAAAGGCCACAGTGTTGCAAGCCTGTCACCGCTCCCCTCCCAGCCCCAGCCAGTACCTTGCCCTCAGGGAGCACCAGTCAATGTCTGCTGAGCTGGGCAGGAGATACTGCTCCAGAGCGTCAGGTTAATGGGTCATTCTGCCCTCAACATGGACAAGGCCAAGTTAGGGGCTGAACTCACAGGAATCCCTAGATGAGGGCAAATCAAGCCATTCGCTTATGAAATGAAGACAATAAATCCTGACCTGGCCATGCCTAATGTCCTCCCTCATAAGAACACCATGGACCCAGACCTTCCAAAAGCTGAGTTGGAGTGGAGGCCTGCAGAATCATCTCAACTGAAAGTTGTCTAAAACATTCATATTGTCTGAGGCATCCCTCCAAAGTACTCCATGATTAATCAAAATACTTCCAAAACTATATTCCATATTTCCTTCATGTTCAACAGTAAAAGAATGTTTATCTAAATTATGATTCAAGTATTTGATGGAGTAGTGTAAAAGATGGATAAAACACTATATAGTAAGTTGTAAAAATGTTTATGATAGTTACATGAAAAAAGAAGAATAAAAATTAGTTAATTTAATTAAAAATTGCTGATAAGGGCTGGAAAGGAAACAGAACAGTGAAAATTGGTGGGTGTTGGATGGTAGAATTGTGAATAAATTTTCAAAAACTTCCTTTAGGATGTTATAATTGTTGTTTGTACCTTATACTTAGAGTGAAAAAGAAAAAGAAATACAGAAATACAGAAAAAGAAATAGTGTTAGAAATACCACTTGAGGGAGCTAGCTGGAAGCCATGAGAGTAAGATGATTGAGGAAGAGCATATGGAGTGAAGAGGGAGAAAGCCTACATTTAGAGGCAGAGCAAGGAAAAAGATAGTAAAGGAGCAACACAGACCCGGGGGACTGGAAACACTGGCGGCAAAGAAGGTTTGGCCGGAAGCATCAATACCACTGGCAGGCTGAGAAGGCTGGGGCAGTGAGGAGATCCAGATTTTTCCCAGGAAGGAATGGTGACCTCAGGAAAGATAGGTTAGGAATACAGTGGCAATGGGATCATTTCTCCAAATCCTCACAACGACACGAGGCAGGCCCTACAGGTATACCCCACTTTATTGTGCCTCACAGATACTGTGTTGTCATTGTTGTTTAACAAATTGAAGGTTTATGGCAACCCGGCACTGTCAGATAATAGTTAGCATATTTAGCAATAAAGCGTTTTTAAATTAAGGATGTACCTTGTCTTTTTAGACATAATGCTATTGCATCTTAACAGGCTACAGTATAATGTAGACATAACTTATAAGCACTGGGAAACCAAAAAATTCATGTGACTCGCTTTATTGTGATATTTGCTTTATTGACGTTTTCTGGAACCAAACCTGCAATATCTCCGAGGTCTGCCTGAATGCAATATCGCTTTTATAACCAAGTTCTCTATGAAAGGGAAGGAGCCTTCACACATCTAAAACATAAACCTCATTTGTCAATGACCCTCATCTACTCACCCGACTGCCCAGGAGGAGGGATTCCACTGAGGCCTCGAGGGAGCCTCACAAACACAGAGAGGACAGCAGCTTTGTTGCCAAAACATGGCTCCAGGGCAATGGGCTTGGGAATAGTCTGGTGGAAAAAAACAAAGAATTACCTAAAGCAGTGTTTCTGAAGAAACACCTTCACCAGCCTTTAGATGTGATTTTTTTTTCTTTGCGGTATGCGGGCCTCTCACTGCTGTGGCCTCTCCTGTTGCGGAGCACAGGCTCCGGACGCGCAGGCTCAGCAGCCGTGGCTCACGGGCCCAGCCTCTCCGCGGCATGTGGGATCCTCCTGGACCGGGGCACGAACCCGTGTCCCCTGCATCAGCAGGCGGACTCTTAACCACTGCGCCACCAGGGAAGCCCTAGATGTGATTTTTAAAGATGCCCCTATATTAGTTTCTATTGCTATGAAACAAATCACAAACTTCGGTGCTTAAAGCAGCACCTATTTATTATCTCAATTTTGTAGGTCAGAAGTCCAGGCAAGAGCTCTGTAGGGCTCTCTGCTTAGGGGTATAGGTCCTATTCATGTCTTCTATGAGTTCTGGAAAAATTCTCAGCTCTATCTCACAAAAGTCTCAAGGGTCTCAGCTCTTGTCTTCAGAAGGTGGAAGTCAAGTTATCAGCTGCATTCCACTCTTACCAGGAGGCACTGGGGAAGAACCTGCTTCAAAACTCATTAAAGTTGGCAGAATCCAGTTCCTTCCATCTCTAGGTCTAAGGTCCCCACTTCCTTGCTAGCGATCAGCCAGGGGCCACTCTTCTCTTGGAGGCCACTCACATTCCCCCCTACCTGGTCCCTCCAGCTTGAAACCACTGATGGTGCTCAAGTTCTTCTCATGCTTCCTCTTCTGCCACCAGCCAGAGAAAGCTTTCCTTATATCTTAATATCAACTACCCTCAGACTTTAATTACTTCTGCAAAATCTCTTCATAGCAGAACCTGGAGTAGTGTTTGATTGAATATCCATAAGACAGGAATCTTGGGAGCCATCTTTAGAATTGTGCCATCAATTTCTTCAAATTGAAGAAAATCATTTCCAGAACCACTGTGACTACAGCACAGGGAAATGAATAGATGAGTGAAATGGCAGAAGTGGGGAAACCAGTTATGAAGCAACTGCAAAAACCTAGGTGGAAGAGGATAATGGCCTAGATCAAGGTGATAGGTAACAGTGGTGGAGGTGGTGCACAGCGGTCAGGAAATATTTTTGAAGATAAAGTCAAAAAGATTTGCTGATGGACTGGCTATCCAATGAGGATGAGAGCAAGGACGGGTCAAGGACAATTTTGGCCTGAGCAACTAGGATGATGAGTTGGGGAAGTTATGCCAGAGGAGCAGGTGTGGGGAACAGTATTTAGAACTCAGTTTTGAACATGTTAAATCTGTTAAGATGCTTATTAAGACATCCAAGTGGGAACACTGAGCAAGCAATTTGATATATAAGTTGTATACTCACAGGAGAGGTTTGAGTGGAGAGGTTTAAACATCATGGTGTTTAAATACATGATGGATAAGATCACTGCTATGGTCTGAATATTTGTGTACTCCCAAAATTCATATGCTAAATTTTTTTTTGTGGCTGCGCTGGGTCTTCGTTGCTGTGCGTGGGCTTTCTCTAGTTGCGACGAACCGGGGCTACTCTTCATTGTGGTGCATGGGCTTCTCATTATGGTGGCTTCTCTTGTTGTGGAGAATGGGCTCTAGGCGCACGGGCTTCAGTAGTTGCAGCATGTGGGCTCAGTAGTTGCGGCACGCAGGCCCGAGAGCAGGCAGGCTTTGGTAGTTGCGGTACGTGGGCTCCACAGTTGTGGTGCATGGGCTTAGCTGCTCCGCAGTATGTGGGATCTTCCCAGGCCAGGGATCAAACCTGTGTCCCCTGTACTGGCAGGTGGATTCTTAACCACTGAGCCACCAGGGAAGTCCCATATGTTAAATTATAATACCCAATGTGACAATATTTGGAAGTAGGGCCTTTGGGAGATGATTAGGTCATGAGGGCACAGCCCTCATGAATGGCATTAGTGCCCTTAGAAAAGAGACCCTGAGAGCTCCCTCACCCCTCCTACAACGTAAAATTACAGCTAGAGGGAATTCCCTGGCGGTCCAGTGGTTAGGACTCTGCACTTTCACTGTCAAGGGCCCAGGTTCAATCCCTGATCGGGGAACTAAGATCCCATGGTGCAAGCTGCATGATGTGGCAAAAAAAAAAAAAAAAAAAAAAAAAGATTACAGCTACAAGTCACTATCTATGAACCAGAAAGCAAGTCTTCCCCAGACACCTAATCTGCCAGCACCTTGATCTTGGGTTTCCCAGCCTCCAGAACTGTGAGAAATTAATTTCCATTATTTATAAGCCACCCAGTCT
Organism: Monodon monoceros; assembly: GCF_005190385.1. Lineage (NCBI taxonomy): Eukaryota > Metazoa > Chordata > Mammalia > Artiodactyla > Monodontidae > Monodon > Monodon monoceros. The sequence continues at coordinate 29,784,316 of NW_021703769.1, read as the reverse complement.
CTGATACTTTTTATAGCAGCCTGAACAGACTAAGACAATCACCAATGGTGTAGGTGTAAAAGAGGTGAGAAGAGGCGCAAAGACTGAGCCTGAGATGGCCACGACTGTTAAAAGATGTTGGGAGATGAAGAGGGTTGAACGAAGAATACAGAGCACAGAACAGCCAGAAGGTGTGTGGTGTCCTGACAGGAAAGTCAAGACAGCATTTTAAAGAGCAGCCGGCTGTGCCGTATGTGTGACACGGGGTGTCACTCAGGCTTGTCTATTCTTCCCAATCCCACAAATTATCACTATTTTATCAGGACAACGTTTGCTTAGATTTAGGCACATGTTTACCATCTGATTTACTCACTATTCCCTCTTATTCCACCCTCCTGGGGTAATTTCCCTCCTCTCTAGCACATCCTTTAGACATCTCTTTTATACACGTCTGTTGGTGGCAAGTGCTCGGTATTTCCCATAATCTGAGGATATCTATCTTTATTTTATCCTTGTTCTTGGAAGGTAGTTACTGGGTACACTATCCTAGGTTGGCAGTTCTTCTCTTTCAATACTTTGAAGACATTCTTCTTCTCTCTTGTAGCTCCTGAGAAGTCAGTCAGCTGTCACTCTGTCATTCCTTTGTAGGTGATCTGTCTTTTTTTCCCCAGTTATTTTTTAATGTGGTAAAATGCACATAACAAAATTTACTATCTTAACCATTTTTAGGTATACAGTTCAGTGGTATTAAGTAATTTATATTGTTGTGCAACCATCACCACCATCCATCTCCAAAACTCCTTCATCTTGGAAAACTGAAACTCTATACCCATTAAACGGCAACTCCCCATTCCTTCCTCTCCCAAGACCCTGGCAACTACCATTCTATTTTCTGTCTCTATGAAGTTGACTACTCAAGGTACCTTATATAAGTGAAATCATACAGTGTTTGTCTTTTTGTGACTGGCTTTCACTTAGCATAATGTCTTCAAGGTTCACCTATGTTCATCTATGTAGCATTGGTCAGACTTTCTTTCCCTTTTAAGGCTGAGTAATATTCCATTGTATATATATACTACATTCTGTTTATCCATTCATACCTCAATGGACACGTAGGTTGGTTCCAACTTCTAGCTACTGTGAATAAAGCTGCTATGCACACGGTGTGCGAATATATCTTCAAGACCCTGCTTTCAATTCTTTTGGATATATACCCAGAAATAGAATTGCTAGATCATATAATAATTCTATTTTTATTTTTTTTGGTACACGGGCCTCTCACTGTTGTGGCCTCTCCCATTGCGGAGCACAGGCTCCGGACGCGCAGGCTGAGCGGCCACGGCTCACAGGCCCAGCCGCTCCACGGCATGTGGGATCCTCCTGGACCGGGGCACGAACCTGTGTCCCCTGCATTGGCAGGCGGACTCTCAACCACTGCGCCACCAGGGAAGCCATATTTTTATTTTTTTGAGGAAGAGAAACACTGTTTTCCACAGCAGCTGCATCATTTCCATTCCCACTAACAGTACACAAGGGTTCCAATTTCTCCACGTTGTAGTGATCTTTTTTTGTTCTGGCTAATTTAAGACATTCTCTTTGTCTTTGGAGTTCTACAGTTTCACTATGATAAACCCAACTGTAGTTTTCTTTCTCCCCTGCCTTCCCTCTGCTTTCTTTCCTTACTCCTGCTTACAATATGTTTTGCTAGAATCTGTATAATCATGTCTTCCATCAGTTCTGGAAAATTCTCAGCTCTTTGAATATTGCCTCTCCTCCATTCATTTGTTCTGGGACTGTGATAATATATATGTTAAGTTTTCTCATTCTATCCTCCATATTCTCATTATCTGTCATATTTTCCATCTCGTTGTCTCTCTGTTCTGCAGCCTGTGTAGTTTCTTCAGAGTCATCTTCCAGCTCAAAAGCTCTCTCCTTACTTGTGTCTGGTGTGCTGTTTAACATGTAAACTGAATTATTTAAAAAATTTCAACTACTGTATTTTCCATTTCTAACAGTTCCATTTGGTTCTTTTTCAGGTGTGATTGGCCATTCTTGACTCTCATGGCTTCCTCATCTTTATGATTCTATCTTTCGTTTCTTTAAACATTTCATACAGAGCTATATTATATTCATTAGATGCCACTTCTGTTGCTTCTGCTGACTCTTATTCATGGCTTTTCTCTTTTGTCCTTGGTGATCACTGATTCCTTGGTCTTGATCTATGGGAGTCCTACATGGCTGAATTGGGTATGTTTTCCCTCAGACAGGATCTGCATCTACTTCAGCTGTGAGATGTGGTGTGTTACCAGTCTAGAACCACTTTAGACCACGCATGGCTCTGGTTTTGGTTCATGGTTTGTTCTTTTTTGGAGGAGGGAAAGGAGAGTGGTCCCTGGAAATCTCACATACTTCCCGTAAGCTCAGTAATGCTTTAATAAGTATGTTAGGACATATAGGTTTTATATATATATATATATATATATATATATATATATATATATATAATATATATACACATACATATACATATGTATATATGTGTGTGTATACATATCTCCATGAACATATAGCTGTTTCCCAAGAGTATCTGAAATATTTCATCATTTTGTTAAAAGAGAAAGTCTTATCATTTTCTTCATCATGGTGGGGGGATCAGAATTATTTATTTTGACTACAGAATTCATAGTCAATCATGATTTTTCCCCTTTTAAAAAATCCCCCAAAATACTTATAAGGAACAATGGTTCAATTTAGCTATTTTCAAGTTTTCAAGTATTACGCCATAGAAAACTTACAAGAATATGACAAGTTATTTACAATTTAAAATTCCCTGAATATGAGACTGCTTAACAACATGAATCAAAGATTAGAAAATGAAAGCAAAAGAATACCTGACACTTTCAGTGTGTGGACTTACTGTTAAGAAGAAAGAGAGAGGATAACATAAGAGGCAACAGAATGAGGCTCTTGCTCTCTCTGGTTCCCCAGACTTAGAAGCATGAGTTTTGATAAGTTAAGTCACAGGGACTTTTGAAATACAATCTCACCTTTATACTTCCCCCAATAAGATCAGGAGGCTCTTCATCTGTTTCCAAGGCAACATTTACAGAGGCAAAGGGACGACTGGCCATCTGCTGCATCTCTCGAAGAAGTTGCTGATAAGTAATACAGCAATCATTAATGCAAAGAGTACTGAGGGGATTTTATTAGAGAATACTACATATTAAAAATACCTCATCCTCCCTGATTCAAACAAATCAAGTCCAAAACGATATTTTTGAGACAGCTGGGGAAAACTGGACATGGACCAGGTATTAACATTTTAATTTTGTTGGCTGTGATGACAGTATTGTTATATTAAAGAAAAAGTCCTTATCTGTTAGAGATACATACTAATGTACTGATGGATATAATGCTATGATGCCTGCTTGTTAAACACACAAAATAAATTATCCTATCTCCTTATATTTTTATTACTAGATTAAAGCCAGGCTTTCTTTTTTCCTGCTGAAACTTGAACCAAGTATTTACACAGCAACAAAAACTATCCTTTGTTACACAGTAGATAGGAACTGAAAGAGCTCTTTATTCAGAGAGGTGGTATAAGCTAAACACAAAAAACCATGAAGTTTTGCAGAGCAGAGGGACAACTAGGGGCTCTGGATTTAGGGAGGCTTGGATATGAATATCTGCTTCAACACTCTCCAGCTGTGTGACTTTAAAAAAGGTGTTTAAAGTCTCTGGGTTTCAATTCCCTCCTCTCTGAAATGGGTTTTTAATCCCATAAAAGTATCAGTAGGATTAAATGAGATGCTTTAACTAGCACAGTGCCTAGTACGTGGTGTGTTGTCAATCATATATCATTAGGGATATCAGAAATCTGGGCATGTCACTGAAGCTCTGAGGTCATGCTGTGGAAGACAATGAGGCCCTACTTCGACCACTTCCTTGGAACTACTGTAGGAGACAGAATCTTGGGCTGGATAGATCATGGCTCTGTTTTAGAACGGCATTTTTATATTAAACATTGTGTTAACGTGTCAATAATCACATTCCTACATCTCACAAAGCTATTGGTCCATTTACTCAACAAATACATATAACAACAACCCTCCTCTGGGTTCTCTGCTATTCTAAGTGTGGAGTCACAGTGAGACAGAGTGCCTACCCGCCTCCAGTTCCCAGTCTAGTTCCTTTATGACAAGTGCAGGAGATCATGTGAGTAAAGGCACTTAAAATGGGCCTGGTATGTAGCAATGACTTAAGCAGTATTAGCTATTATTTTTGTTATAAAAAATATCACATCACTTTTCTACAGTTCTGAGAGGGATAAATCATGAACGATATTTTAGAAAAGAAAAAATATATTTTGAATGGTCAGGTTCACAGTAACAGAGAAATTTTAAGTCACAAAGGTAAAGGCTTAGTTTATTGGTTGATCAACTGTGTAATAAGCATACTTTTTTGGGGGAAAACCTCTTCTCTGCAAGGTGTTCATCTTATTTTCTTTCACGTACACTGCAAATATTTTCCAGTTGGTTGTTTGTCTTCTATGTTATTCATTTGTTTATTTTTTATATACTTTAGTAATTTTATGCAGGTAAATCTATATGATGTTTTAATCATCTTATATGAAAATAATAATTTTATTCCCTTTCCGAAAGTAACAAAACTTCTTATTTCTATTTCTCTTAGTGCAGAGTCTAGAATACCCAGAACAAAAGTAAGTGACTATGGGGACTACTTTGTGATTAGAAACATGGTCTGTGAAGACAGAAGTCCTAAGTTTAAAGCCCAGTTTGGTGTCTTTATTGTAATTGTGTGGTGATGGGTAAGTTACTTTGCCTCTCTGAGCCTCAGTTCCTCTATCTGTGAAACAGGACCAGTGTCACTATTTTATAGGGTTGTTGTGAGGATTAAATTAGTTAATCTATATAAAACCTCTTACAACAGTGCCTGCAATTTAGAAATGCTCAAATGTCAGTTCTTAATATGACTAACTTGTCTGGATTTTATTGGGTACAAACTCTAGTATTTTTTTTATCATGGGTGATGTTGGTTATCTGGTTATTCTTCAGAGTGTTGAGGAGGTATTATTTTTGAGTTTACTAAGACTTTTGTTTTTAAACTAGGAATGAGTGTTAATATCAATAAATGACTAAATGATTACTTGGCCACTACCGAAAATTTAGGTTTTATTTTTTTTATTTACTACCGAAAATTTAGGTTTTATTTTTTTACTGATATAACATATCCTAGTAGGTTTTCTGGTGTGAAATGATCCCTTTTCTACACTGGTAAACTAGACTGCTGCACGTACAGTCATTATACAACTGGTCTTTACTTTTTGGTGTTACATTTCTCAGGTTTTGGTTTCAAGGTTTCTAAGCATAAAATGTATCAGGATTCTTTTAGGCTTCCCATCTTTTCCTTTACCCTGGAACCGTTTATATATTTTGGAAATAATTAATTCTCATAAGCACCCAAGAAGGAATAGACTATTATTATCTCCATAAGCTCATCTCAAATTGAAACTCCTTGGGTCTAATACCCTTTGTGGAGAGAGTAATATCTTGACAAGTTTTTGATTCCTTCCTTGGTACTAGTTTATATGGCTTCTCACTTTTTTATTACACATTTGGATAACATATTTTTTCAGAATACTGTGCTATTTGTTGAGATTTTAAAATATCTTAGTAATAGAGCTATTAAAAAGAAAAAAACCTCTGAATAAGTTATCCACTGAATTTTTAAAATCATAATAAAGAGGGTGTAACGCTACCTCTATGATAACATCACCTTTACATGGGTCAGAAAAGGTGTCACGGCCCCCAGGAAGAGGCTCATATCCTGAAGCCTATCTTAACCCCATTACAGACACTAATGTTCTATGAACAGTGCTGCATGCTTGTGAATTTTGATTTTAGATATTTCTGTTCTCCTCTAAATCTTGTCTATAGATCAAGTTTTATATAGAAAACCAAAGAGCACAAAGTCTAGATCTTAGTGCACCTCTATTTAGCAACAATGCAATAGACATGATAACTAAAAGGCAGAGTAAATACACAAGTGAAAGTTGCAATAAACAGTTTTTGTGTTGTAATTTTTCATCAAGTTTATTTGATTTGCCAATTATAAATATTTTCTGGACTTATTAATATTACTTTTGGAATGGAGCTCTGGAAATAAATCAACACTCATTAATAAATAGAACTCAAGCAAATACTTAATTAGACACACATTTATCTTTCCTTGAATAATGAGAAACTCTTGATATTTTACTCTCATCCTCATGAAAGACTCCTGTAAAGGCTGTGCTACTAAGCCTTCAGATCTCCAGCCTGAGCTAAGGAACCAGCTTCTGGTAGGAAGGATAAAAAAATTGACTTCACCTGTAAGTCAGTATGATTCTTAGTTTCCTTTTAGAAAGTTAAAACCATGTGGTGCAGAATGAACTATAGCTTACATAGCACTGATTGAAGTCTACTGACCATACATTACTCTCTCTATAGATATATCCATCAATTATCACTAAATAGCAAAACTGACTTGCTTAAGGGAAATACGAAGGAAAACGTTCTTACAGGGATTCATTAATCTTTAACCACTGAGGCTTACCTCTCTACGTCTGGAAGCCCAACAACTTTGTTTGATCTTCCAAACCACAGCAGCCACCAGGAGCAAAGAGAGGAAACAACTGTGAGAAAGGAAAGGAAAGTACTGAGTTATTATCCCAACCCCCAGAATCAGCACACTGTCATCTACACCCCATGTCAGGCAGGGAAACAATCCCCCAAATACCAACTCCAAGCTCCTTTCTGATGAGTCATCACACCATGTCCTGGTTCACAGGAAACAAAGTGTGAGAAGACTTTGATAAGCTGGGCTTCCCGACCCAACTAGACAATACTGTCTCCACAAGGTACTCTGAGAGGAGAGCCTTGATTTCCTGCCGGCTTTTATCAGAATGGTCCATCATGGCTTATCCCAAATAATAAAAACAATTCTATGATAATTATGACAAGTAACAAGCATGCTATTTAATCAAATTAGCAAAAATCTACTGGTAAAGTCTAAAAAAGTGAGAAAAGTTAACTATCAAAGTAACAACCAGCTTTTCATAAGGGACAATAAATTTATATGTAGTAATATATATTCAAAGTAAATACCTATTTTTAAAATAAAATAAAACAACTAAATTCAAGCCAACAACTTTCTTAAAAGTATTAGGAGAAGACGAAGTCCCAGTGGTCTTATAACTGCAAGTGACTTCAATGTTCTCTCAAGATTCAATGCCTCTTAAACCAGGCACCGAATGGTTTGAAAAGCTACTGTGACAGCAAAGAGAATGACTGACTTCTGATTAAAAGGACTAATGAGCCTAACAAATAAACCTCTTAGTAACCACTAAATAATTTTAAAATTGGCATTTTCACTCATTAACTTGTAAAAGGGGCTTGTTACAGAGTACTGTTCCAGGGTGTTACAAGCAGACACAAGGCTTTCCGCCCCTGTAGTTGGGTACTCTCTTGCTGAGCTCTGTGTTTGCAGGATGGGGTTGGCTTTACGAGAGGCAGCTTCAGTGCACAGATCGCTTAAGACAGGCCTCCATAGCTGGCTGGTGACAGGCCCTCTAAGGTGCTAGGAGGACTGAGCTTCTGCCCTTTCAGAAATAGAAATTAAGCCTCCCTCAGCCCATCACCTCCCTAAGAGGCACAGAGTGCAGACCCCTCCACTGGGTCCCCTGACAAAAGAGAAGCTCCCCAGGTTATCACTCAGTGGAGAGTCTTCAGTTCCTATCTTGCTGGGCCTCCCGGCTGTCCTGACACTGATGATCCTTCCTCCTTTCTGACAGTTTCTATTTTTCTTTTTATCAGTACTTTATTGAGGCAGGTCCTGTTCTAGGCTCATGGAATACACCAGTGAACAGAACAAAAGACCACTTTTCCCATGGAGTTTACATTTCAGCAGATGGAGGTAAACAGTAAACAAAATAAGTGAGCAAATTACAGAGCATGTCAGAAGGGAGTAAATACTACACAGATAAAAAGATGTTAAGGGTAAAGAGGTTCAGGAGTGACAGTGGCACTCTAAAGCAGAATGGTCAGAGTGGGTGGGCCTTAATTCTTGAGAAGGTGACATCTGAGCTAAGACACAGAGGATGTGTGGGAGGTGGCTTGTGAAGGTCTGCAGAAATGCACCTGGGCAACCAGGGTCAGCCAGTGCAAAGCCTGAGGCAAGGATGTGCCTGGGATTTCTTGAGGAACCTCAGGAGGCCAGTGTTACTGGAGTGGGCGGGGGGGGGGGGGGGGGTTAGGCCAGGGATAAAGACACAGAGGTAAGAAGAGGGCAGATCACGAGGGCCCGAAAGGCATTATAATGGTGTTGGATTTTACTGAGTGAGATGAGCCAGTGCAGGTTTTTGAGCAGACAAGTGTCATGATTTAATTTATGCTAAGGAGACCATTAAGGTAGCAATGCAGAAATAGAAAGAACAGGAGTCTAGGTGAGAAATGAGGGCGGCTCAAACCAGGATGGTGGTAGCAGGGATGTGAAAAGCACTTTGGAATCTGGACATGACTTGAAGGTCAAGGCAATAAATAGGATTTCCTGATGGGCTGGATGTAGGGTATAAAAAAGAGAAGTCAGGGTCTGAGGAACTTGCCATCAAACCTGGACAGGGAAGACTCTGAGGGGAGCAGGTGCGAGACAGCAGAGAGTTTAGTTTTAGACATGTTGAGTTCTGAGACATCTACCTGAAAGCTACTGGGGGCTGGAGACAGCATTTGAGAGTCATCAGCATATACATGGTATTTGAAGTAATGAATCTGGATGAGGTCATCAAGGGGATGAATACAAATAGAGAAGAGTGTCTTAGGGGCACCCCAACACTGAGAAGTTGGGGAGAATAGGAAGAAGCAGTAAGGGAGTCTGAGAAGAGTAACCTTCTTTAGTCTTTCATGGTTTCTATGCATAATCCTGCTTTTTCCCCCCCATCAGCTTGCTTTCTGGTACTTTTATTCTAATAGATAAACACATGGTGGCAGCAAATCCACATGGAAGAACATGAAACACATGAGTTGGTCAGGATGCTGCTGATGCAGCTGAATACAGGGCTGGCCTCAGAGGCAAGGAGTCTGGTGTCACTCAGAGGCCTCTCTTGGACTACCCTCAACACAGAACTGTGAAACAGTGCAGCTCAGAAGGTCTGTGCCCCTTATCCCTGAGGGGCTTCTGTCTCCAATGCAGACCTGTTAGAAACACCAACAACCCAGTTTCTTCTGCCTGTTCCAGTTTTTCTGAGAGACATAAACAGCATACCGACACACAATGATTGTTCCTCAAAGCTGATATGTGCATGATTTCTCCAAGGGTAACACAACAATGAAGAATTTACTAGTTATTTCAAAAAAGGTGGCACTTGCTGATACCCCTCCCTTCTTTTTTTTTCCTACCACTAATCTGGGTACAGGTGGGGCTGTGACTCAGTGTTCATCTTACTGCAGTTCCTCTTATCAACTGTTTTCTATAGTTTTTAATACAAATGTAATTTTTTAAAAAATCATGGAAATTTTCAAACATACACAAAAGAAGAGAGACTGATATGTTCATTACTCAGCCTTGCAATTATTAACATTTTCCTATGGCATTCAAAGATCATTCTTAAAGAAGTGTATTTCTCTCTTTCAACACAGGGACACTGGCCCCAGGCTAAGGGTCTTTCACTTCTTTTCAGCTCTGTACCTAGGAAAAAACAAGAATCCTTTGTCCTTTTTTGTCCTAAACCTGTCCCTGCTTATCAGAGGCTTACACTTTCCTGAGACTATGCTCAGAAATCCATGTCTTGACTCTAGGTCTTTCTTTCCATCTTTTGTATCAATATATATCTTTGAAAACTCACAATATTTTCTGAGAGCTCTGTGTTTGGGGATGTTTTTCACCAGCTTAACTGTAATTGTGTAAGTAGAATGATACTTTTGAGAGTGTACTGAACTTTGCTTTTCCTGTCCTTGCAAGTCTAGCCTTTCTAAAACTACATATTCGGGACTTCCCTGGCAGCCCAGTGGTTAAGAATCTGCCTTCCAATGCGGGGGACGTGGGTCCGATCCCTGGTCGGGGAACTAAGATCCCACATGTCGCGAGGCAACTAAGCCCACGCACTGCAACAACTGAGCCCGTGCCACAGCTAGAGAGCTCGCATACCGCAACTAAGACACAACTAAGCCAAAAATAAAAATAAATAAAATAAAAACAAGAAAACTACATATTCACTTCTTGGCCTGGCCTTGACCTCCCAACCAATCTAAAACAGAGACACTGCTGCTTCTTCCCAAGTTCCTGTGATGTGCACTTCACCATTCTGGTTTGAATTAGATCCAGAGTGGTAGTACCCCATATCACTTCCATCTTCTGGAAAATGAAATGATCAACGAGACATGGATGTGTCAAAATGTCTGCTGTCAAGCTGGCAAGGACCTAAGCAGAAGTTCAGATAATTAAAAGTTTTACAAAAACATACCTTGCCAATATCAGGAATTCCCATTACAGTCCCTCCTATTGGTCAGTGCCTCCTATTGGACATCCCCTGCTTCTCCTTTTTATTCTCACCCAAATGCTATCTTCTAAGGCACCTCTAACTCCAGTGACACAGATGTTCAGAGTGTTAGTCTGTCTCTCCCTCTTCTACTAATAATCATTATCCTGACCACACTACCACATCACTTCCAGATACAAAGCTCTTTCACACGCATCACCTCATTTGATTTTCAGAGAAAGCAAGCAAATGGGTCTTATTATTTCCCTCTTTATACACACAAGGCTCCTACTGGAGTCTGGGAGAGCATCTCAATTAAGACACAAAGAGGGCTTAATGGATTTATCTGGATCTAGAGATTACTCTTCACTGTGCCCAAGTCTGGGAGTCCTTTTCTAACTTATCTCACACTGATATTTTCTCATTTGAATCACTGAGCTATCCCCTTCTACCCCCACCCCAACTCTAATTCTCTCTTCTGTATTCTATGAGCTATTCTTCAGAGTGCTTAGGATTATCTGTATACCTTTCCTTCTCTCATGTTTCATGTATATCCTTTTGGACCTGGTTAACTTGCTCTGGGAAAATATTTTCTTCCTCATGCTCATGAAAAGGACTCCATTCTCAGCTAAAAGCTCATCATTTCTACTTCCAAAACAAAATCCAGAAAAACCAAAGTTCTGCAGTCTTTTTTTTTTTTTAATATTTAGCAAAAGTCCTTTATTTTATTGTCTTTGAATTCAATGGAAGCTTAGTGGAAATTAAATTAAGTTTAATTTTTTAAAATTAATTTTTATTGGAGTATAGATGCTTTACAATGTTGTGTTAGTTTCTATTGTACAGCAAAGTGAATCAGCTATGCGTATACATATATCCCCTCTTTTTTGTATTTCCTTCCCATTTAGATCACCACAGAGCACTGAGTAGAGTTCCCTGAGCTATACAGTAGGTTCTCATTAGATACCAAAGTTCTGCCTTCTTTTCCAAAGGTTCCCACATTCAAAAAAAGGGAGAAGTGATGAGAACACCATCTGTCCTTGTTTTCTACACAAGATTCTGTGGTCCCTGATCGATTCTGATGGTGTCATTCAGTCTTCCACCAATCAGCTGAGGTGACTAATCCTCACTGGGTTGGTACTTGGCAGCTGAGTCACCTCAGTCTGTACACATGGTCCAAGAACATAACACACCTGCTAATTGGAGCTACCGAGTTAGCATACGGCCTCTGCATTCCTATCAGCAGCACCACGAGCTTTTTTCCCCTCAGAGAGGTTGGTGTCTATGGTCCCTCATGGCTCTGTGCTTCTCCTGAAGGTCTGCTTTACTTTTCACATATATTGGAGCATGACTCTGTGCTAGATGCTGAAAGTGTGTGTGTATACAGGGGTGAACAAAAGAGACACTGTACCTGCTCTCCCAAAGCTTAGAGTCTCACTGTGGACACATAGTACGCAAGTACAGAACTGTGATAAGTACCGTGATGAAAAATAATACAGTTCCATGGGAGGGTAGAACAAAGGGAGAGAATTTAGTTTGGGGGTTCATTGATGGAATCCTGGAGGAAGTGACACTGTGCCGAAATTTGAAGGATGAGTGTGGTATAGTAAGAAATATACATATGGTCTTTGTCCCAAGTTCCTGGCACAGGGCTCCTAAAACCCTTGAAATCTCCTATGTGATAGGAGCATCCTCTCCCCTCTTTTTTACACAACTGTTCATAATGGCTTTATTTGTAACAGTCAAAAACTGGAAACAACCTAAATGTCTATCAGGAGGTGAGCAGATAAATTGTGGTTTATCTTTACAGAGAATATTACTCAGCCTTAAAAAGGAAGAAACTATCTTTTAATTTTGATTTAAAAAATCTTTAAAATGTATCTTTACCAGTTTTCTACACAAAGTAATTTATATAATACAGAAGGGTATAAAAAAATGACAGTGGCTTTGAGTCTGAATTAACTTTTTTTGTTGTTTTTTTTTTGCAGTACGCGGGCTTCTCACTGTTGTGGCCTCTCCCGTTGTGGAGCACAGGCTCCGGACGCGCAGGCTCAGCGGCCGTGGCTCACGGGCCCAGCCGCTCCACAGCATGTGGGATCTTCCCGGGACTGGGGCACGAACCCGCGTCCCCTGCATCGGCAGGCGGACTCTCAACCACTGCGCCACCAGGGAAGCCCTGAATTAACTATTTTTTATTACACGTTTATGGAGATGTAATTCAGGAGTGTCTTTTCTCCCCTCATGGGAGGGAAGGACCTAAACAGCTTCTGGACGGGGCTGACCACCAGAAAAACGAATTATGTGATTAAAGGGTTAGACCATTCAGCCCCCCAGCACGCCTCCCCTCCACAGGAGGGTAGAGGGACTGGAGATTGAGTTCAATCACTAATGACCAGTGATTTCACCAATCATGCCTACTCAATGAAACCTTGATAAAATGTGGAATGATGAGGTTTGGGGGGCTTTCAGGGTTGGTGAACACATCGATGTGCTGGGAGTGTGTCATGCCCAGAAAGAGCATGGAAGCTCTGTGCTCTCCCTCTTGCCCTCATACCTTGCCCAATGCAACTCTGGGTTGTTGAACAACCACTGGGTTGCTCCTGAGTTGTATTCTTTATAATAAACCTGCAATTTTAAGTATGGTGTTTTCCTGAGTTCTGTGAGGCAACAGCAAACTGTTGAATCTGAGAGGGGTCACAGGAACAACCCAAACTTGTATTTGGCCAGGCAGAAGTATGGGTAGCCTTGGGACCCATTTGTGGTTGACGTCTGAAGTAGGAGCAGTCTTGTTGGACTGAGCCCTTAACCTGTGGGGTGTGCACTGATTCCACGTGGTTAGTGTCAGAACTGAATCGTAGGACAGTCAGTTGATGTCAGAGAATTGGTTTTTGTTTGGAAAAACAAAGCAATGGGTAAAAGTATACAGGTAAAGGGTAAGGAGAAGAGCATTTCAGAAAGAAGGAAAAGTATGTGCAAATGCCATGAGGTGGGAAGGAGCTTGGTGCTTTCTAAGAAACAGAAGGAGGCTCATGTAATGGGAATGCAGAACAGAGTAGCGTAAGGTGAAGGTGGAGAGGTGAACAGAGGCCAGTTCATGCAGGACCCTGGTTTTTATTTTAGATACAATGCAGAGCCACTAGATATGAGATAAGTGGTTAGATACAAACTAATTCATGGTTTTAAAGGTCTCCTCTGGACTTTTTGTGGGTTGTAAAGGAGCTAAAATCAACTGAAATAGTACTAGCGAGACTGTGATGGTTAGGGCTAGGGTGGGGAGTAGAGGTAGGGCAGGTTGCTAACCGTAACTGCTGGGATGTGGTGACGGAATGCCTTTTGGGTGTGAAAGGGAAAGAAGTGACTTGGAATCAGCAGCATGATTTGCCAATTAGTGATGTGGGGAAGACTGGTGAGGAAGGATCAAAAAGTTCATTTCTGGGCATGTTATGCTGCAGATGGGGATGGCAGACTTCAACCTGAGAACACAGAGTAAGGAGATGGCCAGGGTCAAGCTCTGGAAGAATAGCAACAATTAGAAGTTGAATAGAAAAGATAGTTCAGCAAGGGAGGCCAAGAAAGAGCAGCTTCAGGGCAGTATGGACTCACAAAAGGCAAGAAGAGTCTCACTGATGGGGTGATCAGTTGACTGATACTGCTGCAAAGCCAAAAAGATAAGCACTAAAGACTAACTTTTGGATTTAGCAATAGAGATGTGCTAGTTGCCCTCAACAACAAAAAAATTAGATGGGGTGTTGGGATGGAAGCCAGATTAGAGAGAGCTAAAAAGTAAAAAAGGGGCTCCATTTTTAGGGTAGTAAAAATACTCTGATATTATGAAAATGGATATGACATTACACATTTGTCCAAACCCCACAGATGTACAACACCACCAAGTGTGAACACTAAGGTAAACTATGAACTTTGGATGATTATGATGTATCAGTGTAGGTTCATCTTTAGTAAAAAATGTATAATTCTGGCAAGTGATGTTGATAATGGGGGAGGCTATGCATGTGTGGAGGCAGGGGGTATATGGGAAATCTCTGTACCTTCCTCTCAATTTTGCTGTAAACCTAAAATTGCTTTAAACAAATAAAGTCTCTTAAAATTAAAAGAAAGGAAGGAAGAAAAGAAGGAAGGAGGGAAGGAGGGAGGGGGAGAGAGAGAAAGAGAGAGTGAGCTTATGAGAGAGGGAAAGGAAAGGGGGGGAGGGAGGGAGGGACGGAGGGAGGAAGGGAGGAAGGGAGAAGGGAGAAGGAAGGAAGAAGTCAGTCAGTCAGTCTAGAGTATATGGATACAAGGAGGGAGGGGGCTCTGGAGAACTGCCAGAGTGCTGGGGGGGAGCTGCATTCGGTGTGGCCACACCAGATGGCTTTTTCCCTCCTCCCTGCTTGTGCTGAGCAATGGAAGAGAGCAACTAAGGCAGTGAGCTCTGGTCCTGGGGCTAGAGAGGCCAGGCAGGATGGATACTCTCTCATACAGAAGACAGACTAACAATATACCTAACCCAGCAGCACACTCTGCCTCCATACTCCATACTCACTGGAGGCTGTGACAGACAGAAATGGCAACCATACAAAGGTAAACACAGAATCTTCAACATAATCAAAAATCAGACATTTTGAGGAAAACCAGCATTGTGAAAGAGAGGTACCAAACAACAACAACAAACAGCATCTGAGGAGACAATTATTCAGAACACAAAATAAGACTTCAAAATAAAATAATAACATTTATTAATCTCACAAAGGAATATGAAAGTAAATTGCATTCATAAAATTGAAACAGGCTACAAGGAACATATATTAGAAATAAAATGCAAATGTTAAAATAAAAGAAACCTAATCAGATGACTCAGTAAAAGAAATGGACCCAACACTAGACTAAATTAATGAACTGAGGAGCTCACCAAGAATGTAGTAGAAAGGAAAATGAAAAAGAAATGAGAGTTCAGTTAAGAAATATGGAGGACAGATCCAGAGCTGTACTCATTCATCTACTAGAGAAGTCCAGAATGCAAGCAAATAGAATTAAAGGTGAGGAAACAAAGAAATAGAAGACAATGTTGCAAAACTCAAGACTCCAGTCTTCAGACTTTATAAAAGGTCTTCCCCAAGTATCAAATTCTTTCTCAGGTCTTTTCTGAGAGAATGACTCTAGGATATAGTTCTGTAAAACAACAACATCCAACAAAGGACAAGACATGGGACACATTCAATGGTGCAAGAAAAAAACCAGTAGAACTTAAACAAACTGTTCCTATATTATGTAAAATAATTACAGTCTAGAATTTAAATTCCAGATAACCTCTACCCAGGTGGTGGTCACTGGCTGGTGGTGGGGGAATAATTACAGGGCTCTCTCAGAGCCCTAAAGCCGCCTGCTCTTGCAGGAACGGGAATCACGAAGCTGTCAGCTGAAGCCATGCTCACATCCTCTCAGTACTTAATGATCTTCTTTTCCATCTGACCTTCTATGCTTTAGCTTGCATATTGATGGATGTAATACTGCCCCAGCCCCTGAATCCACAGAACTTTCAGCTAACTCAGGGGTTTTTAATGCCAGCTGAACATAAGAATCACTGGAGAGCCTTTAAAATACCATGATGATAAGGTCCCATACCAGACCAATTAAATCAGCATCTCTGGGGGCAGGGCCCAGGCTGCTGCTGCTTTTTTAAGCTTCTCAGGTGAATTCTAAAGTATAGTTAGTGCTGAGAGTCATACAAGAACTGTTTCAGGCTCTCAGAACCCAATTTAAAACTTGTAGGAGAGGCCTCTAATTAGCCCTGTTCATCTTCGCATGTCAAATTACAGGTTCATTTGTATATGGGCTACCCTTAAGCGCTAGACTGTTAAATAACTGCATTAAAGCGTGATTATGTGGTATAATAAAAACATGGGTAGGGTGGAGTCCAAGAAGAGGTGGACTATGGGGTGAATGTGCCAGAAGAAGACTTCATAGAGCAGACAGGCTGGGTTCTGAAAGAGTAAGAATATGACACGTCAGTGGGATCAGGTAAGTACCCCTGAGGCAAATGCAGAGGAGAACTATTTAAGTGGGTCACCCTCCCAAGTCCCGATGCTCACATGGCCAAAAAGGAAGGGGATGACAACTATCTTGGAGGGACTTATAATTTGGTGGAAGTCACAGTGCAAAGATTCAAGAAATACTGAATTTGCAAGAATATAGGAGGATTCATTGGTTCCACTCTGGAGGAATTGTGGAAGATGGTGTCAGTGAGTGAGCATAATAAAAAAATGTTGGGAGGGGTCAGAAAAGATTTTGAGATTTTAATTTTTCTGTGGTTAACATCAGAGAGGGCAATTTCCTTTTGAAACCTATATTTCTGTGGAAAGATAATACCTCCTTGTGAATGGGAGAAAGTGTAATCACATTTCCAGCATTCCATATTGCTGGCATTGCATCATTTAGGACAGAGCTCCAATGAGCTAAGATGGGCATACTCTGAAAAATAAAACAGAGAGTGAATTCCTGGCCTAGTGGATGGTGTGGCTTTGGAGTTGAGGTAATTAATACCCTTCTTTCATTCACTGACAAGTTTCTGAAGCCTATCCATATGGAAATATAGTAAAGCTATAATTCAAACAGATTCAAGAGAGATAAAGGAACACCTAAAAATAAAAAAAAATAACAATAGATTAAATGCTCATGAAGAAAATATAGGAAAAAACTGACACATCTGCTTGGTGAAAAATACCATAAATGGGGTTAAAAGATGGTCCTAAACTTCATTAAGAAAAAGGTGAACATCTCAGTAGAAACATAAGCAAAGGATACAAACAGATAATTCAAAACAAGAACTATAAGGTATAAGAGATTAGTAAACATCACTTATAAATAAATACAAATTAAAACAAGGTGCCAATGACACCTGCCTGATTGGCGAAATTAAAAATAATGAAAAATAGTTAATGGTAGTAAGAGAAAGAGGCAGAAATAGTAAGAGAAATTACATTCCTGTTGTAGAAGTGTAAATTCATGCAACTGTTCTGAGGGGCTATTTGGTAGTGTTTTTGCATTTTGATATAGCAATTTTAGGATAAAAATTATCTCAGAGGTATCACAGAAAAATGCAAAGACACTGGCAATAAAAATTAAGGACGATCTGGGCTTCCCTGGTGGCACAGTGGTTAAGAATCCGCCTGCCAATGCAGGAGACATGGGTTCGAGCCCTGGTCCGGGAAGATCCCACATGCCTTAAATCTGTGGTTTTTTCGATATTGAGCTGCATGAGCTGTTTGTATATTTTGGAGATTAATTCTTTGTCAGTTGCTTCGCTTGCAAATATTTTCTCCCATTCTGAGGGTTGTCTTTTTGTCTTGTTTATGGTTTCCTTTGCTGTGCAAACCTTTTAAGTTTCATTAGGTCCCATTTGTTTGTTTTTACTTCCATTTCTCTAGGAGATGGGTCAAAAAGGACACTGGGTACTGGTAATACCCTAGGGGGAAAAAAATTCTTGGCCTGGGTAGTGGTTACATAAGTATGTTCAATTTGTGATAATTCACTGAGCCAGACATTAATGATTTCTAAGTGTTTCTGTAATTTTATATTATACTTCAATATATTTTTTTTAAAGAGAGAAGACAGATCCCATACAAGGAGTGGTTATTATAATGGCACTAACCTTCTCAATATTAATACTAGAAACAAGAAGAAACAGCAAAATGCCTTCTCAATACTTTTTTTTTTGGCCATGGTGTGCAGCGTGCGGAACTTCCTCGAACAGGGCTTGAACCCATGCCCCCTGAACTGGAAGCGTGGAATCTTAACCACTGGCCCATCAGGGAAGTCTGCGCCTTCCAAATTTTAATGGAAGATGTTTCTAACCTAGAATTCTGTATTCGAATTTTCAATCAAATGTGAGGGTAAAATTAAAACATTTCCAGACAGGGAAGGTCATAGAAAAGTTACCTCCACACGTACCTTTTCTCAGAAACTTCCTGCAGAATGTGCCCCAATATAAGGAGGGAATAAACAGGGAGACAAAGACATGGGATCAAGGAGACAGAGACTTTAATATAAGAGGAAGACAAAAGAAATTCCCAAGATGACAGCCTGTTGTGTCGCAGGCCTCAAAAACAACTAGTGCACTTGGGAGCAGCAGGCTAGGGTTCTAGGGCAGAAATCTCCAAGAGAAACTAAAACCAGGAGAGTACTTGCTTGTGTTTGACCATACTGAGAGACTGTTCAGTTCTGTCAGAGTACAGGGGTATATCGGGGGTAGCTACATAGAAAACCAAACAATAAAAACCCCCAAATATGGCAAATATTACATTTAGGATAAGCAAAGAGTGATTCCACCATCCAAAAAATGGGGAAGTATAATTATAGTTCAACTCAGCTGCAAACAGGAGTTTTTATGATTATAACAACATAAATAGGGACTCCTGATTTAGCCAAATATTGTGATGTAACTATATTACATGAGTGGGAGGAAGGGGAAGTTGTATGTGTTTATAGTGTGTGTGGGGGTCCTGGCGGAGGTAACATAAGATAATAAATCCTTCTACAGTAGGACATCAAAGGTTAACTGAATTGAAAAACCAAGAAAGAGTGTAAGCCACTGACATGGATGCCTCTAAAGGTTGAACATACTCAAAATCCATTAGGAAGAGCAAAACGTTAGGAAATTATGTTAATTAGGGTAAAACCTAGTGGGATTTGTCAGAAGATTGGGCAAAGAGTGGGTAAATTGAATAAGTTTACCCTATCTGTTCCAGCCATGAAAGAAAGTTATATTGTACCCAACTGCATAATTCCTTGTCTAATGTTGAAAATACTTTATGGTAATAATGACTGTGATATTAAGTGGTGAAATAGAAAGGAATGCAATGCTTTAGATTAAAAAAAATCAGCATTGGATTTTGAAATATATTGAATATCCATTTTTGCATTTATCTAAATTAAATAATTTTTCTCCTTTGGGAAAAAAAAAGTATAAGCATGGAGAAGTAAAAAACAATTAAAATAATTTAAATGTGGACAATGAAGATGGGAAGGTGTGGGGCAGGATGCTGTCACTTTCTCTTTGCACTGTAGCACTTTTTCAATTATGTGTAATAGTATTTTCTTAAAAATAAAATTAAACTGAAAAAAGCCCTATAAAAACAAAAGAACCTCAGGGCCTAACAAATCACTTTTAGCTTTAAAACTCTAGATAATGACCTGAAACATCTCGTGAACAAGAAGAAGCATATATGTAGCACACACCAGTAATCATTATTACTTTTTTTTTTTTTTTTTGCGGTACACGGGCCTCTCACTGTTGTGGCCTCTCCCGTTGCGGAGCACAGGCTCCAGACGCGCAGGCTCAGCAGCCATGGCTCACGGGCCTAGCCGCTCCGCGGCATGTGGGATCTTCCCGGACCGGGGCATGAACCCGTGTCCCCTGCATCGGCAGGCAGACTCTCAACCACTGTGCCACCAGGAAAGCCCCAGTAATCATTATTAATTACATGTCATTTCAACCCCAAATCCTCCCCATATGAAGAGCTAAACTACCTACATTTAGTATAGGGTACATGAAAAGCTGCCTCAAAAAGCCAGAACGTACAAACCAAATGTCTTCATTTTATCAGATTAGATTGAATTCACAGTATTGTAACTGACATGTAACTTTTCAGGAATACATATAGTTAGTTTGATCAGTTGTGCAAACATAGGATTATTCATTTATCTTTTATGGGTTGATAATTAATGAAATTAAGTGCCTGAATCAAAAGAACAGATACAGTTTGTATAAGTGAAATTACCTGAAGAAGGTCACGAAGAACTGTACCAGGTCCATAAAATTGCTGTGCTGGGAGAAGGCAATCTGTGACAGAAAAACACGTAGAGTGATTGGGTTATAAGATAGCACCACTAACTCAGCCTTCTCGTTGAAGCAGAAAGACGTTAACATTTCAAGAAGAGATTAATGAAATTTTTCACTTGAGGAAAAGCACCTTATCCCTTTAGTCTTTCTTGCTTAATTGCCACACAAAAGTGATATTCTGAGACTCAACACAAACCCCTACAGTCCCCCTGCTCTTGACAGCGGATCTCAGTTTTTAATCTGACCTTGAAGACTTCTCAGACTCCTGCTAATGACCCCAATGACAAGCAAGTCAGGTTACTTCCTACCGCCTTGTGCCCTTTTCAAGACAAAATGCTCTCCTTGTTTGCTTCAAATTCCAATTCTTGGATCTACCGTCAGGTGGGCAGCTTCCTTTTATGCCCTTCATCCCTTTGTCACTTAATGTACTCACTTCAAGATAACATCCTTTTTAAAAAAAAAACCTTATCCCAAGCTTCACTACACTGAATATCATCTGACAATCAATATAACACCAATTTGAACTTAAATAATTTTATACCAAGAATATTATAAAATCCCTAATGTAGTTCATCAAATCTAAGACACCACTAAAACAGGCATTATTTTGTGTACTATTAAGAAAACACTGCCAGTTACACTATGACACACTGCTTTTAAAATCATTGTAAGATGTATCATGATTTCAGAGATATTAGAGCATGAAAAAATGTACACCTTAGAATTTATTAGTAAGTATGATAATTGTGTCCTTACTACCCTATGACACACATGGTACTAGCCAGATGTTATGGTGTGTTCTCTGCTTATTTTTAAGGGACCACAGCCCTCCTTGGAGAGATAATGGTACTATAAATGAAACAATTATTGAATAAGATGGTAATTATTGAAATGAAGGCAGTAAGTATGACAAGACTCACATAAGTAAATGATTAGCGTCTTCTTTTCCTAATCCCACCCTACCTGCCCCCCCCCCAACCTACTCCTGTCAACTCCCATCCTACAGCAATGCAAGGAAAGTGCTACAGCCTAGGCCCCAGCACAGTAACAATCCAGTGCTTTGCACTTCTTTTATAGTCAGACTCACAGAGGCAGAAGAGAGGAGAAGCTTCCACTGCTTTTCTTTTGAATGCTCTTATTTTCTTTTTGACATTTAAATAAAGGTCCAATATTACCTTTTCAGGCCATAGAATATTATGGGGCATAGAATCTGAAATTTTTGTATCCTCCCTCTAGCCACCATTTATAATCAGAAATACAAAGATACATAGATTTGATATCATAGACAAGGAGAAACCATATTCTTTGCTTTCCTTCTTTTATGATAGTAATCATCCTAAATAAGAAGGCTCCTTGAGAGAAGGAAAACTGCAGAATATGGCTACAGTCCTCTCATAAAGGTTTTTAATAAAACTGGGGAAAAACAATTATATAAACGAGGTTACTCAGTCTTGAGGAAAGAAGAATCCAGGTTACAAGACATAAAGAAGGAGAAGGAAACAGATTTTAGTGCATCCAATTCTGTTTAGATTTTAAACTTTTAAAACATTAGTATGGGAGGAATTGGGAAGATGGCGGAAGAGTAAGACGCGGAGATCACCTTCCTCCCCACAGATACACCAGGAATACATCTACACGTGGAACAACTCCTACAGAACACCTACTGAACGCTGGCAGAAGACCTCAGACCTCCCAAAAGGCAAGAAACTCCCCACGTACCTGGGTAGGGCAAAAGAAAAAAGAATAAACAGAGACAAAAGAATAGGGACGGGACCTGCACCAGTGGGAGGGAGCTGTGAAGGAGTAAAGGTTTCCACACACTAGGAAGCCCCTTTGCGGGCGGAGACTGCGGGTGGCGGAGGGGGAAGCTTCGGAGCCGAGAAGAGCACAGCAACAGGGTTGCGCAAGGCAAAGCGGAGAGATTCCCAAACAGAGGATCGGTGCCGACCGGCACTCACTAGCCCGAGAGGCTTGTCTGCTCACCGGCTGGGGCGGGCGGGGACTGGGAGCTGAGGCTCCGGCTTCGGTCGGAGCGCAGGGAGAGGACTGGGGTTGGCGGCGGGAACACAGCCTGCAGGGGGTTAGTGCACCACTGGCTAGCCGGGAGGGAGTCGGGAAAAAGTCTGAACCTGCCGAAGAGGCAAGAGACTTTTTCTTCCCTCTTTGTTTCCTAGTGTGTGAGGAGAGGGGATTAAGAGCGCTGCTTAAAGGAGCTCCAGAGACGGGTGCGAGCCGCAGCTAACAGCGCAGACGCCAGAGACGGGTATGAGACGCTAAGGCCGCGGCTGCCGCCACCAAGAAGCCTGTGTGCGAGCACAGGTCACTATCCACACCTCCCTTCCGGGGAGCCTGTGCAGCCCGCCACTGCTAGGGTCCCGGGTTTCAGGGAAAACTTCCCCGGGAGAACGCACGGCGCGCCCCAGGATGGTGCAACGTCCGGCCGGCCTCTGCCGCCACAGGCTCGCCCCGCATCCACACCCCTCCCTCCCCCGGCCTGAGTGAGCCAGAGTCCCCGAATCAGCTGCTCCTTTAAACCCGTCGTGTCTGAGCGAAGAACAGATGCCCTCCGGAGACCTACACGAAGAGGCGGGGCCAAATCCAAAGCTGAGCCCCCGGAGCTGTGCGAACAAAGAAGAGAAAGGGAAATCTCTCCCAGCAGCCTCAGGAGCAGCGGATTAAAACCTCCACAATCAACTTGATGTACCCTGCATCTGTGGAATACATGAATAGACAATGAATCATCCCAAATTGAGGAGGTGGACTTTGAGAGCAAGATTTATTATTTTTTCCCCTTTTCCTCTTTTTGTGAGTGTGTATGCTTCTGTGGGAGATTTTGTATAGCTTTGCTTTCACCATTTGTCCTAGGGTTCTATACGCCCGTTTTTTTTTTCTTTTTTAAAAAATTTTTTCTTATTACTTTTTATTTTAATAACTTTTTAATTTTATCTTATTTTACTTTATCCTCTTTCCTCTTTCTTTTCCTTCCTTCCCTCCCTCCCTCCCTCCCTTCCTTTCTACTTTTTCTCCCTTTTATTCTGAGCCAAGTGGATAATCAAGGCTCTTGGTGCTGCAGCCAGGAGTCAGTGCTGTGCCTCTGAGGTGGGAGAACTGGTCCACAAGAGACCTCCCAGGTCCACGTAATATCAAACGGCGAAAATCTTCCAGAGATCTCCATCTCAACACCAACACCCAGCTTCACTCAAGGAGCAGCAAACTACAGTGCTGGAACCCTATGCCAAGCAACTAGCAAGACAGGAATAAAAACCCACCCATTAGCAGAGAGGCTGCCTAAAATCATAATAAGTCCACAGACACCCTCAAAACACACCACCAGACGTGGACCTGCACACCAGAAAGACAAGATCCAGCCTCATCCACCAGAACACAGGCACTAGTCCCCTCCACCAGGAAGCCTACACAACCCACTGAACCAACTTTAGCCACTGGGGACAGAAACCAAAAACAACGGGAACTACGAACCTGCAGCCTGCAAAAAGGAGACCCCAAACACAGTAAGTGAAGCAAAATGAGAAGACAGGAAAACACACAGCAGATGAAGGAGCAAGAAAAAACCCCACCAGACCTAACAAATGAAGAGGAAATAGGCAGTCTACCTGAAAAAGAATTCAGAATAATGATAGTAAAGATGAACCAAAATCTTGGAAATAGAATGGAGAAAATGCAAGAAACATTTAACAAGGTCCTAGAAGAACTAAAGATGAAACAAGCAACGATGAACAACACAATAAATGAAATTAAAAATACTCTAGAAGGGATCAATAGCAGAATAACTGAGGCAGAAGAACGGATAAGTGACCTGGAAGATAAAATAGTGGAAATAACTACTGCAGAGCAGAATAAAGAAAAAAGAATGAAAAGAACTGAGGACAGTCTCAGAGACCTCTGGGACAACATTAAACGCACCAACATTCGAATTATAGGGGTTCTGGAAGAAGAGAAAAAGAAAGGGACTGAGAAAATACTTGAAGAAATTATAGGTGAAAACTTCCCTAATATGGGAAAGGAAATAGTTAATCAAGTCCAGGCAGCACAGAGAGTCCCATACAGGATAAATCCAAGGAGAAACACACCAAGACACATATTAATCAAACTTTCAAAAATTAAATACAAAGAAAACATATTAAAAGCAGCAAGGGAAAAACAACAAATAACACACAAGGGAATCCCCATAAGGTTAACAGCTGATCTTTCAGCAGAAACTCTGCAAGCCAGAAGGGACTGTCAGGATATATTTAAAGCGATGAAGGAGAAAAACCTACAACCAAGATTACTCTACCCAGCAAGGATCTCATTCAGATTTGATGGAGAAATTAAAACCTTTACAGACAAGCAAAAGCTGAGACAGTTCAGCACCACCAAACCAGCTTTACAACAAATGCTAAAGGACCTTCTCTAGGCAAGAAACACAAGAGAAGGAAAAGACCTACAATAACAAACCCAAAACAATTAAGAAAATGGGAATAGGAACATACATATCAATAATTACCTTACATGTAAATGGATTAAATGCTCCCACCAAAAGACACAGACTGGCTGAATGGATACAAAAACAAGACCCATATATGCCGTCTACAAGAGACCCACTTCAGACCTAGGGACACATACAGACTGAAAGTGAGGGGATGGAAAAAGATATTCCATGCAAATGGAAACCAAAAGAAAGCTGGAGTAGCAATTCTCATATCAGACAAAATCGACTTTAAAATAAAGACTGTTACAAGAGACAAAGAAGGCCATTACATAATGATCAAGGGATCGATCCAAGAAGAAGATATAATAGTAAATATTTATGCACCCAACACAGGAGCACCTCAATACATAAGACAAATACTAACAGCCATAAAAGGGGAAATCGACAGTAAAACATTCATAGTAGGGGACTTTAACACCCCACTTTCACCAATGGACAGATCATCCAAAATGAAAATAAATAAGGAAACACAAGCTTTAAATGATACATTAAACAAGGTGGACTTAGTTGATATTTATAGGGCATTCCATCCAAAAACAACAGAATACACTTTCTTCTCAAGTGCTCATGGAACATTCTCCAGGATAGATCATATCTTGGGTCACAAGTCAAGCCTTGGTAAATTTAAGAAAATTGAAATTGTATCAAGTATCTTTTCCGACTACAACGCTATGAGACTAGATATCAATTACAGGAAAAGATCTGTAAAAAATACAAACACGTGGAGGCTAAACAATACACTACTTAATAACGAAGTGATCACTGAAGAAATCAAAGAGGAAATAAAAAAATACCTAGAAACAAATGACAATGGAGACATGAAAACCCAAAACCTATGGGATGCAGCAAAAGCAGTTCTAAGAAGGAAGTTTATAGCAATACAATCCTACCTTAAGAAACAGGAAACATCTCGAATAAACAAACTAACCTTGCACCTAAAGCAATTAGAGAAAGAAGAAGAAAAAACCCCCAAAGTTAGCAGAAGGAAAGAAATCATAAAGATCAGATCAGAAATAAATGAAGAAGAAATGAAGGAAATGATAGCAAAGATCAATAAAACTAAAAGCTGGTTCTTTGAGAAGATAAACAAAATTGATAAACCATTAGCCAGACTCATCAAGAAAAAAAGGGAGAAGACTCAAATCAATAGAATTAGAAATGAAAAAGGAGAAGTAACAACTGACACTGCAGAAATACAAAAAGATCATGAGAGATTACTACAAGCAACTCCATGCCAACAAAATGGACAACCTGGAAGAAATGGACAAATTCTTAGAAATGCACAACCTGCCAAGACTGAATTAGGAAGAAATAGAAAATATGAACAGACCAATCACAAGCACTGAAATTGAAACTGTGATTAAAAATCTTCCAAAAAACAAAAGCCCAGGACCAGATGGCTTCACAGGCGAATTCTATCAAACATTTAGAGAAGAGCTAACACCTATCCTTCTCAAACTCTTCCAAAATATAGCAGAGGGAGGAACACTCCCAAACTCATTCTATGAGGCGACCATCACCCTGATACCAAAACCAGACAAGGATGTCACAAAGAAAGAAAACTATAGGCCAATATCACTGATGAACATAGATGCAAAAATCCTCAACAAAATACTAGCAAACAGAATCCAACAGCCCATTAAAAGGATCATACACCATGATCAAGTGGGGTTTATTCCAGGAATGCAAAGATTCTTCAATATACGCAAATCAATCAACACCATATCAACAAATTGAAGGAGAAAAACCATATGACCATCTCAATAGATGCAGAGAATGCTTTCGACAAAATTCAACACCCATTTATGATAAAAACCCTGCAGAAAGTAGGCATAGAAGAACTTTCCTCAATATAATAAAGGCCATATATGACAAACCCACAGCCAACATTGTCCTCAATGCTGAAAAACTGAAAGTGTTTCCACTAAGATCAGGAAAAAGACAAGGCTGCCCACTCTCACCACTCTTATTCAACATAGTTTTGGAAATTTTAGCCACAGCAATCAGAGAAGAAAAGGAAATAAAAGGAATCCAAATCGGAAAAGAAGAAGTAAAGCTGTCACTGTTTGCAGATGACATGATACTATACATAGAGAATCCTAAAGATGCTACTACAAAACTACTAGAGCTAATCAATGAATTTGGTAAAGTAGCAGGATACAAATTTAATGCACAGAAATCTCTGGCATTCCTATATACTAATGATGAAAAATCTGAAAGTGAAATCAAGAAAACACTACCATTTACCACTGCAACAAAAAGAATAAAATATCTAGGAATAAACCTACCTAAGGAGACAAAAGACCTGTATGCAGAAAATTATAAGACACTGATGAAAGAAATTAAAGATGATACAAATAGATGGAGAAATATACCATGTTCTTGGATTGGAAGAATCAACATTGTGAAAATGACTCTACTACCCAAAGCAGTCTACAGGTTCAATGCAATCCCTTTCAAACTACCAGTGGCATTTTTCACAAAACTAGAACAAAAAATTTCACAATCTGTATGGAAACACAAAAGACCCCGAATAGCCAAAGCAATCTTGAGAACAAAAAAACGGAGCTGGAGGAATCAGGCTCCCTGACTTCAGAGTATACTACAAAGCTACAGTAATCAAGACAGTATGGTACTGGCACAAAAACAGAAATACAGATCAATGGAACAGGACAGAAAGCCCAGAGATAAACCCATGCACATATGGTTACCTTATCTTTGATAAAGGAGGCAGGAATGTACAGTGGAGAAAGGACAGCCTCTTCAATAAGTGGTGCTGGGAAAACTGGGCAGCTACATGTAAAAGAATGAAATTAGAACACTCCCAAACACCATACACAAAAATAAGCTCAAAATGGATTAAAGACCTAAATGTAAGGCCAGAAACTATCAAACTCTTAGAGGAAAACATAGGCAGAACACTCTATGACATAAATCACAGCAAGATCCTTTTTGACCCACCTTCCAGAGAAATGGAAATAAAAACAAAAATAAACAAATGGGACCTAATGAAACTTCAAAGCTTTTGCACAGCAAAGGAAACCATAAACAAGACCAAAAGACAACCCTCAGAATGGAAGAAAATATTTGCGAATGAAGCAACTGACAAAGGATTAATCTCCTAAACTTACAAGCAGCTCATGCAGCTCAATAACAAAAAAAAACAAACAACCCAATCCAAAAGTGGGCAGAAGACCTTAATCGACATTTCTCCAAAGAAGATATACAGACTGTCAACAAACACATGAAAGAATGCTCAACATCATTAATCATTAGAGAAATGCAAATCAAACATACAATGAGATATCGTCTCACACCAGTCAGAATGGCCATCATCAAAAAATCTAGAAACAGTAAATGATGGAGAGGGTGTGGAGAAAAGGGAACCCTCTTGCACTGTTGGTGGGAATGTAAATTGATACAGCCACTGTGGAGAACAGTATGGATGTTTCTTAAAAAACTACAAATAGAACTACCATATGACCCAGCAATCCCACTACTGGGCATATACCCTGAGAAAACCATAATTCAAAAAGAGTCATGTACCAAAATGTTCATTGCACCTCTATTTACAATAGCCAGGAGATGGAAACAACCTAAGTGTCCACCATCGGATGAATGGATAAAAAAGATGTGGCACATATATACAATGTTATATTACTCAGCCATAAAAAGCAACGAAATTGAGCTATTTGTAATGAGGTGGATGGACCTAGAGTCTGTCATACAGAGTGAAGTAAGTCAGAAAGACAAAGACAAATACCGTATGCTAACACATATATATGGAATCTAAGAAAAAAAAAATGTCATGAAGAGCCTAGGGGTAAGACAGGAATAAAGACACAGACCTACTAGAGAATGGACTTGAGGATATGCGGAGGGGGAAGAGTAAGCTGTGACAAAGTGAGAGAGTGGCATGGACATATATACACTACCAAACGTAAAATAGACAGCTAGTGGGAAGCAGCCGCATAGCACAGGGAGATCAGCTCAGTGCATTGTGATCTGGTTCCTTCTGGTTTGGTTCTTGCTACCTTACACAGGATGGGAAGCCTTGCCTTACGTCCTGGGTACTGGGGTGGGTGTAATTAGGAAAATATAACTGGGTGTGGGAAAGCCAGGTGTGTTGTTTCCTTTAAATAAAGTTTGCTCCACAGATGGGGCATCTTCGCTTCCTCAAGGCAAAACAGCAGATGAACCCAAAGGGGATCAAAACCATGGACAAGAAGATGCCCAGGAAGGTGAAGGAGTCCTCCAGAACCCCGAGCCTGCAGACAGGGCAGCCTCCAACGACAACGATGGAAGTGGCAGGGTGCCGGGTGACATTCCGACTGTGGATGTTGCAGACCCTGGGGTGGTGGGTGGGTAGCCCTGTGAGGAGGTAGGGGTAGGGCGGCGGCTGGGAGGGCGCCGTAGCGGTGTGGGCTACGCAAAAAGTAGCCCATGCCACCCTACAGGTTGTAGGCGGGAGGCTGCTCCTGCAGCAGGGGCTTGTGGTTCATGGCGGGCGGCGCCCACTGCGCCCAGCCTGGTTCCCGCTAGCGCCCCCGCTCCCTTTCGGACTCGGCTCCAGCTCGGACTCACGGGGACTCCCAGACGCCCGGCAGCGGATCTTCCCCAGGGGTGGGTGTGGGGTGAGGAAGTGGGGGTAGAGGAAGATGGCCTGGCCCAAACCTCAAAACCAGGAAATGGAAGGAAATGAAGGAAATGTAGAGGATGTTTTAGAGTTTTGAAAGTACAGAGAAATAAGGAGCCTTGGTGAGGCTCTGAAGCACCAGCGATTATTCTGCACCCAAGCCTGTCACATATGGGAGTGAGGACAGCTGCCTTCAAACCTCATGGCCATGGGCCAGGGCACCAGGAGTAGCAGTCAGTGAATGAAAATCTCTGGACTCAGTTAAGCCCTGAGGTTTCTGCATGTCTCTGAGGGAAGGGGACGGGGCTCTGTGGATACAGGCTGAGAACAAATTTCATCAACTATGGTGGGTATAGGCTGAGCCCAAGCTTACTGTAAAAATAAGTGAGTATGACACTTATCATACTCAACTGCCACAAAACAATTTTTTTTAACACTGGTGTTTTGCATCTATACGTACAATCCACAAAGCAGTTACAAATGAATGAATGAATGAATAGGGAAAGATCACTGTTTAATATAGAAGGTTTGAAAAAGGAGAACCTCTAATTTGCCTTTATCTTCTCCACCAAGAACTATCTTCACTGTTACAAGCATTTAAGTCAGAGAGAGGATGGGAAAGGATAGCTGGCTGCCCTGTGAGGTGAAGTTTTCTAGCTTCAAGGCAGCACTCGTCAGGCTTTAAGAAAACCCAAGGTCTATATGCACATGGCAGAACCTCTGTGGGCTGCTCCCTTGGCCCCCTGAGGCCAGCAGCTCCGCCAGGGCTCAGCTCCACCTGGCCAGGGAGCCCTTCCCGACTATGGCCCATCTGCTCCTCAACTCTCCCCAAGAGCCCAGGCTCTGCAGATGCCAAAGACCTGACATTAGGACCAGAGAGGGCTTATAAGTGGTCATGGCTGCCCTCTGGCTCCTGGCTCCTTGCCAATCTTGCCACGTAACTCTGAACACTGCAAGGCCAGGAGAGGACTGATTCCTCCCATAAGAACTTAGGCCTGTTTACAAATAGCTTTCCAGTCTAGGCCTCAGCTGTGGCAAGGATGGAAGATTCTATGACTACTGGCTGAGCATATCCTAACTTGAGTCTAGTGCTGCCACTGCCGTGAGTTTTGCCGTGACACAAAACCACTTTCTTTTTTTTTTTTCTAAACCTAAGTTCTATATGGAACTCTATGTTGAGATCATAGGCCCTGGACTGGATCCCAGTGACCATCACCTAGCCTCACACACCACCCACCTAATGCTGGTTTGTGCAGGCACAGAAACTATATACCCAAGCTCTGGTCAGAGCCTCAAGACTGGGTAACACTACCAACCCGCTCATTCCTGACATGTAAGCTAACACTCACCATCTGTCCACTGTCAACCTCTGGGCTCTCTTCCTCAAATTTCCTTCCAGCCATTCATTTTCACCACTCTCCAGAATCCCTATTTCATTCTATCATGTTCATCAATAATTTAAAAACCATTAAGAACTACATATACCTGGTTGAAATATCAACAATCAATGATTCCTCCCCACCCCCTCCTCTTTTTCTTTCTTTTTTTTTTTTGCGGTACGCAGGCCTCTCACTGTTGTGGCCTCTCCCGTTGTGGAGCACAGGCTCCGGACGCGCAGGCCCAGCAGCCATGGCTCACGGGCCCAGCCGCTCCGCAGCAATGTGGGATCCTCCCGGACCGGGGCACAAACCCGTGTCCCCTGCATCGGCAGGCGGACTCCCAACCACTGCGCCAGCAGGGAAGCCCCTCTTTTTCTTTTTAATTAATTTATTTATGGCTGCGTTGGGTCTTCGTTGCTGCGCACAGGCTTTCTCTAGTTGTGGTGAGTAAGGGCTACTCTTCGTTGCAGTGAGCGAGCTTCTCATTATGGTGGCTTCTCTTGTTGAGGAGCATGGGCTCTAGGCGCGCGGGCTTCAATAGTTGTGGCATGTGGGCTCAGTAGTGTGGCTCACGGGCTCTAGAGTGCAGGATCAGTAGTCGTGGAGCACGAGCTTAGCTGCTCCGCGGCATGTGGGATCTTCCCGGACCAGGGCTCAAACCCGTGTCCCCTGCAGTGGCAGGCAGATTCTTAACTACTGTACCAACAGGGAAGTCTCTCTTCTTCTTCTTAAGGCTTCTCTCCAGAGGCCCTCACCTTTAATTAGATTTCTGTTCAGTTCTTCTGGGGGGTTACCTTTTTATCACTAATAAGTTGGCTTTTGTTTTGTTTCATTTTGTTTTTTGTTACTTCTTGATCTAGTTATTTTAGGCATCACTTACTAACTTCCTACTAGATTAGAAGGAGATTTAGGCCATCAGCCCCCACCCCCCAATCCCCCAGTAGAATTATATCACTATTTTTACTGACTCTGTTATAATTTATAATTTCTATGTTGTTATCCTGAGGGTGATGGTGATGGAAAGATGCCAAAACAGACAGGAACTGGATATAATACCCTTGGATTCAGGGAGGGGATGTGCCTTGCACCCACAAAAGGCTGTAGGAGCAGAAGACAATATAGCCATGCCCACTGGAAAGCAGCTTCACAAACCTCACAGGCCCATGGGGAGGAGCCCTCAGGCCTCTGATGCACCCCTGCTTGTGGGGTGGGGAGGAGAAGTCAGTAGCTTTCAGGGAAGCTCCCTTTGCCATTTTCACCAGGGTGAAGTATGCTGGGCTGAGGGAGAGGAGGTTTTTCTCCTGCCCTCTGATTGTTCTAAAACTGCCCGACAGTGGCTAATAACTGGTAAAACTCTAGTACAGTGCTGTGTGCTTCCTGCAAAGGAGAACAGAATGTCAGTTCTGAGATATGTCCCAGCTGGCCTAGGCTGCAGGCCCAGCTGAGGCATATTCTTGCAGCTAGTTTTGGGAGGTTAAATAATATATTTGGACCTTTATTTCTTGTTCAATCATGTGTATTATCCCTAAAAAAATTTTTTTATTGTGGAAAATATTAAACTTTTTAACAAGTAGAGAGAATAGTATAATGAACCCCATGTGTTTATCACCCAGCTTTAATAATTACAGCTCACGGCCAATCTTATTTTATCCATCCATACTCTACCCATTTCCCCGTGATCATATTATTTTGAAGCAAATCCCAGACTCCCTATCATTTCATTAAGTATTTCAATATAGCCAGTATTCCTTAACTACCCTCTTTGTAAAATTAGGGATGTTTGTGTCCTCATCCTTCCCTTTTCTTCTACTTCTCAACTCTTGAGAGTTTGACAAGATTCCAACCTAGAACAATTCAATCTTCTAACACCACACTATGTAGACTGGGACAATAAATTCTTGGTCTCTAACCCCTGCTGGCTCTTCAGCACTGGTCAACAATCATGCTGACAATATCAGAAAAAAGCTGCCATTACCTATATAAATGTTACAAAAGTTGCCAAAAAACCCAAAGTTCTGATACCGAGAATAAAGCTCTCATCTACAACTATGCGTTCATCTAGTGCACATTTATGGAGTGTCTACAGTTGATTAACACTATGCTATGACACAGAAATATAAAAAAGCTCTTGCCCTTAAGGAAATCTTTGTAGAGTGAAAAACCAGACACGTCTATGACTGCAGAGGCACAGACGAGGAAAAGAAGCTGCTATGGGATATGCCGAAGGGTCATCAGAGGGACCTCTCCCCTGGGTTTCAAAATAAGACTCCCCAACCCAGCCCTGGTCCTTCCAATCCATTTTCGTAACTGCTGCCAGAGGCATCTTTCTAAAACACTGATCTTGGCCACTTCTTGGCTTAAAGCATTTCAATAACTCCCAGCAGTTTTCAGGCTACAGTGTAAATTCCTCAGCTGAAGCCCCAGTCTCTTCATGACAGCTTTGGTCTGCCCTGCTCTCCAGCTCCTTGCTCACAGAACAGGCACTTCAGCTCAGCTAAACTCCTAGTAGTTCTGGAAAGTGACTGGACATGCCCCTTCCCCACCCAGAACACTGAACTCATGTTTCTTAGGGCTCAGCTCTGGTGTTGCCCCAGCTCGTACAGACTCAGGCACCACAGGGCACTCCCTTCTCCTCCCAGGGTGTCCACGAGCACGGGGGCACCTCCCAGTATCTGGCATGGCTCCTGCTGTCCCCTCATGGCTGCCTCTCTGTGTCAGAAAGTCAGCTAAGTGAGTGAATGTTAAAGGAAGTCTAGTGGGTCCTAGCTATGGAGATCACAGGAGAGAGTTCTACTAGAGAAAGATTTGCCCATCCCAGCCATAGGTGGTGTTCATAGATGGTGTGGATGGGACTATCCAGGGAAAAGGGCCCAGAGGAAACCCAAGGGGACAATGGCACTGAACTGAGAAGAAACAGTCAAAGCCACAGCTGAAAAGTAGAAGAGAGGAGACTTTTAAGAAGAAGGAATAATAAATAATGATCATGATGAAAACCATGAGGTTGTACAGGAAATTTAAATGCCATCTGAAACTGAGACAGATTTATACTTTATTTATCTTTTTTGGCTGCACCGTGAGGCATGCAGGATCTTAGTTCCCCGACCAGGGATCGAACCTGCACCCCCTGTGTTGGAAGCGTAGAGTCTTAACCCCTGGACTGCCAGGGAACTCCAGATTTATACTTTAAGTTTAGTTCTAAATGTATTTCGTGGCTTTATAATTTTTAAAATCCTTAAGGTACAGACACCTAATACCAGAAGCTATGTGTATACATTATTATCATAAAATAAATATAAACTTTAGAAGTATATCTGACTATGCAGAACAGCTAAAGAGTGAAAACAACCCAAGTATCCATTAACAGATGAATGGATAAACAAAATGTGGTTTATCCATACAATAGACTATTATTCAGTCTTAAAAAGGAATGAAGTACTGAAACATACTACATATGGTTGCACCTTGAAAACACTATGCTAGGTCAAAGAAGCCAGTCACAAAGGACCACCTATTACATGATTCAATTTATATAAAATGCCCCAAATAGGCAAATCCATAGAGAAAGAAAGTAGACTGGTGGTTGCCAGGGGCTAGAGGAAGGAAGAAATGAGAAGGGACTGCATCTGGGTATGGGGTTTATTTTGGGGGTGATGAAAACATTCTAAAATATTCTGTGAATATATTAAAAATCACTAAATTGTACACTTTAAATGGGTGAATTGTATGGTATGTGACTTATATCTCAATAAAGCTGTTACTAGAAAAAGTACATCTGAGTGAAAACAAACAAAAGTTTCATACATCCTTTGCTTAGTAACGCAATCCTATTAGCATCCATAAACATAACTCTGACATCTAAATGAATGCCCAGTTCTCAATATAAATTCTGTGTTGCCTTTACTTGTGAACACTAGCCTCTCACATAAACGAGCAAATGAAACACCCAGCATGGAGAGGACTTTAATATTAGCTCCACATTACAATAACCACCTCTGTTGCAGAGCTTGTAACAAGCCAGAATCCCAGCGCCACCACCCATCTTCCCACCTCACACACAATGTCTACCTGTGCATTCTCTATTTTGAATACCTACCCTCCCAAACTATAACCATGGCTGAAGCCAGGTGAGTCCTGCTGACTCGGGGGAACATCTAGAATCACGTTTTGAAAGCAGAGGCTGAGCGAGGGGCACTCACCCACAAGAGCAACCAACCAGAAACCAGGCACAACTGACCCAACACACCCACCACCCTCTGACACACAGGCCTTTTCAGTCTGGGTGGTTTTTTACAATTTTAAACTGAATCTACAAAGATTTTTATAGTTAGTTGCAAACTCCCTCAGTTAGCAGTTGTAGGTTTTGATCTGTTCCTAATTATGGAAAAGAATCCTGGGGTCAGTTCAGAGTGAAAGAACTTGAGTTTACCATTACCATTTTTAAAACACTAATATTTACACGAATTTCTGAGTAGAGAATTAAATTGCCTCAGTTATTTTGCTTTAAAAAATGAGAATCAAAGACAAAAAAGGCTTTTGTCTGCATTGAAAGCTGTACTGAAATTTAACTGCATGACCTACACTGAACCATTTAGACATTTTCCTATTCTCTTCCTTAAATAAGTCTCCACATTTTAACTAAATCTATATGGTCTCTAAGTGTGTATTTAAAAGCTAACTACACCTAGAAAGACTAAGGCTCTGAGGAATATAAAGCAATACAGAAAGGTGCAGCCCCCTCTGTTGAGAACATACCCACATCTGCCCAGGAAGATGCAAGCTCAGCCTGCCACACAGCACACACCCAGATACAGTCCCAAGTATAGAAAGAACCAGCATTGATCAGGTTCTTTTGAGAAGACACCAAGAATACATGATGCCAAGGGTCCAGTCACATTGTTCATGAATACTGCAGCTATTTGTAACAATGAGCAAAAAGACATATTTTCAACAGAACTTACCTGTTTTTTCAAGGGAAGCCTGGCAAACTAAATGGTGAGCATGCTATCATTTATTTTCGAAAGTGCTCCTGAATGCAGCTTTCATAAGTGGATCTTATTCAAGTGAGTGATCCAGTCCAGGTAAAGAGGACCAAAAAAATCAGGTAGAAAATCATCTCTTTGAGTCTTAAACTTGAAAAAAGTATTTAAAAATGTAAGTGTGGGGAAGAGATCCCTCCAGAAGGAAATGACCATTTCAGTGACTTTCAGAGGGTGGGGAGCAACAGGGCAATGGGAGGAAAAAAAAAACTGGAAGTCAGAATTGGCAACAGCAAAGCTATCTCCAGCACAAAAGCCCGTTTATACGCACAGAGCCCTCTTTCCAAATGGGAAAAACGCCAGCAATATAAGTCAAGGTTTTCACTAAGAATCTTAAAAATATTAATCAGTTTTCAACTATAAGAAACAAAGCTTGAAGTTCAATCAGATTTGGAATATAATAAGGTATGTCAGTATGAAAACAACCTGAACTTAAAACAAGTCAGTAAATTATATTTACTAGAACCCAAATAAAATATTTTACAATTGTATGTGATCTGTAACTTGGCAGTGTTAGCAGGCATTATCAAATTGAAATTGTACTGACTAGAGCCTAGAGCTCAAATTCCCTGGGGTTAGAGAAACAACCTAACCCTGCTAGCCCCACTCCAAATATAGCCAGTGGCAGAGAAAATTCTAATATGGCTCCTAAGATTCCTACTATATTGATGTGCATATCCTGTATAATCCCCTCCCCTTGAGAGTGGGTGAGTCTGACCTAATCTAATGAACCTTTGAAAAGAGGGTCAAGTAGAAGTCAGAGAAAGCTGAAGCTTCAGTAGGTCTGTATCTATTTTTGGTCTAAAATTTTTATTTTCAAATGTTACATAAATGGAATCGTGCAGCATGTACATTTCTAAGATTTTTTTTCCACTCAGCAAAACTTCCTCAGATTCATCCAAGTTGTATCAATAGTTTGTTTCTTCTTATTGCATACTCCATGATATGTATGTAGCACAGTGTGTTTAACCATTCACCTATTGAGAAATACTTGGGTTGTTTCCAGTTGGGGCTATTATGAATGAAGCTAAATATTGCTGCTGTACAGGTGCTATAAACATTGGTATACAGGTGTTTGTATGAACATCAGTTTTCATTTCTCTGGGATAAATGCCCAGGAATACAATTGCTGCGTTAAGTATAGTAAGTGCCAAACTATTTTCCATACTGGCTGTGCCTTCTTATCAGCAATGTATGCATGATCCAATTTCTCTGCATTCTCTCTAGCATTTGGTGTTATCACTATTTTAAATTTTAGCCATTTGATAGGTGTGTAGTGATATCTCATTCTCACTGTGGGGTGGTTTTTTTTTTGGCTATGCCTCATGGCTTGTGGGATCTCAGTTCCCTGACCAGGGATTGAACCGGGGCCCTCGGCAGTGGAAGGGTGGAGTCCTACCCACTGGACCACCAAGGAATTGCCTCTGATTGTGGGTTTTGTTTTTTTTTTAATGAAGATGTTTACAATAGTTTATTTTAGGTTATTTCCAATTTTTCACCAGTTTAAAAAATTGACCAACTCAATGAAACCTTGTGAATACAATGTTCTCATTGTGGTTTTCATTTTTTTAATGGCTTTTAATGCTGAACATCTTTCATGTGGTTATCTGCCATACTTATATCCTCTTCGATAAAATGTCTCTTCATGTATTTTGTTCATTTTCTAATTGGATTGTTTATTTCTTTAATGTTGAGTTTTGAGAATTCTTTTTATATTCTAGATGCAAGTCCTCTGTCAGAAATATTTTTTCCAAATATTTTCTCCCAGTATATAGCTTATCTTGTTTTTTTCTTTTTTTAAAATTAATTAATTAATTAACTAATTTATGGCTGCACTGGGTCTTCGCTGCTGCACGCGGGCTTTCTCTAGTTGCGGTGAGCAGGGGCTACTCTTCATTGCGGTGCGCGGGCTTCTCACTGTGGTGGCTTCTCTTGTTGTGGAGCACGGGCTCTAGGCACGCAGGCTTCAGTAGCTGTGACACGTGGGCTCAGTAGTTGTGGCTCACAGGCTCTAGAGCGCAGGTTCAGTAGTTGTGGTGCATGGGCTTAGCTGCTCCGCGGCATGTGGGATCTTCCCGGACCAGGGCTCGAACCTGTGTCCCCTGCATTAGCAGGCAGATTCTTAACCAATGCATCACCAGGGAAGCCTTATGGCTTGTTTTTTTCATCCAGTGTCTTTCACAGAGCAAAAGCTTTTTTTTTTTGGCAGTACGTGGGCCTCTCACTGTTGTGGCCTCTCCCGTTGCGGAGCACAGGCTCCGGACGCGCAGGCTCAGCAGCCATGGCTCACGGGCCTAGCCGCTCCGCAGCATGTGGGATCTTCCCGGACCGGGGCACGAACCTGCGTCCCCTGCATCGGCAGGCGGACTCTCAACCACTGCGCCACCAGGGATGCCCCAAGCTTTTGATTTTGATGTGGGTAATTTATTAATTTTTTTCCATAGGTCATGTTTTTGTTGTCAAATCTGAAAATCTTCTGCCTAGCTTGAGGATATGAAGATTTTCTCCTATTTTTTTCCTAAAAGTTTTAGTTTTGCATTTTACATTTAAACCTGTGATCCACATTGAATTAATTTTTGTGTAGGATGTGAGGTTTAGGTCAAAGTTCATTTACTTGCCTATGGTTGTCCAATTGTTATAGCATTATTTGTTGAAAAGGCTATCCTTCTTCCACTGAATTGACTGCACCTCTGTCAAAAAACAGTTGGATGTTTTTATGTGGTTCTATTTCTGGGTTCTTTATTCTGTTCCATTGATCTATGTGTCTATCTCTCCAACAATAACCACAATGTCTTGATTACCGTAGCTAAATAGGAAGTATTAATAATATTTCATATAGCGATTCTTCCCACTTTATTCCTCTTTTCAAAACTGTTATAGCTAATCTAGAATCTTTGCTTCTTATATAAATATTAGAATCAGCTTGTCATTGTCTAAAAAGAATCTTGCTTTTTACAAAAAATTTTATTTTTTTATACAGCAGGCTCTTATTAGTCATCAATTTTATACACATCAGTGTATACATGTCAATCCGAATCGCCCAATTCATCACCCCCCCCTCCGTGGCTTTCCCCGCTTGGTGT
Source organism: Monodon monoceros (assembly GCF_005190385.1). Taxonomy (NCBI): domain Eukaryota; kingdom Metazoa; phylum Chordata; class Mammalia; order Artiodactyla; family Monodontidae; genus Monodon; species Monodon monoceros. The sequence continues at coordinate 29,745,345 of NW_021703769.1, read as the reverse complement.
CCATACGTTTGTTCTCTACATCTGTGTCTCAATTTCTGCCCTGCAAACCGGTTCATCTGTACCATTTTTCTAGGTTCCACATATATGCGTTAATATACGATATTTGTTTTTCTCTTTCTAACTTCGCTCTGTATGACAGTCTCTAGATCCATCCACGTCTCTACAAATGACCCAATTTCATTTTTTTTATGGCTGAGTAATATTCCATTGTATATATGTACCACATCTTCTTTATCCATTTGTCTGCCAATGGGCATTTAGGTTGCTTCCATGACCTGGCTATTGTAAATAGTGCTGCAATGAACATTGGGGTGCATGTGTCTTTTTGAATTGTGGTTTTCTCTGGGTATATGCCCAGTAGTGGGATTGCTGGATCATATGGTAATTCTATTTTTAGTTTTTTAAGGAACCTCCATACTGTTCTCCATAGCGGCTGTATCAGTTTACATTCCCACCAACAGTGCAAGAGGAGGTTCCCTTTTCTGCACACCCTCTCCAGCATTTGTTGTTTGTAGATTTTCTGATGATGCCCATTCTAAGAGGTGTGAGGTGATACCTCATGGTAGTTTTGATTTGCATTTCTCTAATAATTAGTGATGTTGAGCAGCTTTTCATGTGCTTCTTGGCCATCTGTATGTCTTCTTTGGAGAAATGTCTATTTAGGTCTTCTGCCCATTTTTGGATTCGGTTGATTGTTTTTTAATATTGAGCTGCATGAGCTGTTTATACATTTTGGACATTAATCCTTTGTCCGTTGATTCGTTTGCAAATACTTTCTCCCATTCTGAGGGTTGTCTTTTCCTCTTGTTTATGGTTTCCTTTGCTGTGCAAAAGCTTTTAAGTTTCATTAGGTCCCATTTGTTTACTTTTGTTTTTATTTCAATTACTCTAGGAGGTGGATCAAAAAAGATCTTGCTATGATTTATGTCAAAGAGTGTTCTTCCTATGTTTTCCTCTAAGAGTTTTATAGTGTCCGGTCTTACATTTAGGTCTCTAATCCATTTTGAGTTTATTTTTGTGTATGGTGTTAGGGAGTGTTCTAATTTCATTCTTTTACATGTAGCTGTCCAGTTTTCCCAGCACCACTTATTGAAGAGACTGTCTTTTCTCCACTGTATAACCTTGCCTCCTTTGTCATAGATTAGTTGACCATAGGTGCGTGGGTTTACCTCTGGGCTTTCGATCTTGTTCCATTGATCTATGTTTCTGTTTTTGTGCCAGTACCATATTGTCTTGATTACTGTAGGTTTGTATTATAGTCTGAAGTCAGGGAGTCTGATTCCTCCAGCTCCATTTTTTTCCCTCAAGACTGCTTTGGGTATTTGGGGTCTTTTGTGTCTCCATACAAATTTTAAGATTTTTTGTTCTAGTTCCGTAAAAAATGTCACTGGTAATTTGATAGGGATTGCATTGAATCTGTAGATTGCTCTGGGTAGTATAGTCATTTTCACAATATTGATTCTTCCAATCCAAGAACATGGTATATCTCTCCATCTGTTGGTATCATCTTTAATTTCTTTCATCAGTGTCTTACAGTTTTCTGCATACAGGTCTTTTGTCTCCCTAGGTAGGTTTATTCCTAGGTATTTTATTCTTTTTGTTGCAATGGTAAATGGGAGTGTTTCCTTAATTTCTCTTTCAGATTTTTCTCATTAGTGTATAGGAATGCAAGAGATTTCTGTGCATTAATTTTGTATCCTGCTACTTTACCAAATTCATTGATTACCTCTAGTAGTTTTCTGGTGGCATCTTTAGGATTTTCTATTTACAGTATCACGTCATCTGCAAACAGTGACAGTTTTACTTCTTCTTTTCCAATTTAGTATTCCTTTTTCTTCTCTGATTGCCGTGGCTAGGACTTCCAAAACTATGCTGAATAACAGCAGTGACAGTGGACATCCTTGTCTTGTTCCTGATCTTTAGAGGAAATGCTTTCAGTTCTTCACCACTGAGAATGATGTTTGCTGTGGGTTTTTCATATATGGCCTTTACTATGTTGAGGTAGGTTCCCTCTATGCCCACTCTGTGGAGAGTTTTTACCATGTATCAGTGTTGAATTTTCTCAAAAGCTTTTTCTGCATCTATTGAGATGATCGTAAGGTTTTTATTCTTCAATTTGCTAATATGGTGTATCACATTGATTGATTTGCATATATTGAAGAATCCTTGCATCCCTGGGATAAATCCCACTTGGTCATGGTGTATGATCCTTTTAATGTGTTGTTGGATTCTGTTTGCTAGTATTTTGTTGAGAATTTTTGCATCTATGTTCATCAGTGATATTGGCCTATAGTTTTCTCTTTTTGTAGTATCTTTGTCTGGTTTTGGTATCAGGGTGATGGTCACCTCATAGAATGAGTTTGGGAGTGTTTCTTCCTCTGCAATTTTTTGGAAGAGTTTGAGAAGGATGGGTTTTAGCTCTTCTCTAAATGTTTGGTAGAATTCACCTGTGAAGCCATCTGGTCCTGGCCTTCTGTTTGTTGGAAAATTTTTAATCACAGTTTCAATTTCATTACTTGTGATTGGTCTGTTCATATTTTCTATTTCTTCCTGCTTCAGTCTTGGAAGGTTATACCTTTCTAAGAATTTGTCCATTTATTTCAGGTTGTCCATTTTATTGGCATAGAGTTGCTGGTAGTAGTCTCTTAGGATGCTTTGTATTTCTGCGGTGTCTGTTGTAACTTCTCCTTTTTCATTTCTAATTTTACTGATATGAGTCCTCTCCCTCTTTTTCTTGACGAGTCTTGCTAATGGTTTATCAATTTTGTTTATCTTCTCAAAGAACCAGCTTTTAGTTTTATTGATCTTTGCTATTGTTTTCTTTGTTTCTATTTCATTTATTTCTGCTCTGATCTTTATGATTTCTTTCCTTCTGCTAACTCTGGGTTTTGTTTGTTCTTCTTTCTCTAGTTCCTTTAGGTGTAAGGCTAGATTGTTTATTTGAGATTTTTCTTGTTTCTTGAGGTTGGCTTGTATAGCTATAAACTTCCCTCTTAGAACTGCTTTTGCTGCATCCCATAGGTTTTGGATTGTCGTGCTTTCATTGTCATTTGTCTCTAGGTAGTTTTTGATTTCCTGTTTGATTTCTTCAGTGATCTCGTGGTTATTTAGTAACGTAGTGTTTAGCCTCCATGTGTTTGTGTTTTTTACGTTTTTTCTGCTGTAATTCATTTCTAATCTCATAGTGTTGTGGTCAGAAAAGATGCTTGATATGATTTCAATTTTCTTAAATTTACTGAGGCTTGATCTGTGACCCAAGATATGATCTATCCTGGAGAATGTTCCATGTGCCCTTGAGAAGAAAGTGTAATCTGCTGGTTTTGGATGGAATGTCCTATAAATATCAATTAAATCTATCTGGTCTATTGTGTCATTTAAAGCTTCTGTTTCTTTACTTATTTTCATTTTGGATGATCTGTCCATTGGTGTAAGTGAGGTGTTAAAGTCCCCCACTATTATTGTGTTACTGTCCATTTCCTCTTTTACAGCTGTTAGCAGTTGCCTTATGTATTGAGGTGCTCCTATGCTGGGTGCATATATATTTATAATTGTTATATCTTCTTCTTGGATTGATCCCTTGATCATTATGTAGTGTCCTTCCTTGTGTCTTGTAACATTCGTTAATTTAAAGTCTATTTTATCTGATATGAGTATTGCTACTCCAGCTTTCTTTTGATTTCCATTGGCATGGAATATCTTTTTCCATCCCCTCACTTTCAGTCTGTATGTGTCCCTAGGTCTGAAGTGGGTCTCTTGTAGACAGCATATATATGGGTCTTGCTTTTGTATCCATTCAGCAAGGCTGTGTCTTTTGGTTGGAGCATCTAATCCATTCACGTTTAAGGTAATTATCAATATGTATGTTCCTATTACCATTTTCTTAATTGCTTTGGGTTTGTTTTTGTAGGTCCTTTTCTTCTCTTGTGTTTCCCACTTAGAGAAGTTCCTTTAGCATTTGTTGTAGAGCTCATTTGGTAGTGCTGAATTCTCTTAGCTTTTGCTTGTCTGTAAAGCTTTTGATTTCTCCATCGAATCTGAATGAGATCCTTGCTGGGTAGAGTAATCTTGGTTGTAGGTTCTTCCCTTTCATCACTTTAAGTATATTATGCCACTCTCTTCTGGCTTGTAGAGTTTCTGCTGAGAAATCAGCTGTTAACCTTATGGGAGTTCCCTTGTATGTTATTTGTCGTTTTTCCCTTGCTGCTTTCAATAATTTCTCTTTGTCTTTAATTTTTGTCAATTTGATTACTACGTGTCTCGGTGTGTTTCTCCTTGGGTTTATCCTGTATGGGACTCGCTGCGCTTCCTGGACTTGGGTGGCTATTTCCTTTCCCATGTTAGGGAAGGTTTCAACTATAATCTCTTCAAATATTTTCTCTGGTCCTTTCTCTCTCTCTTTTTCTTCTGGCACCCCTATAATGTGAATGTTGTTGAGTTTAATGTTGTCCCAGAGGTCTCTTAGGCTGTCTTCATTTCTTTTCATTCTTTTTTCTTTATTTTGTTCTGCAGCAGTGAATTCCACCATTCTGTCTTCCAGGTCACTTATCTGTTCTTCTGCCTCAGTTATTCTGCTATTGATTCCTTCTAGTCTAGTTTTCATTTCAGTTATTGTATTGTTCATCTCTGTTTGTTTGTTCTTTAATTTTTTTAGGTCTTTGTTAAACATTTCTTGCATCTTCTCGATCTTTGCCTCCATTCTTTTTCCGAGGTCCTGGATCATCTTCACTATCATTATTCTAAATTCATTTTCTTGAAGGTTGCCTATCTCCATTTCATTTAGTTGTTTTTCTGGGGTTTTATCTTGTTCCTTCATCTGGTACATAGCCCTCTGCCTTTTCATCTTGTCTGTCTTTCTGTGAATGTGATTTTTGTTCCACAGGCTGCAGGATTGTAGTTCTTCTTGCTTTTGCTGTCTGCCCTCTGGTCTGTTTTTTTAAAGTTTAAAAAATTGGGGCAAATATATATTAAGATAAAATTTACCATTTTAACCATTTTTAAGTATATGATTCAATACACTTAAGCACAGATGCTGCCAAGATTAGAAAAGAGGACAGTGTGAACAACTTTGTGTCAATGCATTTGAAAACATATGAAATAAATTAACATCTAGAAAAAATTATCTTAAGTAATGCAAATAGAGAGAGAATATCCAAAACATCCCGTAACTATTAAAGAAGTTGAATCAGCAATTAAAAAAGAAAAGAAAACTCCACAAATAAAACACCAGAATCAAATGATTTTACAACAGGGATCTATCAAGTATGTAAGGTTCATATATTCATATAATTCTAATCTTATATAACGTCTTTCAGAAGTGAGAAAGAGAGATAACTCCTCAATTTATAAACAAAGGTTAGTTTAACTTTGATATAAAAACCATAACAAAGACAAGAAAGGAAAATTACCGGACTTTCTCACTCATGAGATAGATACAAAATTCTAACCAATGTATTAGCCAACTGAGTCCAGCAATAGATAAAGTAAAAAATCATATATCATGCCAAGTCAGATTTATTCCAGGAACGCTTATGCTTATTGCTTATGCAATAGGACAAATGGTGGTGCCATTCACTAGAAAGGAAGCAGAGGGTTTGGGGCTAAGATCACAAGAATAACTCCCTGAGTACAGGGAGCTTGTGAACGTCCAGGTAGAGATGCCTAGGCAGCAACTAAGAACACTGGTCTGGAGTTCAAGTGTAAGCAGGGCTGAAGACAGAGTACTGAAAATCACAAGTACAGAAGTAGTACAATAAGTCTTACAAGTGGGATAAAGACAGAGGAGAACCATGGCCTGAATCTCAGACAACCTCAGTGTTTAAGGAAGAAGATTTCTTAAAAAGACAGGCCAGAGAATCAGGGAAAGGACCAGGAAGGCAGGAAAGATGCTGACTCAAATCATGCAATGAGAAGGAGAAGGGGACTAAAGAATGCAGTCACTGGAGTCCACCGTGGCAGTCAGCTTCAGGATGTGGTGAAGGAGGAAGGCAGACTGTTGCGGGCTGATGGGTGAATGGATAAGAGGAAACAAACAGGGAGTGTGGTCAATGCGTACAAGAAGGCTAGCTGGGAAGGGAAGCAGAGAGTGTGCAAGAACAAAGGAAGAAGCAGATTAGAGGATAAACAAATCTGTGGACCATCTAAATAGAAAAAGAGGGTGGTGAGAAAAAAATACAACACAGAGCCTGTCCTCCACATTCCAGAAAGGAAAAGAGTGACTGACTGTTCTTTAGTTACAGTCCCAAGGCATGAACACATACCCACCAGAACAAGATTTCAAGCCCATCCCAAATGATCAGTGGTGACTTGCTTCACTTGATCACACTACTGAAAGTTGGCAAGCAGCCAGAGCCCCAGTCTAGTGACCACGCTTCCACGGCTAAAGGTGAACCAGTTGTTCCAAAGTCCACCCTTAGACACAGATGTAGAGAACAAACGTATGGACACCAAGGGGGGGAAAAGGGTGGTGGTGGTGGTGGGATGAATTGGGAGATTGGGATTGACATATATACACTAATATGTATAAAATAGATAACTAATAAGAACCTGCTGTATAAAAAATAAATTAAATTAAACAAACAAAAGTCCGCCCTTCCCGGAACTCCACACCTTTACCCAAAATGAAGGGGGTTAAAGCAGAAAGTACTGAGGCAAGGCCTCAAAGACATAGTGGCAGATGATTATAAAGAGCACAAACGGGGCCATGGGTCAAGCCTGGATAAGAGGGAGTGCACTGGTCCCCTGGGAACAGAGAAAAGGGGCAGGCTGATAGCAGCAGTGGCTGCAGCAGGCAACATGAACCCTTAGACCTACCCTTTCAGGTCACATGTACAAAGAATCTGAGTCGTGGAGAGGCTACAGGAATTGTACAAGAGCAAGCCAGGGCTCAAACCTGCATCTGTCTGACTATAAGGCCTAAAACGCTTAAGGCGACCTTATACTGTCCTCCACTGTGTCCCCATCACCCTCCATCCTATGCTCCTTTAAAACCTGATAGCATTTTGGGGATCTTCTCATATGGCACTTTCCATACGCCAGCTTTCACTGGTTATGTGTGTTTGCTTCATTTATATGCACCTTACTCATTCCAGAATTGAAGCTCTTTGTGTAGCTCTACAGGCTTTTTAGTGACAAGTCCTTAATGAAGAAATAAATACAGTTATAATTACCAAATCTGTTATATATCAACTTGCTTTCAAAAGTGCTTACAGGGACTTCCCTGGTGACACAGTGGTTAAGAATCCACCTGCCAATGCAGGGGACACGGGTTCGATCCCTGGGCCAGGAAGATCCCACATGCCGCAGAGCAACAAGGCCCGTGCGCCACAACTACTGAGCCTGTGCTCTAGAGCCCACAAGCCACAACTACTGAGCCCACGTGCCACAATTACTGAAGCCCACGCACCTAGACCCTGTGCCCCGCAACGAGAAGCCACTTCAGTGAAAAGCACCGCAACTAAGAGTAGCCCCCGCTCGCTGCAACTAGAGAAAGCCCGTGTGCAGCAACAAATACCCAACTCAGCCAAAAATAAATAAATAAAAATAAATTTATTTAAAAAGTGCTTATAAATTTCCTTCACAAGTGATTTAAGGCAGCCCCACTACAATCTTCTTTTATGGTATGTGCTCAGCACTCCTTTACCACAGATATTACAAAGCCAAAACAATATTAATATTGTACATTTCGTTTACTGCAAGTTACAGATTAGTGAATTTAGTTTCACTACAGACATTTCACCATCTTTGCAAGTATGAGACTAAAAAGCACTTCTTACCTGAATTTTGATGGGCCAGGTGAAATTACTGACATAAACAAAGAAAGTGATATTTGGGTGGTTGCGAAAATCAAACTTCTCATTAGAGAAACTATCTTTGTACTCCTTAATGTTTGTTTTTGAAACAACAGGCATCTCTTCTCCAGCCTGGGTTCCAGCTGTTAGGAAGAAAAGTATGAAATAAAGAGACTTTTTAGGGGACCGAATCTGCCCTCACTAATAATAATGATAATAGCATTTATTAAACACTATGTTCCAGAAATGGCCTTTAAGAGCTCGATCTCATTTAATTGTAACAACTATTATCCTCATTTACACATCAGAGAACTCAGGTTCAGGAAAAATAAGTAACTTGGCTCAGGTCACATAGGCAGGAAGTAGAGTTGGGATTTGAAGCTGGGAGGGCTGATACAGAAGCCTATGCCCTTAACCCAAATGGCTTTACCAGGATCCCCTACAACTCCTCCCACAGAAACAGGCTACATGTGGCTTTGAAAATCCAGATACCACTAGAATCCTATTAACAAGCAATGGCATTCATTCTGCCCACAACACTTCACTTGCTTTGCACTGCCCCCTTAAACCTGTTTGGCAGTGCTCTAGATCCCCCATACCAGGGACAAGGATTCAGCCCTCACTTTTTAACTAGCAGTGACCGCAAGTCTCAACAGCAGCAGGGAGGAAGGAGCTCTAGGGGTCACTCAGTCCCTTCTGCTACCAGCTACAACTGACTCTAAATCTCCCCAATCTGATATAAACCTATCCTACTCCCAGGTAGTCCTTCAACATTCCACATTGTCCCTCAGCCAGGAATTCTAGTGTTTATAAAGATTCATGAAATAGGCTTTTCCCAAGTGTGAGTTAAATCCTGTGACTGAAGCCAGATTGGCTGGTCCTCATTGAGACTGTCATTGTAAATCAATCACATACTCAGGGATGCCACCTTTCTCCAAACAAAGGCTCTGATAATTCAGACTTTTTCTTAAAGACCTCTCCTCACTGCAAGTTTCTGAACCTTTTCTGAATTCTACACAATCTTTTAAGATATGATGAACACAAAGTGATGTGCAAAGTAATGTTTTTATTTTGTTTCAGTCTAATTGATTGTGTTTTGACCAAAAAACAGTATTGTGATAGTAATAATGATGATGAAACATAATTACCATTTGATGAGAATATCCCATGTTTCTAGCACTTACACTGAGTACTTCATTTATTATCTCATTTAATCCTCAGAACATTCTACACGGCTGTTTTTATTATCCCATTTCATACCTGCGGAAACTGGCTCAGAAAACAAGTAACAGGGAGAATTCAAATCTAGGTCTGCTGAGCTACATTCTTAACCACTACATCAGGGCCACCCTTTCTTTCTTTAGATTTTCTGCTCAGAAGATCTTTAGTAAATCACTGTAAGATAAACAAGACAGCAAAAGCTGTGCTCTTGGAGTTTTATTTAATTCCCAAAGTACATTTTCCCCTGTACCTACTAAAATCTCATTCTATTAAAAATGTTTCCATTTCTTGAAACTGAGTCAATTGCATTTTTCACTTCTGAAGCATGGATGGAGATGATGATGGCAGCACCACAGCAGAGGCTGCAGCAATGGTATTAATGGTGGTAGTAGGGCAGGGGTCCTGAGCATGTACTGATCTTGATACCATGGCAGGCACTGACAGGTACAGCCAAATTTAATCTACAGTATAAGTATTATTACCTTCTCTTTAAGATGAATAACCCTAAGGGTCTAAAGATAGATTTTAGACACTTGCTCAAGGTCTTTCAGCTAATAAGTGGCAGAAGTGGGTTTCAAACCCATCTGTCTGTCTCCAGAGCCCCTTTTCTCAACTCTTTCTCAATCAATTATCTCCACTCGGAAGGTCTTCTCTAGGTATGTCTTTACCTGAGAAGCTGGCAGCCCAGGTGATGTTGAGGTTGAAGTTTTTGGAGGCATTGATGAACATGTCCAAATCCCTATTTTGCTGATGAGATGTACAAATAATTAGAAAATGAATTACTGTAACAGTTTCCTGATTTTAAAAGAAAGCAGTAGTTAAATTTTACTGCTCTCAACTTTCTTAATTACAAAGATACTTTAATGTCTTAAGAGAAACTCATGCTTATAGAACAGCAAAATTTCTAACCTTAACATAAGCAATATACCCCAAACAAATTTCATTTCCCTCCCATAAAAGTATATGGGATTTAGGGACTTCCCTGGTGGCACACTGGTTAAGACTTTGTGCTCCCAATGCAGGGGCCCCGTGTTCGATCCCTGGTCAGGGAACTAGATCCTACATGCATGCCGCAACTAAGAGTTCTCATGCCACAACTAAGGAGCCCGCCTGCCACAACCAAGACCCAGTGCAACCAAATAAATAAATTAGTTGAATTAAAAAAAAAGTATATGGGATTTAATGCTTTATCAAATGCCTAACTCCATGAAAAAGTATCTTTTAAAAAGACCCTCACCAGAGCACAGTGACCTACATCCCGTGACCTATGTTAGGGAATCAGCCTCTTAAGGATCCTCTGGGCAGCCCTTTCCAAATGTCTGAAGAGTAAAACACTTGGTCAAGTGTCTCAATTTATATTAACTTATAAATCAAACCTATGTACTTCTGAACCCATAGATTATATACAGTGTAAAGTTCTCCAAAATGGAAGTGGTTTTCTTTTGTTTGTTTGTTTGTTCGTTTGTTTTTTTGCGGTACACGGGCCTCTTACTGTTGTGGCCTCTCCCATCGTGGAGCACAGGCTCCGGACACGCAGGCTCAGCGGCCATGGCTCACGGGCCCAGCCGCTCTGCGGCATGTGGGATCTTCCCGGACCGGGGCACAAACCCGTGTCCCCTGCATTGGCAGGTGGACTCTCAACCACTGCGCCACCAGGGAAGCCCAATGGAAGTGATTTTTAAGGAATAGCACATAAAGCTGAAATAAACTAAATTTAAAAACTTTAAATTGTCTTCATCCATGACTAAGAACATTTTTCTCTCACTAAAAATATTATTTTAAGAGAAATACGACAGAATATGTTTTATTACCTTTGAAAACTTTGTATACCACTTAGAGATACAGCAGTTTAAAGAGCTAGTTTAATTTATTGTGACTCTTGGTTTTAATGACTGAAAAAGGTATCTCTGAGGAATGTGTTGGGCCAGCTGGAAGAAGAGCACTGTCAGTAGTGTTGGGTAAATCATGATACTAATTTTTAGTTTTCCCTGAAATTTGGCTAATAAATCTCTTTCTTGGGGTCAAAAAATTGTTTTTCCAAATGAGTCAGATGTTGCCTTTTATATTTTTGAATCCAATCCTGCTGAAATTCTTCACACTGAAAGATTTTTAAAACAGGTTAGAAAATTAAGATTTTAAAGAGCATTCTTTTGATAGTTTTTACAGCACAAAAATTACAACAATAGAAGCATTTCCAAACAGCTACTTCCAAAACGTGATCTCCAAACCAGAAGTTTTTCTCATAAAGCAGTTACCTTCTCATTTATTGATAAGGCCTCACCATCCTCTTAAAGGGACAGCTCGTGTTTATTTATTTATTGAGCTGCGTCACGGCACGTGGGATCTTAGTTCCCTGACCAAGGATCGAACCCGTGCCCCCTGCAGTGGAAGCATGGAGTCCTAAACACTGGACCGCCAGGGAATTCCCTATTTTTTAATGTTTGCTGGTAGCACATTACTAGCAATTACTTCTTTCCCTAGAAAGGATTAATAACCTTGAAATCTTGATGCTTTTGTAAAAGACAGGACACATACATTGTGTAACTATTAAATATTCTGTCATAAGAGAAACAAGGCAGTAAATAAATTTCATGTGTGGTACTCTTGCTATAGCCTTATCCTAAAAAATTTAAAAAAAAAATTCTGGTCAGTACAGCCACTGAAATGATATACCAACACAATTTTTCCACAAAACATTTTCATTGAAAGTCATTTATTGTTTTTACTTAAAAAGCTATTCACTCGTGAGAATGTATCTTCTCTAGTACATCTCTTCTTAATTTTATCATTGAAGTGGAATACAAAAAACAAATCTTACTTTCATTTAATTGTGAACATCCCACACTGGACTTCATTTTACTACTGATTTATTTATTTCTTAAATTTAGCAGTGCTTGTTGATAACATCTGTTATCAAAGGAATGCACTTTGGCTTATTATCATATTGTTTTCCATGTATTATTTGTTACATTTATTATAATTTTTGTTTTGTTTTGTTTTGTTTTTTTGCGGTATGCGGGCCTCTCACTGTTGTGGCCTCTCCCGTTGTGGAGCACAGGCTCCGGATGCGCAGGCTCAGCGGCCATGGCTCATAGGCCCAGCCGCTCCGCGGCATGTGGGATCTTCCCAGACCGGGACACGAACCCGTGTCCCCTGCATTGGCAGGCGGACTCTCAACCACTGCGCCATCAGGGAAGCCCCATTTATTGTATTTTTGTAATGGTAAATGGCTTTGTGTATGTTGATGAGAAATAAGAAACCTCCAAGGAGGCTCCTAAATAATTTACCATCAGGTTTAGTAAAATTTCATTATGTACCAGAGTAGGTATTAAATGACTTTATATTTCACTGAAGAAATCATATAGGTGCGTGTTCATATTCTAGATGCTTTACTTTTAAATGTCATGCTGTGTTGGCTCCCTTTTACCTCTAGGTAATACCTTATGGCAGGCTGGGGTTTACCATTAACAACAGTAGATATAAAAATACATTTCAAATAGTTACCTTAGTAATTTCAATTATTTCTGGCTTACTTCTTCACTGTTTTTACCTCCTAATGAGGATAGGAACTCATTCTAGGAGCATAAATGTCACCTCTGTCTTGCATTACTGGTATTAATTTCCATTCTGAGAGAGTAAATCTCGGTTCTGACACTGCCCCCCTAACAGGGAATTCCCCTTGCAGTCTCCTTTCCTTTCCTGTATGGGGCTGTGATGGGCTGATGGGCAAACCAAGTATGTGTGGAGTCAATGTCACTCTGTATATCAGATCATGGTAAATCTTAACAACATGGGGCTTCCCTGGTGGCGCAGTGGTTGAGAGTCCGCCTGCCGATGCAGGGGACATGGGTTTGTGCCCCAGTCCGGCAAGATCCCACATGCCGCGGAGCGGCTAGGCCCGTGAGCCATGGCCGCTGAGCCTGCGTGTCTGGAACCTGTGCTCCGCAACAGGAGAGGCCATAACAGTGAGAGGCCCGCGTACTGCAAAAAAAAAAAAAAAAATCTTAACGACATGGTAAATCTTACCTTTTAAATACAAAGGAGATAAATGTAGATTCTAACATTTCTTTCCTGTACCTCTAAACATCATCCAGTGGACTCCACTTCTGGAGATCGCTGCTAAGGCAGTGCTTCTATCCATAGTGACCAAGAAAAAGTTCCACACAAATTCAAAACAAAGTAAGAAGACTTTTAAATCTTACTTCATCAGGTGTAGCCACAAAATTGATGGCTGTGTAATAGCGGTCATCTTCCTGGGATAGGCTAAAGGTGAACTGATAGTCAATAAGAAGAGTATCTATGGAAAGAAAGAAATGTGTATTTAACAACTGAAACAAAACAAAACAGGTCTCTAGAGATACAGATTGATTTTCTCATAAACATTCAACAGCCCGGAAAGCACTTTTGGCAAAGTCTGTGGGCAATGTCATTTTGTTTGAGTTAACCCACCAAAACCTCCTTGTATCATCACCCTGGTTGAGATTTTAGGCTCCAAGCTAACTTACCTAGAAATATTAATTGCGCATCTATTTATGCTTAAGGATACAAAGCTATAAATTAATGGTATAAAAGAAACCAAGACTCCAAGTAAAAATGGTTGATTCCAGGTTTGGGGCAAGGAATATGTGCCTCAGTTATCTTATTCTAGAAAGCAAGAAAGCATTCAAAGACTAATGTAGCAAAAGAACATAGCTTGAAAAAGAGCCTACTGGCAAAAGATGGTATAATTTAATTCTAAGAAGTACTGCACAATTCAACAACCCGATTTAAAAATGGGCAAAGACTTGAATAGATATTTCTCCAAAGAAGATATACAAATGGCCAGTAAGCACATGTAAAGGTGTTCAACATCAATGATCATTAGGGAAATACAAATCAAAACCACAATGAGATAACACATCACCTGTAGTAGGATGGCTACCACCAAAAAAAGTGTTGGTGAGGATGTGGAGAAATTGGAACCCTTGTGCACTGCTGGTGGGAATGGTGCAGCTGCTGTGAAAAACAGTATGGCAGTTCCTCAAAAAATTACAATAGAATTACCAAATGATCCAGCAATTCTACTTCTGAGTATATACCAAAAGAACTGAAAGTAGGATCCTGAAGGGCTATTTGTACAACCATGTTCATAGCAGCCAAAGAGATCATAGCCCAATGGTGGAAGCAAACCAAGTGTCCATCAACAGATGAATGGATAAACAAAATATGGTATATACATTCAATGCAATATCACTCAGTCTTAAAGAGAAAGGAAATTGTGACATGCTACAACATGAATGAACCTGGAGGACATTATGCTAAATGAAATAAATGGATCACAAAAAGACAAATACTATATATTTCCACTTATATGAAGTACCTAGAATAGTCAAATTCATATAGACAAAGTAGAATGGTGGTTGTTAGAGGGTAGGGGAAGAGGGAAATGGGGAGTTGTTGGTAAGTTTATTTTTAACTGTTCAAAAAACTGCCAAATGATTTTCCAAAGTGGAAAACCATTTTATATTCCCACAAAAAATTTAAAAGGGTTTCACTTTCTCCACATCATTGCTAAAACTTGGTATTGGCTTTTATTTTTCAAGATAGAGAAATATAAGTTACCAGATTACAAAAAATTAATTGATATGGTTTCAGGTTTCACATTATAAACTAACCTTTAAGATATGACCGGTTGCCTGGCTTTGATATGGTATCAAAGGATAATACCCAGTTACCTGAAAAGGTTATTAAAACACTCCATCCATTTCTAACTATATGTCTGGTGGGGCCAGGTTTTTTGTGTGTGTACTTTAACCAAAGAGACATAGTGCAACAGATTGAATGCAGAAGCATATGTGAGAATCCAGTTGTCTTTTATTAAGCCACTGTATTGGCTTTTGATTCTAGTCATTCTAGGGGTGTATCTCACTGTGTGTTTGGTTCTTTTTTTTGGCTGCGTTGGGTCTTTGTTGCTGCATGCGGGCTTTCTCTAGTTGTGGCTAGCGGGGGCTACTCTTCGTTGCGGTGCATGGGCTTCTCATTGCAGTGGCTTCTTTTGTTGCAGAGCACGGGCTCTAGGCAGGCGGGCTTCAGTAGCTGTGGTGCGTGAGCTCAGTAGTTGTGGCTCACGGGCTCTAGAGCACAGGCTCAGTAGTTGTGGCACATGGCCTTAGCTGCTCAGCGGCATGTAGGATCTTCCCGGACGAGGGCTCGAACCCGTGTCCCCTGCATTGGCAGGTGGATTCTTAACTGCTGCGCCACCAGGAAAGCCCCCTCATTGTGTTTTGTTTTGTTTTTTAATTTATTTAATTTATTTACTTTTGGCTGCATTGGGTCTTCGTTGCTGTGCGTGGGCTCTCTCCAGTTGCGGCAAGCGGGGGCCACTCTCCGTTGCAGTGCACGGGCCTCTCGTTGCGGTGGCCTCTCCCGTTGCAGAGCATGGGCTCCAGGCGCGCGGGCCTCAGTAGTTGTGACACACGGGCTCAGTAGTTGTGGCTCGTGGGCTCCAGAGCGCAGGCTCAGCAGTTGTGGCGCATGGGCCTAGTTGCTCTGCGGCACGTGGGATCTTCCCGGACCAGGGCTCGAACCCATGTCCCCTGCGCTGGCAGGCGGACTCTCAACCACTGCGCCACCAGGGAAGCCCCCTCATTGTGGTTTTAATACACATATCCCAAATGTCTAATAATGTTACACATTTCTTCATGTGCTTATTGGCAATTCGTCTATCTTCTTTGGTGAAATGTCTATTCAAATCTTTGTCTGTTTTTAACTGAAATTGTCCCCTTATCCAGTTGTAAGAGTTCTTTATATATTCTAAATATAAACTCTTAATCAAAGATACGCTTTGTAAACATTTTCCTTAGTATGTAGCTTGTTTTTTACTTTTTAAAAAATTAATTAATTTATTTTTGGCTGCGTTGGGTCTTCATTGCTGCGCGTGAGCTTTCTCTAGTTGTGGAGTGGGGCCTACTCTTCGTTGCCGTGTGTGGGCTTCTCACTGTGGTGGCTTCTCTTGTTGTGGAGCAAGGGCTCTAGGTGCGTGGGCTTCAGTAGTTGTGGCATGCAGGCTCAGCAGTTGTGGCTCGCGGGCTCTAGAACACAGGCTCAGTAGTGGCGCACGGGCTTAGTTGCTCCATGGCATGTGGGATCTTCACAGACCAGGGATTGAACCCGTGTTCCCTGAATTGGCAGGCAGATTCTTAACCACTGCACCACCAGGGAAGTCCCATGTTTTTTACTTTTTAAACAGTATTTTTTAAAAACACAAGTTTTAAATTTTGATAAGTCCCAATAAATGAGTTTTTCTTTTATGAATTGTGCTTTTCGTATCACATCTAAGAACCTTCCCATATACAAGGTCATGAAGTTTTTCTCTTGTTTTTTTCTAGAAAAACACATTTATAGGTTCTAGCTGGACATGAATTTTGAGTGGACATTATTTTACCCAGAAAAGCCAGTATATAATTATAACAGAATGTGAAAACATTAGCTCATTTTCCTTTGGTTCCATAATCTGACCTAGTATGTGGATTCTCCTACAGGAAGAAAATGCATTTACCCATAAGGACCTGGTCACCTTGCCAGATTTACTGTTCACTGTAAGTTCGTCACTAGATATTTTATTTTACATATTAGTTCCTAGAGAGGTGGTTAACACAAATCAGTTTAAGAGGGAATAACTTCAACTATATTTTAAGAATTCTGTTTTTTATCGATCCTAAAATATGACATACAATGACCCCAACCAGATAATGGCAAATGAAATAAGGTTTCAAGAGAATATAAATTAGGAAAGCCAGAGACGTATATCTCTGTACTCTTCCCTGATATCTGCTATGGACATACTGATATAAACCATAACCAGAATGAAAGCAGCTTAAAATAGTATTTACATATGTATTAAATTTAATAGAATGTAACACATCAAATTAGGCGACACTTCTATGGGTGGTTACTATATTCCTATAGCACTTATCATTCTCAAACCATGTTAAAGAAAATAATGTTTTACTGAACTACTTTGCTTCTAGACAAATGAGAACTGCAAAAACACTTACAGTAACATGTTCCTTTGAGAGGGTTTCCTTGGTATCGATTTTCTACTTCACATCTAGGGGGAAAAAAATGAGGATTATTTTCTGTTGTTACTTAAAACAGAATCTACATTCACTTTAAAATCAAGTAGATCTTTTTATATAAACTACCAGTTTTTGAGTCAGTACAATTACATTCTTCACTGTTACTCATATCAGATGGACTAACAAGACTTTGCATTCATTTTCAATGCTGACTGCCCAGCAGTTCACACCACCACCGACTGATAAACATTTGCCAAAGCACATGAGATAAATTCAAATAAAATAAAATTTAGATCCTATTTATTATCACGAAAAACACACGTTCACTTTTATATGGACTAAATATTCTTCTACAAGTGCAGTTAAAACATTTTTCAAATTGACTTACCTGTGGTTAGTTGCTAATAAAGTAATTAAGTTTTTATCCATTTTGGAATGTGTGGGTGTGGATGAGACTGTGGCAAAGACAAACTGTTTAGAAGAGATTATGCCAAAAGATGTAAATGGTGGCTAAGTGGAAGAACGGCTATCTTACATGTGTTTTTCTCCTAGGGCCATCTAGCTGTCTGTTTTTATTACTGCAATAAAATCAGAGCTGTTATTGAAAAAAAATAAAAACATTTTTCATATATTCATTTTTCACTTTTCCTGGATAAATTGAACCTGTTCTTTAAATACAAGTGAGAGAAGGCTAAAAACCAAGAATCACTTAAAAAATAAAAAACCAAAAACAACCCTTGGACATGGTTCATCAGTCTGGAGAAAAAAATAAGTTCTAGTAAAAAAGAATTATTAATTTCCTCATAAATATCATCTATGAACATCAGTAAAACCCAGGCTCCCACTTTACAAAGTGATTCAGGCAGGCACAATAGCTATGAACTGTGAGGAAAGGAGGGGAAAGCTTCGGTCAGGTACTTTTGCCAGATAAATAATACAAGGATGTTGTGTCTTTTTATCTAGAGTGATTATCAGCACTTGTTTATATTTAAAATTTCCTAAAGAGAAAGTCTTTCACTAGACCTACACTTCATTTCTTTGTTGTATACCATTAACTGAAGGCAGGGGTGATTAATTTTGCTCTATTACATTTTTCTATTTAAAGGAACCTAGATTTAAAAATTAAATTTAGAGCTTATTTTATGAGATTTTCTGGTGAGGGAGAGAGAAACTGGGGAATAATCTCTCTTGTTTCAACTCACCAGGACACTAAAAACAATTACCACTAGCCTCACTATTGATAGATGGGGAAAATGAGGCTTAACACCTCATTTTAAGTGATTTGCCTCAACAGCACCCTACTCAGTGGAGGCACAGCCAGGGCTGAATCCCCACATCTGCCTGATGCTGTTTGCATCCTCATGGATGGGAACCCCAAACTCTTCCCCGAAACATGTTTGACATACTTCACCAAGGAAAATGCTAGAACAGGGAGGGTGTGTTAAAGGCAAGATGACCTCTCTACTATTAGACAACCAAAATGCCAAATAAAATACTGTCCTGGAACACCAGCTCTTCTAACTCTATCTTTTAGGAAAATCTCCTGACATGACAAAAATCAAGTCGTTACTGAAGTTAAAAGACTAATCCAAGTCAGCAAGCAAGGAACTGTCAGTGTCACTCAAACATAAAATTGTGATTTAAAGAGCCATTAAGGAATTACTGCTAACTGACAACCTTCCCAGTATGGAGGGTGACTAAATTACACCTATCTGAAGTAGAAAGGGCAAAATTTCACATCAGTCAACTTGGGGATACCTCAGAGCCCACGGCAACAAGGCCCAGAGAAAAAAGGGTGGCTCTTGGGGTTCAGGCAGTTTCACAGCCCCTCGGCCCTCCCTGATGAGGTGTGGCCTGTGGCAGGAGTCCCGGGAGTGTGGTACTCACAGCTGGCACTCGTCCCCCTTGACACCCTTGGTGGTGCAGAAGCACTTGCCCGTGTTGGTATTGCACAGCGACGCGTGCCCATTGCACTTGCATGCTGGGGAGAAGGAAAAGGAAAGCAGGTGGTCACAACTGGCTTAAAAGATTACCACTATTAGAGACTTTCCCTAAAACAAATAATATTATCTCAACTGGATTCAACAGGAAAGTCAGGTAAAATAAATGCATTCATTTAAGGGGTACAATTCTTGTTTTTTAGCTAGTGATTTATCTCAAATAATGTCAAGGCAACATTAAAGAAGCCAAAGTCACAGGCCAGGAGGAAAGAGAAATGTCAGTGTCTGCTGCCAATGAGGTCATCCCTCTGCAATAGACTTTGCAAAGATCTTTGCAATAGACTCTGTTTTTCACTATCACCATTCTCTCATTCACTCAATAAACATTTCTGAAGCATCTCCAGTGTGGCACACAGACTAAGTCCCCGTCCTCATAGAGACCTCTGAGCGATGACTGCCCTCTGGGGGGAGGGTTGGTCTGGCTGAGCTCTGCCTTAGCCGAGGAGACTTCTCCACAATGGCCACGCTTCTAAGGCAGGATTCCAATGGCAGGTCAGTGTTTCAGCGGCCCTCTAGGATTCACACCCTTGTGTGCCTTCTTCTTCCTTAACAGCAAATGACTCTTTTCATCTCCCTCATCTAGCCACCAACACATCTCCACCTTCTTTCATCCAACACATAGGTGTGAGCTATGACAAACTTTATACTCCAGGTGAAATAAATGAATCCTTTTGCTCAATACCTTTTCACTCTACAAACTGTTTTTCTGTGAATAAATTAAAAGTATTAAGCTGGAGACAGGTGTACTTTTAAAAGAAATCCGGTGGGAAAAAAAAAATCCAAAGAAACCTATGAATAGAATAGTGCAGTGGGGAAGAAAATTTATGCTGGAGTAAGAAACACTAGCGTTCAACTCTGGGCTCTACTGAGTATGGAGAGAGGTCAGTGTGTTAACAAAAGCAAAGGCCTAAAGTTCAGTTTGCCTGAGTTTGAATTCAGGTCCCTCCACTTAGCTCCCTTTCTAAGTCAGCCTCCTCATCCATGTGACAGGGATAATAACAGTGCCTATCCTGTAGGGTTTTGGGGAGGATTAAATGAGATAACACATGAATAAAACACAGTAAGGATTCAAAAAATCATCGCTGTTATCCATAGCTTAAGGACTACACAATTCTAAGAAGAAAACATTAAAGACTTGGTGTCACTCACAGTATTTTTAAATCATGCTTTCTATTATGGATTGCGACTCCGAAAAATAAAGCTAGCTCTGAGTTCTGAACAACTGTACTCGGGCCCCACAGATGCCACAGAGGAGAATGTAATTTTTCTAAGATGAGAGCTGAAGATATGGGGACGATGGTACCCTCACAGTGGCACAACCAGGCCCAACAGCTAAAGTCACACATCCTGGATATGGTTCTCAGCATGGCCAAATCTCAGTGAGACCTTGGGCAGGCTACTTGATCCTGGGGATAATAAAAGCAGCACTGTCTCAGGTAGCTACCAGCACAATGCCTTGTATATACTCACCACTCAATAATGTCAGGTACTCTGATTTCTGTCTAATGGATGAAATCTATTCACAAAGAGTGAAAAAAGTTTTACTTAATACCTTTTAATCTGAGCAAGAAATTTTACTTAAGAGTGGTAAGAAAGGACATCAGAAGAGTAATAATAATTGCTCACATCTACCTGTTATGTCCTGCTGACTGCTTTCATTACAACAACCACCCTACTATCCCCATTTTACAGATGAAGAAACTAAACCCCAGAGAGGTTCCACTAGGACACTAACTCTCTTCTGGATGCTCTGGGGTCAGATTCTCAAGAACCATGCTAAGGAGTCTGGAGGTGGGATGTGACGAGTAGGTAGAGATTTTCCTTTCTTATTTATTTTCCTACTCAGACCTGATGGGTCTTTCCACTATAAACTAGAACAAACCAAAAAGTAGTTTATTGGTATCACTTGTCATTTTAAAAAATATAATTTGTGTACTAACAATAAAGTGTCCTATTGCTTACAGGAATCTATTTGACATGTATGGGGAAACATGGGACTACTTAAATCTTTAAAAATAGTAGAAGTATTGAGGAGTCCAGCTCCTGGTTAAAAACCTACATGTGATTTTTGAGGCCGAACCATAGACAATGACAAAGGCTTTCCCTAGTGGGCCATACCAGGAAAGCTGCCCTCCTCACACCAGCCTGGGTGGAAGTCTATGAGGGGGGCTGAGTCAAGGTCTCAGGTCACCTGGCCGGCCACTCTCTTTCACATATTTGCATTCCTAGCTCAGGAACCTTCATTCCTAGGTCTCTTTATCTGAGGCCTTGGGCAGAGGTCTTCTTCAGTCACCTCTGCTGAGCTTCCATATGGAGGAGGAGGGGAACCTCAAAGAGGCTTTACCCACTCAGTCCCCGGTACTTTTCCACTCTTAGTCCTTCCCCTTCACCCTCCCTCCCGACCCCAGGGGCCATAAGAGGCTTTTTGCTGGGACTTTTTGTTCAGGGCTCCCTTAACAACAAGTTTTCCCTGAAGTCTATGCTGATCCACTTGACGCTCAACCAGAGCACCATTCCAGGAGGGAAAGTGGAACAAGGGGAGTCAGTGCTTTCTCCAGTGTAAGCCTCTTGCTTATACCATCACAGTAAGTGATTAAAGGCTTAACTCCCTCATTTTTTTCTTTTTAATATTTATTTATTTGGCTGCGCTGGGTCTTAGTTGTGGCATGCAGGATCTTCGTTGCCTCACGGGGGATCTTTAGTTGTGGCATGCAGGCTTATAGTTGCGGCATGTGGGATCTAGTTCCTTAACCAAGGATCGAACCCGGGCCCCCTGCATTGAGCGTGCAATCTTAACCACTGGACCACCAGGGAAGTCCTTCATTTTTGACTAGTTGCTTTAATGGCTACTCTGACACCAGGCAGCTCTGCTCTCTCTCCCCCAACTCAGCTGAGCTCCTGACAAGTATAACTTAAGAAATGCAATATCTGAAACCAACTGGCTTTTTTCCTCCGAGATATACAAGTCGAACAGATGCACTATGTGCCACCTGGTTTGCAATCAGTAACCCTGAAAAATTTGACTTACGTTGACATTTTCCCCCATTGGTCGGATCACCATAGAAGCCAGATATGCAGGTCTCACAATGCTTGCCCGTGGTCAGGTTCTCACACTTCTCACAGATACTCTGATTAATGCATTTGCTGTGGCCATTGCACTGGCAAGCTGAAAGAAAGAATTTTAAGGGGCTTTTCCTATGGTAGAGCTGGGTGGAGTACGTTCCACAAGATTTATTTGCAACTATCTAAGTTCCTTATTGCTTCTAAATAATCATCAAAACTACTAAAAACTAGTTTGAGAAATAAGATCAAAACATCAAAAAAAAGCTAATTCAGGAAAATCAGAAATATACCAAGCAAGGTGAAAGTCCAGAGCCATTAAAAAAAAAGTTTTTGTTGTTATTAATTGTAAAAATAATATATGCTCATGATAGTAAATTTGAAAAATACAAGGAAAGGGAAAAAAAATCATATACAATTTCACCACCCAGAGATCACTGTCCACATTTGGATCCTTCCTTCCAGTATTTTTTTCTATACAGTTTTACACAGTTGTGTTCATATTAATATTCAATTTTGATTTTTTAAAATGTAGATCACAATTATTTTACCACATTATTTTACCTATCATAAACAAAACTTTAAATGGCAGAATGATTTCTATGAAGCCAGTCACTTAACCATTACATTTTGATATTTAGTTTGCTTTCAATTTTTCATTTTTAGAAAAATAACCATGTTTATATGTAAACATTTCTATAAGTGGAATTACTGATTCCTGATGCATACAGGAGTTTACAACTAGAGAGGCATATGAGTCCTGGACCTCTCAGGGCTGCTCAGGACAGTTGTGCACTGCATACTTCAGGTGGGGCCACTCATGTAGTGCACAACCTGTAAGCAGACCTGTCTTTTTCTCTCCTTAGCTCTATTGAGACATAACTGACATATAACATTGTGTAAATCTAAAGTGCACATTTAAAGTATACAATGTGTTGATTTGATACACTTACTGCAAAATGATGACCACCATAGCTATAGCTAACACCTGCATCATGTCACATAATTACCATTTCTTTTTTTGTGGTGAAACATTTAAGATCTGCTCTTTTACAGATCTGTCTTGGTTGGTCAATGTCATACAGTCTCCACCTTGACAACTTTCCATGGCCTTGCACCTGTTCTGTTTACCCACCTGCTTTCTACCCCATCCCTGTAGGTATTTGAGTTGTTTTAAATAGACTGCAACTGAAGAACTTAAAAATGACTACATCAAATATTCCACCAAAATTGCTTAAGATCTGGGGACTATACATGTTTTTCCTGTGAAGATGAGCAACTGTGCACATAGCAAAAGGGCAAAGCACAACACCAAAAAAATGTAATACCTAAAATCATTTACCAAAATATCTGTATTCTGGTTCAAGATAAAAAGATTGAACAAATGCTTCTCTCTCTCTTCCCCTTCAAGATCTCACTGAAATTATAGAAGAAATGTAAAAACAAGGGTTTGGGATAAGAGGAAAAGGTGCTATGAGAAGTACTGAGAGATACTTCTGAAGCACTGAATTTCTAGCCAGAACGCCCGAAGTGGGGAGGCACATGGCACAACCATGAACATGCCAAATGCATCCACACACCTGGTCCGTTGCTCCTTCCTTCCTCCACTGTGGAAGGAATGCAGACCATTCAACAACAGCCAGAGCAGACCAGAGCTGGAGAGCCCTGGTACTAGCTAGTCAGCCTCTCCCTTAGGATATCACACCACACCTTCACGACACCCAGGTACTCATAAGCCTAGACATTCAGTTATAAATACAAATCAACCTTGAGGAATCACTAGTATGAGAAAATCATCAACCTAAAAGCACCACCTAGATAAACACACAGAACGACTAACTCTGAAGGAAGGATTAATGCAAGAAACTTAAGAGAATGAAAAATACTAATTTTAGCAAATTCAAGGAGGCTTCAGAGATCACTGCATTCATAAAATAAGAAAGCAAGCTCTGGAACAAACTTTCACAATATTTAGAGACCCTGCAAAATGAAAAGGATAAAACAAAATCAGACGCAAAACAAAAACCCTTCAATAGATTAAACAGGAGAACACATATAGCCAAAAAGCTACTTGCCAGAAAATAACAGGAACAGCTGTATGCCAACAAATTTGATCACTTAGATGAAATAGAAAAATTCCTATAAAATACAGGTTACCTAAACTGACTCAAGCAGAAATAGAAAAGCTGCCTGTATTATACTTTACTTACCTATACTAAGAGATTGAATGAATAATCAAAAATCTTCCCACAAAGAAAAATCCAAGCCCAGATGGCTTCACTGGTGAATTCTACCAGTACTTAAAGAAGAATTAATACCAATTCTTTTGCAAACTCTTTCAGTAAATACAAGAGGAGGGAACACTTCCCTACTCACTCTGAAGCCAGTACTACCCTGGTACCAAAGCCAGACAGTCATAACAAGAAAGAAAATTATAGAACAGACCTGTATCTCTCATGAAAATAGACACAAAATACCCACCTAGCAAACTAAATCCAGCAACACAGTAAAAAGGATTATGCATCATAAGCAAATGGGCTTTATCCCAGGAATGAATGACTGGTTTAATATCCTTAAATCAATTAGTATAACATAATATTAATAAACTAAAGAACAAAACCACATCATCATTGTGATACAGAAAATGCATTTGACAAAATCCAGCACCCAATCATGACAAAAGCCCTCAAAAATCTAGGAATAGAAGTAAAATTTCTCAACCTGATAAAGGACAAGTACGAAAAAACTAAGGCCAACATCATACATAATGGAAAAAGACTGAATTCTTTCCCTCTAAGATCAGGAACAAGAGAATGATGTCCACTCTCACCACTTTTATTCAACATTGTACTGGAATTTCTAGCCAGGCCAATTAGCACCCCCAAAATTTTTTTTTAAAAAGGTATCCAGATAGGAAAGACAGTAAAACTGTCTTTCTTAGTAAACAACACAACCTTGTATATAGAAAACCCTAATCCACTAAAAAACTAGTAGAAATAATGAGTTTAGCAAGGTTGCACAATACAAGATTAACATATTGTATTTCTACATATTAACAATGATCAGAAAACTAAATTAAGATAATTCCATTCACAATACCATGAAGAAGAATAAAATACTTTGTATAGTAAATTTAACAAAATAAGCATAAGATATATACATTGAAAACTTTATAAAACACTGCTGAAAGAAAATAAAAAACTAAAGAAATGAAAGACATTCCAGGTTCGTAAACTAAAAGGCTTAATTAATATTGTTCAGATGGTAATATACCCCCAGTTGGTCTACAGATTCAATGCAATCTCTATCAGATGTCAGCTGGCTTTCTGTTGATGTTACTGAAACTGACAAGTTCATCCTAAAATTCATATGGAAATTCAAAGAACCCAGAACAGCCATAACAACCTAGGAAAATAAGAACAAAGTTGGAGGACTCAGACTTCCCAATTTCAAAACTTACTACAAAGCTACAGAAATCAAGAGTGTGATATCAGCATAAGGACAGACATATAGGTCAATGCAATAGAAATTAGAGTCCAGAAATAAGTTCTTACATTCAACTGATTTTCAACAAATGTGCTCCCAAAATTCAATAGTAAAAAAATAGTCTTTTCAACAAATGGTGCAGGGACAACTGGTTAACTACATGCAAAAAGATAAATTTGGACCCCTACCTCACACCACATACAAAAATTAACTCAAAATGAATTATGGAACTAAATACAAAGAGATAAACCTATGTAACCTTAAAGAGAAAACACAGGAGTAATTGTGATTTTTGGGTTAGTTAGGCACTGACTTCTTAGATACAATACAAAAGCACATGGGATAAACGAAATCTTTTGTATTTCAAAAGATACCATCAAGAAAGTATGTAAAGCAATTATACCCCAATAAAGATGTTAAAAAAAAAAAAAGAAAGTAAAAAGAGGGATTCCCTGGTGGCGCAGTGGTTGAGAGTCCACCTGCTGATGCAGGGGACATGGGTTCGTGCCCCGGTCCGGGAAGATCCCACATGCCGCGGAGCGGCTAGGTCCGTGAGCCATGGCTGCTGAGCCTGGGCGTCCGGAGCCTGTGCTCCGCAACGGAGAGGCCACAACAGTGAGAGGCCCGTGTACCGCACCCACCCCCCCCAAAAAAAAAAAAAAAAAAAGAAAGTAAAAAGAAAACCACGGAATGGGAGAAAATATCTGCAAACTGTATAACCAATAAGGAACTTGTATCTAGATTCATAAAGAACTCTAATACTTCAACAGTAAAAAGATAATGTAATTTAAAACTGGGCAAAGAATTTGAATAGACAGTTCTCCAAACACATACAAATGGCCAATAGGATGCTCAACTTCATTAGTCATTAGGGAAATGCAAGTCAAAACCACAGTGAGATACCATTTCTCATATACTAGAACAGCAACAATCAAACAGACACAAGTATTGATAAGGATGTGGAGAAATCTGAACCTTTCTATACTGCTAGTGAGAATGAAAAATGGTACAGCTACTTTGGAAAACTTTGTGCCCATTATTCCCCATTTCTTTCCCTGGCCCTAGGCAACCACTAATCTACTTTTTGTCTCTATATATTTGCCCTTTTTTGGACATTCCATATAAGTGATATCATATAATATATAGCCTTTGTATCTGACTGCTTTTGCACAGCATATTTTCGAGGTTCATTCATGTTGTAGAATATATCAGTACTTTATATTCCTTTTTATTGCCAAATAGTATTCCATTGTATGAATATACCACATTTTGTTTATCTGCTCGCTGGCTGACAGACATCTGGGTTGTTGCCACTTTTGTCTATTATGAATAATACTTCTATGAGCACTCCGTACAAGTTTTTTTTTTTTAATTAACTGATTTATTTATTTTTATTTTTGGCTGTGTTGGGTCTTTGTTGCTGCGCGTGGGCTCTTCTCTAGTTGCGGCGAGTGGGGGCTAGTCTTTCTTGCGGTGAGCAGGCTTCTCACTGCAGTGGCTTCTCTTGTTGCGGAGCACGGGCTCTAGGTGCACGGGCTTCAGTAGTTGTGGCTTGCGGGCTCTAAAGCGCAGACTCAGCAGTTGTGGTGCACCGGTTTAGTTGTGCTGCGGCATATGGGATCTTCCCGGACCAGGGCTTGAACCCGTGTCCCCTGCATTGGCAGGTGGATTCTCAACCACTGCACACCCAGGGAAGCCCCTCAGTACAAGTTTTTGTGTGGACATATATTTTCAATTCTCTTGGGTATATACTGGGCTATATGATGGATCTATGTTTAACTTTTTGAGGAACTGCCAAATTGTTTTCCAAAGTGGCTACAGCATTTTACATTCCTACCAACAATTTATGAGAATTCCAGTTTCCTAAATGATGTGGAGCATCTTTTCATGTGCTTGAGTTTAAAGAGTTCTTTATGTATTCTGGACATTAGCTTCTTATCAGACATATAATTTGTAAATATTTTCCTATATCCTGTGTATTTTCATTTTACCTGATATATTCTTGATATTAGTGGAAAAGCACAAATTTAACTATTTCATTAATCAAACCACTAGTAGATTAGAAATGCAACTGTAGATCCTCCAAAATCTTAGGAAAAAAGGAACAAAGAGAATTTAATCCAGTTCTGTAGATAAAAAGCTGGTTTCTCATTTTATTTTGCATTTTCCTGCTCTACTTCCTTTTCTGAGAATGACTTTATATACTTTTGATAGGAACAGGATAAAGGGAGAAAGTAGGTGATTAAATAGTTAATCCCACTAGGGGACTGTAAGTGGAAAAAAATATGGGAGACCCCTGTAAGTTAATGATCACTCAAGAAAGCAGGTTTGCTTAACCACAAAACTAAGCAGGCCTGCTTAGCAACAAAACGATGCAACAGAAGCATGAGACACGCCCCAAAACAATAAAACAATGGTGGCATGAGACCCACATCCTGCCCAGTAAGCTCGTAAGTTAATGACCCCTAGGACATGCTCTCTGCACACATAAAAAACAATAATTTATGGAAGGGTGACATTCAAAGTGAAAGACCCTTATTGTACTGAAACCTAAAATAATTTTTCCATAATGTCATGACAGTCCTGGCTTGACCATGTAGGGACAAGAAAATTTCCCTGCCCAACCTGGAGGAGGAGCTTATGATGGAAGCCTGATGTCTACTCAAGAACGAGGAAGAAGGTGGTCTTTTCCCCCACCCCATTTTTCCTTTGATTATAAATCTGTAGCCCACTAAGTTCTCGGAGTGTGGCACCCTCTTGCCAGCTCACTTGTAAGCCTCACAAGTGTACTATTCTAATAAATCCCTTCTTATCTATCACTTAGCATCTAGATGAATTCTTTCTGTGCTGAGACATAAAGGACTGGAGCTCCTTGGAGCGCCATGGCGCTCGCCCCCAACCCCCGGGGAAAAGACACCTAGCGGTTTCACTTTGCCCACTTTTTCTGTTGGGTCGACATTCAGCTTTATTTTTCTGGAGGGTAGAGGTTTACATACTCTGGATGATAATCGTTTGTTATATACCCTGCAGATATTTTCTTCCAGTCTGCCTGTGGCCCTTTATCTTTCCCTTATAGAAGTCCTCACAAAGAACCCAGTGCTCAGGGGCAATGTCTGGCAGGTTCTTGGAGAAATTCTTATCCACTCATCTCTTGGGAGTCTTTGCACCTGCCTAGCATCTCCCAACTGCTCTGGAGGCCCATCAGTACATTCCTGAGATTTACTGAAAGTTTGAATCAAAGGTCAATTTTTCAGGTTGGTTTCTCAGGACAGCTACCATAGCAGGTCTAGGATCAAGGTTTAGGTCAACTCAAGGTCTGTTCCTTCTGGCATCAACCATTGGAAAGGATAGGAAGGAAGGAGAAGGAGAAGGGAAAGGAGAGAGGGAAGGAGTGGGGAGGGGAGAAGAGGGCAAAGAGAGGGGAGGAGGGAGAGAGGGAGGCAGGCAGGCAGGCTGAGTTTTTCCTTTTTTCTTCATGTCAAAGGGAAAGAGATGGTTTTCCTTCTCCCTTTTCTTAGAGCATTTCAGTAAGAAAACCTGTATTAAAAAACCCTTCCTGTTCCTTTGATATGTATATGTATGTACATTTTTAAACCTAAATAAGCCTCTAGTCAGCACTACAAAGCAGAGATGTTTTTCTTAAGTGCTTAAGAGCCATCTCTTTGAAATGTACACATCAAGGGAGCCAGCCCCCCTCCCCTTGCTGTGGGAATGGGTCCAAACTGTAACCACCTGCTTGCCTTAAAGATACAAGTTTGTTTTCTCCTTTGGGTAAAGGCAATTAACTAACCTAGGTGGCCTCCCCAATTACCAGGTAAATTCAGAATGAACTGTGAAAGAATGTAGAGCAAATAGTGCTGTCAAATCCTCACATGAAGACAAGTTATCTTCATTTTGAGAACATGTATATAATGGATTATATACGCTGGGATATTTAAAAGGGTAGAATTTCCCTCTGTTTTTGCAATCTCATTAGTGGATTGCTGTGATGTGGGCCACAACCCGGTTTAATGCTTATTCAATAATAAAACTGTTTCTTTCTTTTCTACATCTGTGGAGAGGAATTTCTGGGTTGGCAGTAGATTTTATTTTTAATTTTTCCCCTAACAATTGCCACAATGTATTTTTAAGTAAAAAGGAAACTGTAGAACAACATACCATATGCATAGTGTACAGCATAGTATTTTTATTTTAAAAACTATACATCTAGAGGTATCTATATTATACTGTTAAAAGTTTTTCCTTCTAGAGACGAGAAGAGGAATTCTAGTTTTTATTTTACCTACATCTGTAATAGTTGATTTTTTACAATGAACTCATTTCAATACTTTTGTAATGAAAGTTAGCTAGACAACTCACTTAAAGTCCTTAGTATTTTCATTAACTGACATTAAAAATATTTTTCACATGAAACAAATAGTTTCCTAAACTATCTGTTATTTTTTTCTTAAAGAAATCCATATAAATAATGTAGCTTTCAAGGCTTTATTCTTTGTAAATAGGTAGTGAAACACTTGATTTTGGATACACAAGACCTCTTACCTGGACAATGAATGAAAGACCAGTTGTATCTGCTGTCCTCCAGACACATGCTGGAATTGAGAAGGGGCTGTGGATAGGAATTTCCTGTAGGGGCCTGAGAAGGCATTTTCACTGGTCCTTTATAGGAGCCCTCTGTGCATTTCCCTTTGCCAGTATTGCTGGGATCAGTACACCAGCCACAGCCTGGTTGCTCCAAGCAGTGACTACAGGTACAGTAGCCTGAACAATTTTCAGCTGTAAAAAAACATAAGTTACAATTCACTATCATATGTAGTCTTAAATTCATTGTATTCAAATTACCTTTTTCTTTAACAGACTATTCAACTTCTGTGAGTCAAAATTCCTATTCTATTGTGATTGTTTAAATGACATAATAAAACTTTAAAAAGCCCAATATCTTGTCCAACATATAACAGAGACTCCTCCCCTCCTCTCTCAATCTCAGGATGTTTAGAGATCATCTCCTGGAAATAACTTCTTTATGAATTAGGAGATTAAGATGTCGAGATATTACATGGATTGAGCAATATAATACTGAGGTTGGGCAAATTATTTCTGTACTCTGTGATCTATCCTACAGTTGTTTACTTGTGTCATTGTTCTTGATTCTGTATGCGGGTTCACATCAGGCAGTCTCTGGACAGTCCTGAGCAGGAGGTCAAGTCTGGTCTCATCCCTAGAATTTTCAGAGGCTGACAGCACTGCCCTACACACAGGAGTTGTCACCCATACTGCCTAGAGCTCACTTTTCACTCACGGGGGCAGCTGCTCATGGTATACCACTCCATACACTGGCCAAAAGGGAAGGAGGCCACATAGGCATTGGAGTCCACGCACTGCTTCATGTTGCTGCACCACATGCACTCGGAGCTGCCGCTGGTACACTCCCCACATGCCGTCCGCAAGGCACACGGTGTCCGGCACTGCTTGGCACTGTGGTTCGCTAGGAAGTAAACCGAAGAGAGACACTTAGAGCTCCCACTATGTCAGCTAAGGTCAAAGGCTTTTCAATGTGGGTTGTGACCCACTAGTGTGTCATGAAATCAATTCAGTGGGTTACAGTAAATGAAGAAGAAAATAGAAAGTCTTAGGTCATCAAGTACTATTTAGTCAAGTATATTTATATACTTGGGGGAAAAACAGTTTTTCTTTTCCAAGAGCATTAAGGACAGACACGAGGGAACAAGCTAATCTTTCCATATGAGTAGAGGTTCTAAAGCTCCTTATAATATAGGGGACCCAGGATGAACTTCAGGGGTTTTACAACCCACCTGAATATGCAAAATTGCATCTTTGTATATTCTGGGGGGAAAAGAACCACAGCATTCATTAAATTCACCAAAGCACTCAGGATCCAAAATGGCTGAAAAGTTTCCCTAGATATACTTTAAGGTGACCCCTACAGTGCTATGAATTCTCTTCCACACCTCTGTATTCCTCAGACAAATGACAGTACCTTCCTAAAATAAGACATGATGTCAATGGAGTCCAGCCTCCCAAAAGCAGCCACAGAATTCCAACTACTGCTTGTAAGTACCTCTGCAGCAGGAGGACACTGGTCTAGGGCTGCAAATGCCACCCCTGTGCCTGCCTTTAGGAAGCCTAAATGTGCCTAGAGAGCTTCAAGCCTGTGAAGCTACTCCAAGTGTCCGGTCCTTCAGCACCCTCCTGCAGCTTTATCATGCTGAAGGTTTGCTTCTGCTTCCTGACACAGAGCTACTCCCATCATTTTTCTCCCCACTGACACTATCTTTCTGCCCATTGTCCCTGCAGTGATGTGCTTGCTTTTCTGATCTTTTCTTTGGATTTTTTGTTCTTTCTTCCACAACATTTCCCTGCCAACACCAAGAAATTTGCCTTTCAGAGAAATTATCAATACTTTTTGTGGTCAACAAACCAATCAATCTCACAGTTAATCAGAATATTAGTGTTAGTTATTTTTGGTTTTGTTCACGGCTCACACTATTCAGAGTCAAACACTATTTCCTTCTGCTTTAAAAATTCTGTGTTACACTCTGCTTCATATGCTTGAAATCAATACTCCATCGGTTTTTCATGAAAATTTCATAATACTTAACTATGCCTTCTATAGTTTCTCTTTCAACGAACTTCCAGTAATGCATAATTCACCCATATACTTACCAGGTCTTTCACAGACACTACCATTGAGTGGGTTGATGCAGGTTGCAGCTTTTAAGCCCGAAGTACTGGGTTCGGACAAAATTCCACAGAATCCAGCATCACTGGGCTCAGATGGCATCCACTGTAGCAAACTATTTGTGAATGGGGACATATCTTCCCAGCACCAGTAGGACACATTGATCTTCCGAAGGCCAACCCACGGGGTTAAGGTGAGCTTGGACTGTAGGCAAAACAGGCACAGCTATGAATATAATCAATGTCTTGACCAAAACTGGATTCTAGACAAAAACCATTAAGTTACATACATCCAAAAGATAAAGGAAAACCTCCCTATCCCGATTCAGCCATGGTAGATTACTGCAGACCATCATTTTTCTGTTACATATCATGCCTGGCACTTTAATATGGCCATTTTACAAAGGACAGAAATATAGTTCGGAGAAGACATCAATATCAAAGTAATAATCAAGTTCCTAAATTTCTACATGCTATGACAAATGCTATGAAGGAATGACCAAACCCAACTTGATTTAAATGTCTATTTATACGTGAAATC
This sequence comes from Monodon monoceros, assembly GCF_005190385.1. NCBI lineage: Eukaryota > Metazoa > Chordata > Mammalia > Artiodactyla > Monodontidae > Monodon > Monodon monoceros. The sequence goes on along the minus strand of NW_021703769.1, from coordinate 29,712,494 downwards.
ATCGTATCGATATTTATGAAATACTGGTTATATGCCTATCATTATCTAAGCCTGTTTTGGAAGCTCTGGCTAGTTCAGGCTTAGATAAATGATGATTAAAGATTCCCACCTTCAGCTGGGGAGGTGGGGGGTATTGGCTGTCACCGAATTTATAGAGAAAATAGGACAATGAATTCCTGGGAAAGTCTGTCTCAGATGCCACATGTAGCCAAAACCCAGACCCCACTTCCTATGTCCTTCCCAAGGAAGTGCTTCCCATTCCTCCTACCTGCTTGACATTTCCCCCTAACTGCTCTATACCAAAGACAATGTTGTTGAAAGAGCCATTGTCTTGTATCTACTTGATTGAGGGTAGGACCACAGTTCTAGGACTCTGGACTAAAAAAGACAAAATGTGATTGTGGAATATCAACTACAAGCTGCCTGAGAGTACTGGGTGGACAGGAAGAGAACCTGGGGACTTTCTGTGCTCAGAAACTCCTGATAAGAAGATGCCCTCTCTTTTTGGGTTGGTCAGATCTAAGAAAGACCCAAATGGATGTCTATTTCTTAGGATGATTAGCATTAAATCATATTACACACTGTAATAATACCTGAAATCTGAGAGACTCAGGTGGCTTAATTCAGCTCAGCTAATTAGTAATGGCATTCCCCTCCCCCACCCCAACAGAACCTAGGGATAAAACAGATATGAAATCATCTACTGATGTCACAGGATATGTGCATATGTAAACATGTTACTGTTCAATACACATGTAATTATTGATATATCTTATAATTTAATGAAATATGACTAATAAAAATAAGGTGTTGGAAATTTAAAGATAAGAAAGACTTTATTAAGAGAAGAGAATTTGACAGTGCAGTTCCACAGTGTATTACACTGTACCTACTAGCATTCCTCCTACTGCCAAGCACATCACAGGTAAGCTGTAGTCATGCTGTCAGTAGAAGGATGGATACTAGAAACTTAAGTTCCAAAGATTTTAACTCACCGTGCTCTGTGATGACTGCATGATTCGCAGCTGCTTAAGGACAAATTCCACCTTCTTCTGGGTTGTAAGAGAAGCCAAAAAGGCATTGTGGTTCCTACAGGACAATTTTGCATTGTCATAATTCTCTTTGGCAGTAGTAATTTTCAGACATGAGTTTCCAACCAAATGCCAGCCAATGCCACAGATATTTTCTTTATTAAAGAGGGGAGAGAAAAACAAAGAGTTTTAGAAATCACACAAAACTACGTATATTAGCAGCTTGAACTGCTGAAAACCTAAATGGCTTTTGTGAGCTGAATTCTAGATACTTCACTCGGATGTGGTGAGTGCATCCGACACATTACTAAGGACCAAATACAGAATACACAGAAGAATTTTTTAAATGTTTATCAGTCATATTTCCTGGATCTCAAGATGTATATTCTGAGGTCAACCCTCCTATGTTCTAGAGGAAAACATTTGTTTGATGCCACTGTTAAACTTATAAACCTCCTTTTGAAGAAAAATCAGAAACAAGGCTAAAATCCTAAGAGCAGAAAAATGAATATGCATTATTGGAAAGATGGGGTGGAAAACTGCAAGAACAGAAATGAGTTGGTGAGTGAGCAAGCTGCACTGGTTTCACATCAAGTGAAACAAAACATCCAAAAAGTGAGGTGGAAAGAGGATTTTTGGGAAATAAACCGAAATGCTACAGTACACCAGCTAAGTTTGTAATCTGCTACTGTGACCTCCCTGTACCCACCCAAGGAACTGCACAGAAGCTATACATGCTTCCTGAAAGACAGTGCACAAGCAAAGCAACTTCACCGGAACCAAAGTACCCTGGAGATGCCCTCAACAATGTTCATCAACAGCCAGTGAGATAAACGGAAGGTGCCACGGGAAAGGGATCATTTCAGAGCAGATAAAGACTTGTTCCTCAAAGTGTGGCATCAGCGTCATTGCTCGCTGAAATGCAGATTCTAGGGCCCCACCACAAATTTGTGCCAGAATCTGGCTTCTAGCAAGACCCCCAGGTACTCTGCTATGCCCTAAAGTTTGAGATGCAATGAGGTAAAAGAACAAGAACCCCACTCCAGCAAGCTGAATCAAGTACTTCCGAAGGATTTCAGGAGGGGCCCAGTAGACTCCAGCTACCCTGTACTTGTGTTGCACAGAGCCAAAGAAGTCCCCCTTCCTGGGCTTCCTGGTTGAGCAAATATATCATACAGTTTCAGCCATGGCTGGCTGGCTTCAGGCCCCCAACTCGTCATTCTGAACCTCAGAAGTGCTATAAATTGAGGTATCTGGGGCTGGGGTCATCCCAGGAGGTGCTGCTGACAGAGACATCTCTCCTTTCCTTCTTATCAGAAGGTGCTGAAAACCTGATCCCAGTGGTAAGAAGTACTCTTCATAAAGTGTACAGCAGGGGCTTCCCTGGTGGCGCAGTGGTTGAGAGTCCGTCTGCCGATGCAGGGGACACGGGTTCGTGCCCCGGTCCGGGAAGATCCCACATGCTGCGGAGTGGCTAGGCCCATGAGCCATGGCCGCTGAGCCTGCACGTCCGGAGCCTGTGCTCTGCAACGGGAGAGGCCACGGCGGTGGGAGGCCCTCATACCGCAAAAAAAAATAAAAATAAAAAAATGAAGTGCCCAGCAGACTGGCTGCTGAGACTGCTGCTTTCTACTCCCAGGTTACCGTAGAGTGGGGTAGGGACAATGCAGAGTGGGGTAGGGACAACAGAGCAGGCTCAATGACACAGAGTCAAGCTGTCCTTGATTCTCCACAGCAGCAGATGACACTTCACTTTCTTTCAAAGGATGGTAGAAGTAAATACTTAAGAACTGTATTTCTGCTTTAAAATATAACAACCACAATAGTGGTGAGGGGGAATGAATGGATAAAATGAGTTCGCCCCTTTTGCAGGGTTCAATCTAGGCTGCACAGTATTGAGGGTGTGTGCGTGTGAAGTCTTTGGACCCACACACATCAAGATGCCCCTGGCAAGGCCTACCAGGCAGGGCAATGCACTCCTGATTCCGAGGCTCCCACTGGCAGTTCTGGTCCAGGGCACAGCTCCTGCAGCTGGTCTTCTTGTTACAGTAGTACATGGGGTTATCCTTGGGGCAATGATCATACCTGGAAATGGAGATCTAGAATACAATGCACAAAAGCTTTTCTCTTATATCCACAGAGAGAACTCATGGCAAGAACAAATAGGATACTAAAAACAACAGTCTAACTGAGGAAGCAAACTACAAATACATACATACATAAATAAATAAATAAGATGTAGATGAAGCAGCACTGCAGTGGAAACACTATAGTGAAATGTTCTGTTCAAGGACATGCCTTTACCTAGCAAGGAAGCAGTGCATTCTTTTAAGCACCATGCTTCAACTTGCTCATCTGTAGAATGGGAATGTTGAACTTGCTGCTTTTTAAATGTCTCCCAAACATTCTAAAAGTTTTTAATTTTATGAGCTGCTTTACAGACTGACAAATAATGTCTTATAAACAGTCAAAAATTATAAACGTTGAGTCATCATATCTTTTTTTTCCTTATAACCTAAATAAAAAGTCATAAATGGTAAGCATAAATTATGCTGAGCCAAGATATAACATAAGACAAGGAGATTTTGCAAAGTCTATTATTTCCACAATTCAGTTTGGCTGCTGCTACACACCTGACTCACTTTCACTCTCAAGTCCTAAATTGCTCCCCAAACCCTGCATATGTAGAGGGAGCACACCATTACAAACTTCACGCCAAGAATCTAGTACTTAGCCATAGCCATGCATAGGGACTGGGGTGTACTCAGAATAATAATCTTGCCTTCTTCTAAAACACCACACATCAATCCTCGTGGCTAACAGAACCTTTGGAATTAGGACATATAGAGCATCCCTTACTAAAAGAAACTTGAGCAATAATAAAATTCAAATCTACACTGAAGGTTTCAAAGATAACTCTGGGCTATACCATACGCTCTAAAATCTACATCTAATCCCACTCAGGATTTTTCTATCCTCTGAAATCCTTTAGAAACAGCCTCTGACCTGGCCTTCTGTGCAGCTTTGGTTCATAGGGACACAATGGTCATGGCACCAGTGGCAGTCATTTGTGTTGGCCGTGCAGCTGTAACAATCCGTGTGCTGGTCACATCTGTCATGGTCAAGAGCTGTGAAGAGAAGAAAAATTCATCAACTGTGACAGCTTCTCCTCAGAAATGTCACAGGCCATTACAACTGCTGTTGAGCAAGATATGACACTGAGGCAAAAAAAATAAAATAAAATAAAATAACAAGCCTTGGGAAGTAAAATGAGGAGTGAAACTGGCAGGAAAATGTATTGGTGTGTTCAGGTCAAAACAGTAAATAAGTAAACAATCTGAAGAAACGCCATTTTGTACTCCACCCTCCTAACAAAAGTACACAGAAAGTGAAAAACAAAGAATAATTCAACGATGTGATATAAAGGAAATAGGTCTGGTTCTTCGAATATTTTTCTTTTCAAGAAAGAAATCAACTAGCAGTTGAATGAACACCAAGAACAGCCCAGGGGCTAAACAAAGAAATGTAGGAGACCAAGCCATTCCTCCAGCTATAAATGCAAGGCTGCTCTGGGCACAGGAAGCAGGCAGCACCACAGAACCCCAAAGAAGGCAATACACATATATGTAAGTCCAAGAAATTCTGGGCTACTAGAGACCTGTTGATCTCCTACTGACCATAGACAGGTCAAGGTCAGCAATGAAAGAGAAGCCACACAACAGTGCTGCCTCATCTATTGAACCATTCATGGACATGGCACATGGTAGAATCCATGGACAAGAAAAGGCAGGGCCCACCCTCACGAAGACCCCAACAACCTGCTCCTTAGGCTGTTCTTCCTGCCTTGGTCATCACCCCATGGACTGGGCCCACAGAGAAAGCAGAGTGAACCAAGGAAGGTGACATCTGAGATGAGTTCATAGCAAATGGGTTCATAATGAACCACCTAAGGTAATTAAATATTATTTCCTATAAACTTGCACATTTAATTTGAACTTTTTAAATATGGTTAAAAAATAACTATTTCACTGATTGTATCCCTTTTAGGAGACAGTGACTAACCCTACCAAGTTCTGGTCATGTTAGTTCTCCAGCACTCACCAGCCCACCAATGAACCTGTAAGGCTGCCTGGGTGTTCTTACTGAGGATTTATGTTCAGCTTAATTTGGAGCATTCCAGGAGAGTGAAAGCTGCCTCTATCCATCATAACTCTCACGGTAACTGCTACACCAACCCTAATAGTTAAGAAATTCAGTCAACATAGTTTAAATTAATTGAAGTGAAATAATATTTTTCAGAGACATTTTTCTTACTTTTAAAGGACTTTCTCACATATGGCTTCATTGTATTGCACTGTGCTATTATGTCAGAGCAAAAGGGTAAAAGGAGCTGAGTAGGTAAGATGAAGAAAGCTTGGACAATATAAGGGGTGGTTCTAGAAGGAGGGATCACTGTTCATCCTCAGCAACTGTCTGCCTTGCTATCACTGCTGTGCCCAACTAGAGAAGCTAGAAAAGAATAATACCTCTATCCACTAGAACAATCTACTCCAACATAGCTTTTCTGGATTGGCCCTCTTAATCTTATCCTTAATGTTAGAACTGCATAATCCAATATGGTAGCCACTAACCACATGTAGTTTTTATTTATTTATTTTTTGGCCATGCTGCGTGACATGTGGGATCTTAGTTCCCCAACCGGGGTGGAACCCGTGCCCCCTGCAGTGGAAGCGTACAGTCTTAACCACGGGACCGCTGGGGAAGTCCCCACATGTAGTTTTTAATTTAAATTAATTAAAATTTTAAAATTCAGTTCTTCAGTCACACCAGTCTCATTCCAAGTGTTTGATAGCCACATATGGCTAGTAGCTAACATATTGGGACAGCGCAGATATAAAAAGTCCTACCGGATTGCAGTGCCTCAAAACAGCTGAAACTAGGTTCTGGAGTTGGTATACAAAGTCTATGCAATGCTAAAAGGTTTTGTCTTCATCATTAGCAAACAGCATACGTGGCACGTTCCTATCCATTATAAAGATGTTTACAATCCAATTTTCAAACACCCATAAAGCATTTGCCCAAGTTATTACTGAATAATTTTGGATAATAAAATGAACATTAAAAGTACACATTGGATGGGCTTCCCTGGTGGCGCAGTGGTTGAGAGTCTGCCTGCCGATGCAGGGGATACGGGTTCATGCCCCGGTCCGGGAAGATCCCACATGCCGTGGAGCGGCTGGGCCTGTGAGCCATGGCTGCTGGGGCTGCGCGTCCGGAGCCTGTGCTCCGCAACGGGAGAAGCCACAGCAGTGAGAGGCCCGCGTACCGCAAAAAAAAAAAAAAAAAAAAGCACACATTGGATAAGTGACTTCACAATTCAGATAAAATGAGATCTCAAAGTAATTAAATTTTAAGAAGAGATAAAAACATACTTCCTTTAGAAAAACACTCTGATTTTAACTTTTCTTCTTGTGCTTCAGTCGCCAACTCCCAGGAGACACACTGAGATGACCCTGTGTCCCACACACACCGGATGCCAGGTCCTGCTGCTAGACAAGCAGCTTCACTCTGGTGTGCTTCACACTGTTCTGAAGTAAATACCAGGATGTCACTGAGGAGGAGACTATTGAAACCACCAAATACATACATGGTGCTAAAAGAAAAAAAAGAGAGAGAAAGAGTTCACTGGAAACTTACATAAACAAATGCATGATATACTTCTTATAATCTTTAAACGAATCTCACATATCAAAAGTCCTGTAAAAAAGTTATTTTTCAAGACCTCAAAAAACATTCTTATACCTTTACCTCCCAAATTCCAACCTTTCACAATGGCCTGTGACTACCCAGAATAGTTCCAATAATCTACCTCCTCTTTACAGCTACTATATTAAAAAGTTCTCATGATAAGTGAGTGACTTTTAACCAGGATTCTTCAAAATATTTTAGTGACAGGGCAAGCTAGCATATTTTAAAATTATACACATAATCCTATATCTACATGTTTTTAAATACTAAAAATAAGTATGTACAATTTAAGAAGTATAGATAAAGGCTCTCTAATCAAAACTGTGTAATGAAAACACAGACCAATAAGAAAGAGATAAAAGTGCATATGAAAATTTAGTACACAGTACAAGTCACATTTTAATTAGTGGAACAGATGATTTCAAGGATTTCTTTCAACTCTGAGATCCTATAATCCACCAGGAAGTTTAGTACTAACCCACAATGAGGTATCAAATAATTCACTCTCACTGTGCCTCAATTTTCCTCAATCGACAGAGGATAACTAAAGCATGAAGATTCTGTGGTTGTATTTATACTATATCTGAAAACTGACATATTTCAGTAACCAAAAATGAACACCAGGTTTAATTTTTAACTTCATATTGGTTTACTTAGTATCACATTATATAGTCTGGTTTCAGCTAGTCAATTTATTGCTTAAACCAAATAAGCTCCATCGGCCTCTCAGTACAGCTGGTGTTCTTAGCAATTCTGAATTCATCCGGTCACATCGGCTATGTGAGGGTAGGCAAAGTCCTTCAAAGAGGCTTGGAGCAGGGAACTGAAAAGAACAGCTGCATCTGCAGCAGTCTCAATGCCTCACAGCCCACTCTTCTTCCTGCCTCCCTCAAAAACCACAAGGACAACGACGAAGTGAAGCACAGCTGGCCCAATGCAGATGCTCGATTAAGGGAACCATCATTCAAAATGTGGAAATCAGGTGAATCAAAGTTTCTCTTCAGGTAAGTTACTTCACAAAATTAAACTAACCATTACAGCAGAAATTAACACAACACTGTAAATCAACTATACTTCAACTTTAAAAAGTTGAAAAAAAAATTAAACTAACCATGGTTTTTTACTACATGACCTCCCTTGTCATGCCCTGCCCCCCTCCAACCCTGGCCCGTTCATACAGATACTCACATATAGGCTCAAATACTCCACTGGAATTATACAAAAAGCACATTATTATAACGCAGGCAAGCCATTCCCAATTTTGATTCATGGTTAAATTACATCTTACGGTAAACTGTCAACTTCTCTGAGTTTATATAAAACCTCCGAAATGTTTTGATAGAAAATCCATTTATTTGCTAATTATCATTATGGTACTAACAGCTGCCATTTAGCAAATGCCTATTATGTGCCAAATCTTATGCTAGGAGAACACCATGAATATAAAGATGAACACAGCTGAGGCCAGGCACTCACAGGCAAGATGATGACAAAATGGACCCACTGTTTTTCAGATGAAGAACATCAAGAGGCACTTACTAGAAAACTTTAAGCGTTTTCCTTACTGAGGAAATAGCAAATTACAATTTAAGATAAGACTTCAGGGATTTCTCTGGTGGTCCAGTGGTTAAGAATACGTCTTCCAATGCAGGGGACATGGGTTCGATCCCTGGTCTGGGAACTAATATCCCACATGCCATGGGGCAACTAAGCCCACGTGCTGCAACTACTGAGCACGTGAGCCACAACTAGAGAGCCCACGTGCCACAACAAAAAAAGATCCCGCACGCTGCAACGAAGATCCCACGTGCCACAACTAAGAACCAACGCAGGCAAATAAATAAATAAATAAATATTTTTTAAAAAGATAACACTTCAAATTAGTAGTCAAAAATTCTTCCATTTTAATCTATACCTATCAACTATTCCCACAGTAAAACCATATTTATTGCTAAATTTCAGCTGTTTACTTTGTGAAAGATGTTCCTTTTTCCAGTATCTAAGTGTTTGAATTCTGTCAATTCAATCTCCACGATAGGTTGCTTTCTTATCTTTCTTAATCCAAGGTGAATTACCTCATCTAACTTTCATTATCACAACAGAAATTTTGAAAATGAAGGGAATCCTAACATAATATACATAGGCATTATGGCATTTAAATAGTTTCAGGATTGATAAGGCCTAGAATTTTAAAAGGTGAAGTAAACAGTAATCAGAGAAGAAACAAAATGAGAAAAAATTAACAACATGATTAGACTATTTTAACAAATGAAAAAATCGGTAAAGCACACTATAAGGTACAGGTCACATGGCCACTCTGGAGCTCCCTTATATGAAAGATGCTTCTCCAGGGGCAGATTTGTGAAGAGCTCTATTAGTTTGGGCCAGGCACTTCTGAATGATGCAATGAAATGCAGTGCAGACTTCAGATTATCCAAAGACTTGATATATATGAAGCACCACAGACTTGACCTATATGAAGCATCAGAATCTCCCCACCTCTGTTCCCATATCTTATCCCTTATCTAAAGTGCCCTCTCTCCTTTTTTTCAAATCTTTCTTCACCACTCAGACAAAAGCACCACAAACAATAGCAAATAGCAGAGGGCCTAAGACAGTAACTGCATACAACTTTTGTTGTCCCATGCACTCAGACAACACCAAACATAGCTTACTCTGGCATGCTAACAAAACTACATCAACAAACATGGCATTAGAAGTAATTCAAATCCACATCAAATATTTTAAATATAGATCAGGAAATTCATACCTAACATAATTCTGTGAAAAAACAATGGGATAAGGTAATCCTATGAATAATATGTAAGTCCAATATCACTTCATATTTTACTTCATTTTCATTTTAAACACAAGAGAAAAGGAGCAAGCACTTCTTCTTCAATTACCTGTTGTATAAGACTGCTGAATGGCCAAATCTGTTGACATCATGGTGGAGATCAGGTCTGGGAAGCACTGACCATCGGTCACAAGCTAGGAGCAAGAAAAACACATTTCAGAAGGGACTGTCATTCATAATCAATAGGGACTGGCATTTTCTTTGGGAAAAAAGACTGTAATAAACACAAATATATCTCTCAGTTTTTCTTAGTCACACCATTATTTCTGAAGTAAAATGCAGCAGCAACAGAACAGAAGGGCAAGGAAGAACGGTAGGACTCTATAGCAATTCTAATTAGTGAATGCACATTCACGTCACTCACTCTGTTGCCTATCAATATTACCCACTAGAATGTTTTTTTTTTTTTTTTTGCCATACGTGGGCCTCTCACCACTGCGGCCTCTCCCGCTGCGGAGCACAGGCTCTGGACGCGCAGGCTCAACGGCCATGTCTCACGGGCCCAGCCGCTCCGCGGCATGTGGGATCTTCCTGGACTGGGGCACGAACCCGCATCCCCTGCATCGGCAGGCAGACTCTCAACCACTGCGCCACCAAGGAAGCCCTAGAATGTTTTTTAACTTAAGCAAATTTTACATTTTTCAAAGCTTACATAAGTAAAACATGTGAATTCCATAATTATTTTTCACTCTATATTGCTTTGCCCAAACTCAGTAACTAAAATAGAAATGTACAGGTGGTAAATTAAAACTAAAAAAAAAAAAAATCAAACTTTATCTAATTTTTAAAAGGTCCTTTCCTAGACCCCCTAGATCTACTAATTTTCCTTTGTTCTGATGCACGCTAGCAACTTCTCTTCTGGACCTCAATACCAACAGGTGCTGCTGAACCATACCAACCTCTGACTCACTGTCTTCTGTTCCCAGACACACAGACTTTCACACTCACTAAACAAAGGTTCTTCCACTCAATCTGGACATTTATTCAACCCTGACAACAAAAGCTTTCACTTTCTTCTCCTACCCAGCCTAAACTCTGTGGTCTTCCTCACATGCAGAACAGAGGCCATCAACTCCCACAGCTTCCTGACGACCCACCTTGCTTCCTTCCCTAAAACCAGTGTGGCAGGAGCCCTTCCTCTTATCCCACCTGACTTTTACCACAGTATTTAAATATGCCCAAGGAGGCACTCAACTTACCCCTTTTCTTCCCTTCACAGACAAGGGTTTTTTTTTTTTAATTAAAACGGTCAACATTCACTGTGTACATCTCACCATATATTACTTCTCAGCCTCCTGTAATCTGGATCATTCCTCCATGTCCAGAGGGTAATAACTGATCTCTTTGTTGCTAAATGTGAAAGACTCTCCAGTCCTTATTTTACTTAATCCCTCTGTAGCCACTGTTAACTGCTACCTCTCAGGTCCCCAGTTTTGCCTCACTTTCCTCCTATTCTCTGACATGCTTCTGCAATCTCCATTCTCTTTAAGACTTCTTTATGTATCTATTCCCTGGCTCTTTGCTTGTCCCTGACGACACATGCTCCCTACAGAAGTTCACCCCCTCCTACAGCTCCCCACTGATCTCTGTACTGCTCTGTCCCACAGTCATCTCCAGCTGAACATGCCCCCAAATTCAATTTACTCACTTCCTCCCAGACCCTGTCCCTCTACTTCTATTTCCAGCCTTGGTAAAAAACACCATCTACTGTGGCCCACACCAGATACCAGATAAGGATGCTGTCACAGCTCTCAAAACACACTCGGGACAATCCTCGGGTTCCCAGTAATTCTCAAACACATATGTCTCTTTATCCTCATTGCCACTTCCACAGTCTTGGCTCAAACCCTCCTCAGGACTTCATCAACAGCCTCCTAACTCCCATCTTGCCCCTTCCCAACTACTCATCACAATGCCACAAAAAGATCTTCCTAAGACACAAATACAATTCTATCACCTCTTCTGTAAGATTCTTCAAAAAGCCCAAACCCCTCAGCATGACATAACAGGTCCCTCAAGATCTGACCAGACAACTGCTTGCTTCTAGTTCCACTTAGAGCCACTCTTCCCTGATGTGCTACTAGAACACAGTCAAAACTAAATACTCATAGGCCCAAAGTATGTGGCATGGTCTCTTTCCACCTCTGTGTCTCTAAACATGGGCTTCCTTTGCCTGATAAGTCCTGCCTAACTTGGCCCAGCCAACTTCCCAGTGCTAGGACCCAGCCTGGATGGCCTCCTCAAGAAGGCTTTCCCTGACTGTACCCCTTACCCCTCATGAACTAAGGGATGCTCACAGGTGCTCTCATATGTTCTTCTCAGAGCAAGTAACACCCTGAATGCAATTATATTGTCTGCTCAGTTCTCTGCCTCCCCCACCATGAGGCCAAGGACTGTAACTTATTCCTCTTATGATCCCCAATGTATAAGTTCAGTGGCTGGCACATAAATGTCTGTTACAAAAGAACTTCTGATGATATTTATATCATATGCTATATGATAAATATTAAAGAATTTCTCGTATCTGTTTTGCATGAACCAATATTGCCCTCTTCTGGTCAGTACATTACCACACCAAATTCTTAAAAAATCGCTGTCCAAGTATTACATCAAGAATGTGTGAAACCAGTTTCAAGGGAATAAGATAAAGTTAAACTTAAACCAACTTAACACAATGCTGGTGGTCACAACTACGTAACACATATTACTATGTAAGGCTTTTATGTGTGACACAGGAGAGCCCAATCACCCCAACTCATCAAAGGAGGGACTTCAAAAAGAATTTAATATAGAAGTAATGCTTTTTAACAGATTACAATATCAGACAAATTAACATAAAAAATTCCATTTGGACCTCTTTCAAATAGCTTGACCATTTTTAACCAGAAATATTTTGTTTCTTTTAAAACGTTGCTTACAGACAAAAAAGATTCTTAATGCTAAAATGGCTTTGGGAAACATACCAATGTCGTAAGCCATGAAATCTGAAGAGAAGCATTTGGCTCCATGGCTCATGGATGTGTCATTGTGTGTGTTTCCTCCAAACACCAGCATGGCTCCACTCACTATCACAGCTGTGTGCAAGTAACGGAAAAATCGGCTGTCCTTAAGAATAGTCCTTTTAAGTTTATTTAAAAATAATAAATACAAGGTTAGTTCTTTAGAATATTTATCATCTATTTGCTAATACAAACATAACCATTTTCTTAACTTCAGATCCAAGTGTGCAAATAATTCTAGATTTTTCTCTGTATATAAGTAACTTTCTCAACAATAAACATGTAAAATTGAAAGACGTATGAGAATTTTGATAAGATATGTTAAGAGCCTTAAAAATGTTCATACTCTATAATTCCAGTTTCTGAGTAGATATTATGTGAAATATGGATGGAAGCTTACATATGTTTTATTAATAAGACAAGAGCTAGAAACCAAAACTTCCAACTGTATGGGCTCAGGATACCCACACAATGGAGTATTACACAGTCACTAAAAATGACAATTTTAATGACAGACAATGTAAAATGGTGTCCACAGCATGGTCTCAAATATGTAAGGAAATATGAAAAGAAACCATTGCTTTATAATTATATTATTTCGTAACTCAAATTTGCTTTACATTTTTTAAGATTAGCATACTTTATATAGATCAATATATAGTAGAGTGAGGACAGCTCTAATCTTTTAGGTACTGAGACCACCTCTGTTTGATGATTTCATGGAATGATGCCAGTAACTGACCCTAATGATAACACCTTGGTCAACAAGAAAAGGTTAAAAAGTGGATATATTCTACTTAATTACAACAGTGTGCATAAACTCAGCTACATAGAACAATTTATTCCTTAGGATTCTGAAGAGCTAAAATTTTACAGTGGTACTGAGTGTATGAAAATTGAAAAACAGTCAAAAAAAAAAAAAACAAAAAAAAAAACCCAAGATTCTAATCAACCTACTACAAAATTATAGATACTACTACTTTATTACCTTCTGCTTATTTCACAATTTCTGTTTACAACGATGAAGAGAATTATCTGCAAGGCCTGAAAACAAAAATGTAGCACAATTTTCCCAGCAACTGCCAGAATTCCCACCTTAAAGTGAAAGCTCAAGAAAAAGCACCCACCACATCTGGGTGTCCACATTGTATCTGTAGAGATCATCTGCAAGCCGGTATTTATTGGCACTGAAAGCCTTGTAGCCTCCATGAATATACAGGGACCTGGTCCTGTGGTCATAGACACTGCTATGGCCATAGCCCCCTTGGACAAGGGCACCCTGGGTATGTAATATACTCCATGTGTTCTTACCTGGAAAGGGCAAACAGTTAAAGGCAAATGTTGCAGGCTCCTCCTAATACTTAAAATTACCAATTAGCTTAAGACAAGAGAAGAGATTTCAGGAGACTTGATACATGTAACTTTCTTTAACCATTTTATTTTTAAAGGAAGGCCATCTAAAACTTGTAACAAACCCAGGTGGCCAAATTTCAACCTGTTAAATGTTCTGATGTTCTCATATGTAGGAAAAGAATTACATTAAATTTAAAAGACTCAGATCCCCCTCAATTGAACACTTAATTCCCCATGACCTTTACGGACCAATTTGCAGATGTACTTTACGGGCCTACTTTCTTAAAATATCATCCACATCCACAAAAACAAATATAATAAAATTTAACCAAAGGAAAGATTATATACTAAGGGGAAATCACGCTCCATTAAACCAATCTCTAAAGGGCTTTTCAAATATTTTTTTTTTCTTCAGAGTATTTGTTGTTTCAAACCCTTTTATTTTATTTTCAACACTCATAGCATTTAGTGCTATTTTTGGCTCCTTGCCAAATTGACAGTAACAAATATATACCACATAGCACCATCAATAATCTAAACTTCACTGGCAATTCATCAATGCTAACTGTATCTCAAGATCAAGTACTGGGTCAATGTTAGGTTGAATCTTGTTAAACAGTCATAATAATAAGAGTAAAATTTTAAATCTGACATTCAAAAACGATTCACTGAAAAAAATATACATACCCAAGTCATACTCCTGCACATTGCTAATATATCCATAGAGAGGGCAGTGACCAAAGATAATCAGCATGACCACTCGGCCAGTTTTCAATGTGACAATGTGTGCTGAGTGCCCAACCACTGCATACTGCTCCTTTGCTTTAGGGGACAACAATACCCATGATTCATTATGAATATGAAACACTCTCAACTCATTGGTCACATTCCCTGTTGAATCAATTTTTCCTCCATACATGTAAATTTTATCCTATGGAAAAAATGTAAACAAAATTCTAAAAAACATCAAAAGGATCAAATCTAAACACAGAAAAAGGAACAGTTCAAAACCTCATTATTCTTAGCTTAAAAAGTGTTAGTGAAAAGCACCTTTCAGTGAATTATTAGGTAAAGGATGTAGAAAGAACAAAATAAAATAAATCTAACCTATATCCCTAATACTTTGCCACTTTTCTTGGACTTCCTCACACAAAATCTTTTACAATATAAAATGGCTTGGAAAAATAAAGTTGAAATAAACTAAAAAACAGGGAAATGAAAATGATTACTCAATTACATTGTAAAGTCGCTATCCTTGGCTAAACCTGCTAATGAACGTAAAAGCTAACCTACACTAGATTAATTTTTAACCATTTAGTATCACAATCATAATATCCCAGTTTGAATATGAATCCATTTAAATCTCCCGGGTTAAAGTAGTTTCAACTTTAATTTCCACTTATAACTTAGCTAATTATATACCCCCCACATTAGAAAGTTTTCCCCTAATTAAAAACCAACACTGAAGTCAAAATCAGAAACAGAAAGTAGAATGGTGGTTGCCAGGGGCAGGCAGGGGGAGGGAATGGGGAATTATTGCTGAATGGGCATAGAGTTGCAGTTTTACAAGATCAAAAGAATTAAAAGATGAAAAACAAAGCAAAAAAAAAGAATTACCAAGATGGATGGTGATGATGGCTGCACAACATTATGAGTGAAATTACTATCACTGAAATGTACACTTAAAAATGGCTACGTATGTTATACATACTTTACCACAATAAAAAAGATTAGGAAAAAAATCCAACACTAAATAGCTATTTCAATCACATAATATGAGAAAGTAACAGTGGAAGAGTTGAGTTTCTAGCTTAGTACAGAGTGGAGACATTTTACCTTGTATAATGCTAAAGAATGGCCATATCTAACAACCACATTGTTCACAGAACGGTTCAGTGCAAGCCACTCCCTAGAAGCAAGGTCATACCTACAAAACAAACAGATCATATTTTCACCCAAATGACAAAACAGAACATCTTGAAGTCGTTATTTGTGATCTAATCCACTTTGGAGATGCTCGTTAAATCTGCAATGGATATGGTGAGGTACCTGGGCAAACAAACCTAACATCTGGGCCTATGGGGCACATGAGAACTCAGGAAGGGGGAGCTGGGTTCCACAGCTCTGGGACGAGAAAGAAAATCTACTGGAATTTTCTAATGCTTCCTGAAAACCTCTTCTACACACTAAATCACTTGCAGGTTTGCATTATACTCAAGGAACTTTTATTACTATAACTTTTCTTCCATTTAACCATGCAAAAGTAAAGACAAATACTGAAAAAGGGATGATAACTAAGTTAAAAAAAATTCTTAGCCTTTCCTTTTCTTTATCTAATTTATTTTAAAAAGTAATATTTTCAAAAAAAACTAGAATATCATTATAGCATTTCAATTATACTATGAATACACTTAAAGACCTTTAAAATATAAAAATGCCCCAAAGAAAATCATTTATACTCTTACATTGCAGCATTAATCACATTCAATATCTCAGAATATTAGTTTTGTTTTTGAGGAAAACATCATTCTATTGTTTTTATTAAAATTATACATACTCACTATAAAAAAGGTAATCAATGCAAAAAAAACAAAGAGCCAAAAACTTAAAAATGACCCCAGGGCTTCCCTGGTGGCGCAGTGGTTGAGAGTCCGCCTGCCGATGCAGGGGACATGGGTTCGTGCCCTGGTCCGGGAAAATCCCACGTGCCGTGGAGCAGCTGGGCCCGTGAGCCATGGCCGCTGAGCCTGCGCGTTCGGAGCCTGTGCTCCGCAACGGGGGAGGCCACAGTAGTGAGAGGCCCGCGTACCGCAAAAAAAAAAATAAATAAAAAATAAAAATGACCCCACATTCTGTCATCTAGAAATGAATATCATTAAGTAAACATCATTCCACACATTTTCTATGCATACATACAGATAGAATAGACTGATAATATACATTTATACAAAGGGGATCCTAATATAGGTGAATTTTAATAAACAGTGTTAATTTTAATTTTATATAATTTAATAGAAAAAAGAAACCAAAGGAAAACCAATAATACTGTTATATTTTAAATGTTTTTCTATAAGTTTCCCTGAATACAAGATTTTTAAATTATGTAAACAAGAACATGTAAGAAAGTTTTATCACAACGTAATAGCAAAAAAGAGAAATAAATATCCATCAATAGAAAATGGATTAATAAATTATAGATATCTATATAACATTTATAGAGTGAATATACTCAAGCAATGTATTATTAACACAAATCTTGAAACAATGTTAAGCTAAAAACGCAAACTGCAGAATAGTGTTCCTGTAAAGACTAAAACAAGAAAATTTATTAACTCTAAAAATGTTCATATATATTAAAAGTCTAAAGATAAGTATGTGAACAAATGACATCACAATATCAGGATATTGATTATCTCTGGGATTTCAGAGGGGCATGTGGGATCTTAACTATATTAGCAATGTTTTATTTCCTAACCTGGATGATGAATGTATTAGCATTCATTATTTTTCTCTAAACCTTTTCCTTTGTTTTAAATATTTTATACATGATCTGAAGAAAACATAAAATAGTGACATTCATTAAATATGAATAACACTTAAATCAATACCAGCTATTATTTTATGTATTTTTTTGAATATGCTACATTTTTTAAATACATGAAAAGTTATTTAGAGAGTAAACTCCCTTTAGTTTTAAAATTACATGTAATTTAATTTTGGACAGACTCCACTAACTTCCTACTTTGAAAGTTGAAAACATTGGCACCCACATTTCCTCCCATTTCTTCTCCCAATTTTTGTTATATAATTTTTACATTGTCCAGGTTCAAAACATGCACGTTCCATTCTATAATTTCATAGTTATTTAGTACTGGATCTGTATTTTAGTCGAATCAGTCTCCTCACAGTCCTCTTACCACAACTTCTCCTTCTTGAGTCTTTAATTCTTAATTGGCTAGACTGCACTGTCAAGTGGTTATTCCTAGTGGAGATTATACATGCTCCTCCCCGTAAATTCTTTCATGTTGAAGAATATCTGCTTGCTAGCTTTAGAGGTGAATGACATCTTGGCTGCATGTAATACTCATGGGCCATCCTTTCTTTCCCACACAACTTTGCTGACGCTGCTCCCTTGAATGTTGCTGGTATTGAATGCTGCCAGTGGAGGTCTGAGGCCAATCTGATTTTTTTCCACTTTTGTGTGGTTTGGTTTTCTGCTTGGAAGTCAGAAGTCTCAATCATTCTCATTCTCTCTCCCCCTCCTTTCTTCCCTCCCTCTCTCTAAATAAATAAATATACATAAATATATATATGTATTATATATAAATATATATGTATTTCTCTCACTGTTTTTTAAAGACACAATATTGTACTTTACTTATGGTGGAAATAACTTAAATCCATCCAGGTAAATGTTTTAACAAAATGGACTGCATACTACTGCAACTTTTATGGCATTCTGGAAAGTGTTTCCTAAGAAGAACTAGCATGGCTTCTGAAAAACACATATATACCATATGTTCAAGCCAAAGGCCTGTTTCTTTAATCTTGAAAGAAAGGAAAGAAACAGAGGGAGCACAGAAACAAGTCTCCACGTGACCCAATCCATATCTCTTTCAAGTAACATGGAAGGTGCTCAATCTGTATCTTAATGCATTTTACTCTTCCTCAATCAATAACGTGTCAGCCCAAGAGCTGGTCAGAGACACTAAGGTGCCGGCAGGTGCTCAAATCTGGTTAAGATGAACTGCCAAAAGACACTTACATAACAGGTTGTCACTCTTTTCACAATACAGAGAAGCAAACACAAGACAAGAACAATGTTGATGCAATAAACTGTAAGAAATGCCAAGTGCCAAATAAACGCTCCTTCTTCTGGGAGCTGAGTCCAAGATAAAGGAATATTGAACAATTAGTTCTAAGATCTGGACATGCAGTTAAGCAAAGACAAACCTCAGGAATTCAGAAGTAGGTGTCTTCCATAAAGGTGCAGCCACCTCTCTCACAAAATCCTCCCTGATGGCTGGTAACACAATGCCCATCATGCCACAGGGCACATCCTCTGCCCCTCACAGTGG
This sequence comes from Monodon monoceros, assembly GCF_005190385.1. NCBI lineage: Eukaryota > Metazoa > Chordata > Mammalia > Artiodactyla > Monodontidae > Monodon > Monodon monoceros. Next base: position 29,693,428 of record NW_021703769.1, on the reverse strand, counting down.
CCTGGTATTCCAATTACAGTGTCTGGCCATCCAAAGACCACAGGAAAGGCTCTACAGAAATTGAACTTGACCCCAGCCAGCAGGAGTCAAGAACTACCTGAGGCTTCCCACCCAATAATTTGCCGTTTATCCTACAAGTTCAATAATTTGATCAAATCAGGTTTTGTCATTGAACAACTATAATATTTTTCCTGAAACATCTTGTACTATTTCAATCCACTTGTTCTATTTGTTAGGTTCTTTTCTTCAGTGACAGCAATTATCTGTATTATATTGGACCTTCTGTCTCCCATGTCTTTGCTTTTTCAAACTATTTAACTTTTTCATCTGTATTCATTGGAATCACGTCTACCAAGCTGGCAGCAGTTCGATTTTCATTGTAGTTTTTGCTGTGTGTAACTTATTTATATTTCTTTACATGTGTACTCTCCCATTTCATCTCATTGTTATTATCTTCTTGCTTTTCAGCTTGTTTTTCTGAATTCAAATTCTCATTATATTGATCCATAGCACAAAGCAGTTGGAAGGAATACTTTTGCTCTATGATCAGTTGTTGCCAGTTTTACAGGCTGTGTTCTTTCCTCTTTACCTTTTCACCATAGATATTTGCATTTGCTACAATGTCACTTCTTTTGTCTTGCTTGTGGGTAGACATTGCTCTCCAGACATTACACTTGCAAACTGTGGGTGATTTCTTAATTCTTTTTCCACTGTATCTAAGACAAGTTTATCTTTCCATCCTAGCTTTAGTGTGAGAGTTGGCATTTTATGTTATGTCCACTTTTCTGAAGTCTGAAGAAATGCTGGGGCTCAGGTGGGGGTGGGGGTGTGCAGTCTATTTGAATAAAATATCCAGAGTCTATTCACCTCGGAGATTTTGTTTAAGTGTCCTATCCCAGGGTTCAAATTTTGGGATAGCGAAGTTACATAGGAGCCCTGACTTCTGGGCAGACTCAGCCACTTGATCAATTTCCCCCTTTTTCACTTGATCCTCTTTAGCAACTATTTCTTACACTACTCAGTTAAAAGGGCAAGAAAACAATGATACCCACTCAGTTTGCTTCTCTCTAGATTTGGGGCTATTAGTGAGAACTCTCAGAATTTCACTCATATGGTTTCTGTGGGGGCTTGCTGTTTCTGTGTGTCTGTTTTAAGTTTATTAGGTGATACTCCTTACCTTGTGTGGTTACCTGTTGCTCAAATTTCTTACTATTATTTTTTTAGCTTAAAAAAAACCCTGTTTTTTTGCTCAAGGGAAGGAAATTCAGTGACATTTCAATTGGAAATCTTAACCAGATGACCAAGATAATTTGTTTTGCAAGAGGACCCTTGGGTGACATAAAATGGGAACTGCTTTTTAATGCAACTTAAAAGTTTTGGGTTAACAGGGTTGTGGAGAAAATAGAGAGGGCAGTTCCTGCAATATGCTTATATAAGAGTATAGACAATGATAAAATTTATGATCTAAGTTCCAGAAATACTCCCTCTAAAAGGAGTCACTATATTCACTTTTCATGAGTTAGTAAAAATTTATTTGAAACTATATTAGTATTTACACAAAATACATAAAGCTGTAAAAATCATGTTTTGATCAAGTACAAGAAGAGAAATGTTAAAACCTAAAAAATAAATGTGGAGATACATTCGTTAGATTACTCCTTTCTGCACGTGGACGCCGCCGAGTAAGCATCATTGACATCTTCCCTCTCCACTGCCGTCATGTCTAAGTCAGAGTCTCCCAAAGAGGCCAAACAACTGCGGAAGCTCTTCATCAGAGGTTTGAGCTTTGAAACAACTGATGCGAGTCTGAGGAGCCATTCTGAGCAGTGAGGAGCGCGCACAGACTGTGTGGTGATGAGGGATCCAAACACCAATCGCTCCAGAGGCTTCGGGGTTGTCACGTATGCCACTGTGGAGGAGGTGGATGCAGCCATGAAGGCAAGGCCACACAAGGTGGATGGAAGAGTTGTGGAACCAAAGAGGGCCGTCTCAAGAGAAGATTCTCAAAGACCTGGTGCCCACTTAACTATGAAAAAGATTTTTGTTAGTGGCATTAAAGAAGACACTGAAGAACATTATCTAAGAGATTATTTTGAACAGTACTGGAAAACTGAAGTGACTGAAATCATGACTGACTGAGGCAGTGGCAAAAAGAGAGGCTTTGCTTTCGTAATCTTTGATGACCATGACTCCGTAGACAAGACTGTCATTCAGAAATATCACACAGTGAACGGCCACAACTGTGAAGTAAGGAAAGTCCTATCTAAGCAAGAGAAGGCTAGCGCTTCATCCAGCCAAAGAAGTCGAAGTGGTTCTGGAAGCTTTGGTGGTGGTCGTGGAGGGCGTTTTGGTGGGAATGACAGCTTTGGTCGTGGAGGAAACTTCAGTGGTTGAGGTGGCTTTGGTGGCAGCCGTGGTGGTGGTGGCTATGGTGGCAGTGGGGATGACTATAACGGATTTGGTAATGATGGAAGCAATTCTGGAGGTGGTCGAAGCTACAGTGATTTTGGCAATTACAACAATCAATCTTCAAATTTTGGACCCATGAAAGGAGGAAGCTTTGGAGGCAAAAGTTCTGGCCCTTATGGTGGTGGAGGCCAGTACTTTGCCAAACCACAAAACCAAGGTGGCTATGGCGGTTCCAGCAGCAGCAGTAGCTATGGCACTGGCAGAAGGTTTTAATGACTGCCAGGAAACAAAGCTTCGCAGGAGAGGAGAGCCAGATAAGTGACAGGGAAGCTACAGGTTACCACAGATTTGTGAACTCAGCCAAGCACAGTGCTGGCAGGGCCTAGCTGCTTCAAAGAAGACATGTTTTAGACAATACTCCTGTGTATGGGCAAAAAACCCTCGAGGACTGTATTCGCGACTAACTGTATAACAGGTTATTTTAGTTTCTATTCTGTGGAAAGTGTAAAGCATTCCAACAAAGGGTTTTAATGTAATTTTTTTTTGCGCCCATGCTGTTGACTGCTAAATATAATCGTCTGATCATGATGCTGAATTAATGTGCCTTTTTAAAAAACGTGCTCTGTAAAGTTAGTCTACTCTGAAGACATTTTGGTAAACGACTGCAACAGTGTGAGGTCAGAATTTCTTCAGGGTGATGCCAGGTTCCATTTGAAATTTATTCACAACCTGCTTGTGAATAAAGCCAACATCTTCAGAAACTTGGTGTAGTTGAACTGACAGTTACTGTATTGTGACCTGGAGTTCACCGTTAAAAGGGTCACCCAAGCAAAGTCATGGAGTTTTTTGGTTATTAATATGATTGTTGGCACATCCTATGCAATATATCTAAATAGAATTATTATGGTACAAGATAAAGTTATAGATGGGAATGAAGCTTGTTTATCACCCATTATCATGGGTAATCAATAAACTATTTAATACCCTCTTAAAAATAAATAAAATTAAAAAAAATAAACATGGCTTACAAGGTACACCCGTCAAAAGTAGTAGGTAACATCTATATTTCTAAGAACAAATATTTGTGAAATAAATAGATAATTCATTTACTCTCTTATTCATTTGATAAATACTTATTTGAGCACATTCTATAAGCTAAGCCGAATTGAGTAAACAAGGTCTCTAACCTTGGAGAACATATAGTGGAAAAGGCAGAAAATCAGCAAGCACAGCAATGGGCACAAGTAGAATAAAAATTATGAACACTGCTCTAAAGGAAATGAGAACTATGAAAAAAACCAGGGAGCACCTGTCTGAACTAGCTGATCGGGGAGGATCTCACTATGGGACATTTAACTGACAGGATACGTAAAGGAAGAAACCAGCCCTGAGGTACAATGGCAGGAACAGTCTAGATAAAGGGAAGAGCAAGCATAAGGAGTTTTAGGTAAGGAAAGAGGGCTGATGGGGCAGGAGGGGAGCAAGTTGAGTATGGGAAGGTAAGCAGCAGTCACATCAGATAGGATCATTAAGTCCCATGGGAAGTCACTGAAGGGTTTTAAGAAGGTAGTAAATGATAAAATGTATACCCTAAAAAATCACCCCAGTTGATATTTAGAAAATGAATTAAGCAGAATGAATGGAAACAGACAGACTTTATAGGAACCTACTGCTGAATCCTAGATGAGAGATATTGGCGAGCTGGTCTTAAGAGAGAAAAGAATGAATATGACATGTATTTGGTGACAGAGTTGATGGGCTTCACATGAGATTATGTTATGAGGAGGTAAAGGAGAGGAAGTATCAAAATGACTCCCAGATTTCTTACTTCAAGGGAGGATGATGACAGGAAGAAGTACAAAAATCACATAAATGGTAGAATATATGACTCATAATATCTAGTATAACAGTGGAAGGGACAATCACCTTCACACCTTTAATTTTACCTTTACTTCTCAGGGTGGCAACACTAGAAGTAGTGAGAAGTGGTTAGATTAGGGATAGATTTTTTTTTTTTTTGCGGTACGCGGGCCTCCCACCGCCGTGGTCTCTCCCGTTGCGGAGCACAGGCTCCGGACGCGCAGGCTCAGCAGCCACGGCTCACGGGCCCAGCCGCTCCACAGCACGCGGGATCCTCCCAGACTGGGGCACGAACCCGCGTCCCCTGCATCGGCAGGCGGACTCCCAACCACTGCACCACCAGGGAAGCCCTAGGGATAGATTTTAAAGGAAGAGCTAACAAGATCTGCTGACATATTGTGGCAGACAGACACTAGGGTGGTCTTCATGATCCCTGCCTCCTGGTGTTCATACCCATGTATATAGTATCCTCCCCTCGAGTGTGAGCAGGATCTATGACTTGCTTCTAACCAACAGAATATGGCAAAAATAATGAGATGTCATTTCCATGACATCTATCCTGCTAGCAGACTCAGGCCAGAGACTCTCCTTGTGGCCTGATAAGTAAGCAGCCATACTGGGGAAACCCTACCAATAAGGAACTCTGGACAGCCTCCAGGAGTTGAGGTGCCCTCCAGTTGACAGACAGCAAGAAGCCAGGGCCCTTAGTCCTACAACCACCAGGAAATGGGTGAGCTTGGAAATGGATTCCTGCCCAGTTGAACCTCTAAATTAGAACACAGGCCAGGTAACACCTTGATTGCTGAGAACCCAGTTAAGCCATGCCTAGAACCCTGAGCAGCAGACACTATGAGGTAATAAATGTGTGTTGTTTTAATCTGCTAGTTTGTGGTAATTTACACAGCAAGAGATAACTAATACATATACTGATATGGAGTGTGAAAAAACAAGAAGTCAAGAATGACTCTGAAATTTTTGGCTTAAGCCAAATAGAAGAATGGAGTGGTTGTTTACTGAGACAGGGACTTCTGGGGCAAGAACAGGCTTGGAGGAAAGACCAGTTTGGGACACATGGAGTTTTAGATGCCTATTGAGATGTCAAATAAAGAGGTGGGGATATGGGAACAGGTGATAAGTCTAGGATGCAGATATAAATTTGGAAGTCACCAGCATAAAGGCCAAGATATTACATGAGATCACCAAGGGAGTGAATACACACTCTCACAGAAGGGGACCAAGGACTGAGCCCTGGGGCACATCATCAGGCTAAGGAGCCTGAGAAGGAATGGGCAGTTAGAAAAAATGTCAAGGAAGTGCGGAGTCCTGGAAACCAAGTGAAGAAACTGTTTAAAAGAGGAGGAAGAGACTAGTTTTATCGAATGTTTGTGAAAGATCAAGTAAGATGAGGAATAAGAACTGAAAATTTAAAATCCACTCCTTAGTCATACTAGCCACATTTCAAGTGCTCAATAACCACATGTGGATAGTGACATGTAAATGTCACATGTGGATAGTGTAAACACAGAGCATTCCCATCATAACCAAAACAGAAACTGTCCACTGAACAGTTCTGATGTAAAGAAACAGAAGACAGAAAAATGAGCAATATGTAGGTAACTGCTAAATGTGGTGGTGGGAGTTTGTGGAAGTCCTCTTTTGATAACCTTTATCTTTCAAAACAGAAATGGGAAACAAGGCCACTAGCTGAGCAGGAAAACAGGAGAAAATGTGGTGGAGATCTAAAAAATGAAAAGACAGTATGACAGCTGAGCAGGAGAATGAGAGATGGAACAAGAAAGAATTAATGAAATGTAAACTCCTGTGGGAGTTGGGATTGTTGGAGTTCACCTAACCTCTTGACTCTGTACATGCATATCTTTTGCCAAACTTGGGCACTTTTCAACTATTATTTCTTCAAATACTTTTTCATACACACCCTCTTCCTCCTCTTCTTCCAGGGCTCCTCTGGTGACAGAAATGTTAAGATTTTTTGTTACAGTCCACAGGTCTCTGAAACTCTGTTCATTTTTTAAATGTTTTATTTTCTCTGCATTGTTCAGATTAAGGAATTTCTATTGTTCTATCTTCAAGTTCACTGATTCTCTCCTCTGTCCTCTCCATTCTGTTGTTGAGAGAACTGCTGGAGCATTTTTATAATGGCTGCTTTAAAATCTTTGTCAGATAACTCTAATATATGTGTCACCTTGGTGTCAGTATCTCTTGATTGCCTTTCTCATTCAAGTTGAGATTTTCCTGGCTCTTACCATGACAAATGATTTTCAATTGAAATCTCAACATTTTGGGTATCATGACATGAGACTGGACCTTATTTAAATCTTCTGTTATAGCAGGCCTCCTCTGACACCACCCCCGTGGAGAAAGGGAAAGTCTACTCATTACTGCTGTTGCTGCCAGGCAGGGGTAGAAATCCAGGCTCCCCACAGTGTCTCCACTGATGTCACAGGGGTGGGGGAGGCCTCATTAATGCCTGGTGGAGAAGTAAATCTCAGCTCCCTATATGGCCTTCTCTAACCCTACTCTGGTGGGATGAGGGGTGGTGGTTGGAGCACCTCACTTTATCCTGGCATAAGTGGAAATCTAGACTCTATACTAACACTTTGCTAGCAGGGGTGGGGGTGAAGCCACAGTCTTTTCTGTGCTGTTTGTCTAAGGTCGAGTGGTTATTTTCTAAAAGTTTTCTGTCTTGCTAAGCTGCCCCTTTCCTGGTCCTCGGGCTAGAGAAAACAGGGTTTTCTTGGGGCTTTTTCAGCTTATACCTATTAACATTTCCAGACTGCTGATTTTTCCAACATCAAGTCTGAGATATATGAGATTAAAGGAAAACCCTTGGAACTTACCATTATGTCATGTTTTGGGTCTTGAGGTCCCTAATAAGACTGCCTTCTTCAGAGTTTTCTTATGTTTGTTTTATATATAAATGTCCAGGTTTTTTAACTGTACTTATCATACAAAGAATAGGGGGAAATGACCTTCATTTATTTATGATTTTTTAAAATTTCCTTTTTCATATTCTATTTCTTTTTTTTCATATTCTATTTCTAAAGGAGTATCTTTTGTGTTTATTTACTCTGTGTTCCTTCTAGGTTTGTCTTTAAATCTGAAATTATTTTAAAATTCTTTCCTAACTTCTATCATCTCATTTCTGAATTTTTCTAGTCTTGATTATATTGTTCTTTCATGTCTTTTATCATTTTCTTATTGTATGTTAGCTTACTTTGGAATACTAAGTTATAATTTTTGTCAGTTTTTCTATTATGCTTTCACGTTGAAGGGGTATTATTCTACTTATTCTCTTCTTTTTTATAATAACTTTCTATGAGATTTGACCTTGATATTTTTTCTGTTGCTAAATTTTAATTTTTTTGTAATTAAAAAAAAATTTTCCTGAACCCTTATAGGAGACGCTTGATTTAGCTAGTTTTTCTAGCTTCTCAGTTCACTAGCTCCTCTTCTGTTGTAGTGTAGTGTCCAACTATTTGGCACCTTACTTGTTGAGATCTCCTAGCTCTGTTCCCCTCTCAGACTGTTATCTGGACTTTCTTTCTCTGCTGTCCCTGTCCTGTTCAATTTGAATTCTATTCCCAGCAGCTTTTCTTCAGTGTGGGACTTTCTCCTACAAAGAGTCTTTGGCTGGTTTTTTGAAAGTTAATAAGACACAAACTGTTCCAGCACTTTCAGATCATACTACAGATCCCCTGAGCTCATCCCCACTACTAGAACATGCAAAATCTTCCCAATTCCAGCTGCTGTTCTCAAAGCAGCTTGCTGAGCTTTCCAGTGGGTCTTTGGGTTTACTGCTGGTGGGCCCACCGCTCCCCTTTGCTTACTCCTACATAGATACTGATAGCACAAAGGTCTTGTAGCTGTCAATGGTTTAACCCCACCTATTTGTGTGGATGCCTTCTGACCAAGTTTGTTATAGATATTATCCATGTGTTTTTTATTTTGCTATCCTAGTTGTTCTCTGTGCTTTAATGACTATGTTTGGGGGATTCAGAAACTATACTATTACTGCCATATTTCCAGAATTCCTTAAAGAACAGATGCTGATTTTTGACAATCTTCATTAGTAGAAAATGTTTAGAAAAACTTTCCAGGGCACAAAATCAGCACAACAGTAGGTGTTCAAAAATTTCTCCCCAAAGTCAAACTCCATAGCTAATTCCACTGTGAAAACATACTCTCCCTTCAGGATGAGCAGCATGGAACCAGCAAAAGACCTTGAACCCTGGGAAGTATTAAAGAATGGCATAATTTCCACTAGCAAACTATAAATGCAAGCCGTTTAACCTACAGAAATGTTAATTAAATTAAGAGGCAAAGCAATCCCCTATTTATATAGAACCTATTATACATATCTAACACAAAATCTGAGAGACGGTGTCTGGAAAAGATGAATTATTCTTTATTACAGCAATGAACTCTTTGTGGCTCCCAATTTCAAAAACTAAGAATATGTTCCCAAAAGTCTAGAATACAACTACTAAAATACTAACAGAGATTTTCTTCAGGAATGCAATTACTAATGATTTCTTTTCTTTTTGCTTATCTCTACTTGAAATATTTTCAAAATGGAAAAGTAAGCTTCTTGTAAAAAAACTTACGCTAGAACCATGTTGTAATCTGAGTGGTTGAACATATATCCTCCAACAACCCACATTATATTTCCATTGACCACAGCTTTGTGAGAGGCTCTGGGGAGCTTTAGGTTAGAATATTCCTCTTGTGTCCAAAATGACTGGTTAGCTGGTACAGGAACTGAACATCCAGGACCTAATAAAACATAATAAATTAGCTTCACAAAATGCAGCTGTAAAATTACTGCAATTCAGGAATTCCCTGGGAGTCCAATGGTCAGTGCTCTGCACTTCCACTGCAGGGGGCCTGGGTTCAATCCCTGGTCAGGGGAACTAAGATTCCCACATGCAGTGCAGCAAGGACAAAAAAAAAAAAAAAAGAAAAGAAAACTACTGCGTTTCAAGTTTGAATCATCTAAATACAACAAATTATCTAAAGAATATTTACAGTCTTTCCTTTAGCATCTAAATATCAGACATATCCCTTTAATTTGTGCTTTCAATTTACTCAAAGGTAGTAACCAAGGGTAATCTCTAATAAAATTCAAAATCACATACTTTCTAATGAAAACCTGACCATATCTAGGTTAGGATTTTTTAGTAATGAAATACTTGCTTAAGCAGCTCTCAGAGGAAAGAGTATACAAAGGAATTATTAATTCAAATGAAAAACTTTAGGGACTTCCCTGGTGGTACAGTGGTTAAGAATCTGCCTGCCAATGCAGGGGACATGGGTTCGATCCCTGGTCCGAGAGGATCCCACGTGCCGTGGAGCAACTAAGCTCGTGCGCCACAACTACTGAGCCCGCGCACCTAGAGCCTGTGCTCCGCAATAAGAGAAGCCACTGCAATGAGAAGCCTGCGCAACGCAACAAAGAGTAGCTCCCACTTGTCTCAACTAGAGAAAGTTCACATGCAGCCAGGAAGACCCAACGCAGCCAAAAATAAATAAATTTTTAAAAAAAACTTTAGAGCTAAAATGTAAAGACTAGTCCTGGGAGTATTACAAACTATCCATTTCCAAAATCAAGAAACTCCTTTTTTGAGAGGTTTGGCTTCTGCTCCAACATTTGCAAAGTGGTAGGTAGTCAAATACTTCAATTATTTAACTGCTCAATGTCAGCCAAACCGAACAAACTAAAGCACCTAAACAAGCACATTTCTGGAAATTCAAAATAAATGTGTTCGAGAAAGGGGTAAATAAAAACCCAAAAAACTAAATCAGTAACAGCTGCTATCACCCACCCCTTGAAGAATTTGCTAAAGGGCTTCTTTAATAATCTGTATCTGCAGATAATTCCAATAACTGACTGCTTTAGGATTCTACTGTATAATCAACCCCAATTTTCTCTGAGTTTATTGAAAGTTTCTGTGGAGAGACCATTATTGTCAGCTCTTGTTCCACCTCCCAGCTTGGTTCTCTATGTCTTATGGCTGAGACCAAGTTCTCTAAATTCATGAATGAACTGCAAAGACTGTTAAACTGCTCCACATCTCTAGAGACCACAACCATACATCTATGAATTCAAAGATTTGTAAGAAGCTGAATAAAGAGATATGAAAATTTAAACACTTCCTGATATTTGATTAACATAAATGGTACAGATATTAGGAATAAAGTCAATCTACAACTTATTAAACTAGAAACATTCTGTAAATTGAAAGAAAAAAAAAGAAACAAAGAAGCTCCTACCCTGCCACTCTGAGAAGCAGGAGCATCCTCTGACATCACTTGAATTGCAGATGCCTCGATGAGGAAAACCACAGTTATTTACACAGTGAGGGATGTCACATGCTTCACCTTTCCAGTTTTCAGAACATTCACATTGAACAGTGTTGCTGCTATTACTGATCTTACATTCTCCTCGGCCTGAGCAATTATTCGGACACATGTCAAAACTATAAAAATAGTGGGGGGAAATTAAATCAACACAAAGCAACATTTTGATTAACTTAGCAGAACTTCCTCCTACACAAGGCTTAAGAAATCTCACTGTCTAGCCAGTTCATTCACAAGCGTAATTGCAGTACTTACCATTTAGCCTAAATGGGGTCACTCAACCCTGCAGAACTAGGGCAAGTAATAAAATCAAATTAAACCTGTTGGATTCTCATAAGAAGAGACAGTTAAAGAGATTACAAGAAGAGAAGAGATTCTTGCAAAATATCCAGGCTTAGCTCCTTAAGGACAGGATGACTATCCTAATTCTTGGTAGCCCACAAATGATGAGCATTATAAAATTGCCAAATGCACGCTAGCAAGGCTGGAGAAGAAAAGGATAAAACAAATTGCAAACAATACACTACCATCCTCATTCCTCTGGATAGTCTCTAAAAGTTTACAGAATTTGCTTAAGATTATTGCTCAGATCGGTGTGTATTAAATTCCTTAGCAAGTTTATCTACCCATCTCAGATGCAAGAAAAGGGAGGGGTAGTTTAACTTAATACATGAGTTTAACCATAAAGTGTTGCATAGTAACGTGACAATGATATTGACAACACTTTGAAAAGACATAATTCTGATTTTAAAAAGGGGGGATAACAGGATTAGCAAGATACTGTAAGAGTGTAAAGAAAACTAAAAAGGAATTTTGTAGCAAAGCATGCCAGAAAATCAGGAATCAGTTACAAAACAAGCTAATTAACATTCACACCTACACCCTAACGTCAGTTCACGATACATTTATAATAAAATTTTATAAGTATGTGTATATAGTATTTTTATAATCTATGTTATAATATAATATAATAAATGCATATGCCTACTTTTCAAACCCAGGCTTGTGATGAGCTGCCCAGGCTGCTAAGTCACAAACCTTGGGTACCTGAAAAACTGAATCACCATACCAATCAAGATAAAGATGGCTTTAACTAGGGTTGAAAGACTACTGAGATCCTGAGAAAATGGGCAAGAAAAAGAACCCAGTATAAAGGTTACACATGGGGGTTATCAGCTATACCAGGAGTTGTCAAACGTATTGTGTAAAAGGCCAGATAATATATATTTTAGGTTTTATGGGCCACAGAAGTTCTTTATCACAGACCCCCTGCTTATGGCATTTTATGAATTTAACTACTTCTGAAAATAAACATTTCTTAGAAAAAAAAGGAAAAGACAGAAGTTAGCTTCTCTCCTACTGCAACAAATTCCAAAAGCTGCCCAGAGTCTGTCTGTCTACATTTCCTTTGTAACCTCAACTAAGTTGTCATCAATGGGCCAACTACTGAGTACATGAAAACTACTAATACTTGTTAAATTGTACTTAGCAAACTCCTCCAAAGTTTTTATCCATTGGCAGGAATGGATAATGCCCCTCTTTTCCAGGAGACGCTCAACAGCAGCAAGACCTGGGTTGCAACTCTGGTCCCACTGCTTTGACAATTTACTTTATCTTTTCCTGCCACTTGCCTCATTTATAAAAGAAGTAGAAAAACAGTGGCTGTAACTGAGTTTTTAAAAGAACTTTAAATGAGAAAGTTCATGCAAAATGCTTAGCATAATGCCTGGCACATTGTAAACCCTCAATATGTTAGTCATTATTATTGTTAAAACAAAGTATACAGTCTTCTGAAAAAAATCACAAATATTAGACTTAAATATCTTACTTGTAAGTGATATTAAATCCAGTCAAATTATAAGCAGCATCACTAAAAAAATGCAGCAGGGCATAACCTGATGTGGCAACGACCTCTGGGACAGTCTCGTTGCCATCTCTCTCAGGAACAATGAGGCCGCTGAAATGAAAACACATGTCTTATAAAGGGAAGCATAATCACAGACACATCACATGGTGACAGAACACAAATTCAACTGGATTTCACCCTTGTAATTTAAAAAGCCACTTATAGGAAAAGGGCCAAATTCCTGTGATAAATGCACAGGAACAGATCTGAATCTTTTGCTAAGCTCTTCTCTATTCTAGGTTTTATATATATATATATATATATATATATATATATATATATATATATAT
>NW_021703769.1:29561331-29680185 GCF_005190385.1 Monodon monoceros | reverse complement strand
AGGCTCCGGACGCGCAGGCTCAGCGGCCATGGCTCACGGGCCCAGCCGCTCCGCGGCATGTGGGATCTTCCCTGACCGGGGCACGAACCCGTGTCCCCTGCATCGGCAGGCGGACTCTCAACCACTGTGCCACCAGTGAAGCCCCTAGGTTATATTTTAAATGAGATTTGAAACCGACGACCCTATTCTTTTTTTTTTTAAGTAAAACATTTTATAATACTCCTTTGAAAAACTGAGTAAACCTCCACAATCACAGAAAGTGACAAACTTTATGAGTTGATGGATACCAAACATATACCACTGAAAGACATGAAAAGTAAAAATAGAAATAAAAGTTTGATATACAAACATCCATCATCCCAATACTATTAGCATTCTGATGTACTTTCTTTGTTTAATTGATACCATGTTACATATCATATTCTATTTTACAGGTAATATACCATAAGCATTTCTATGTCTCTAAGAGCTCCCTCAGAACTTTTAGAAACTTACTCAGAGCTCAGCCCACAATAGTATCTGTTGGGTGTCTACAAAGAGAAAGAATTACCAAGTCAAAGGGTCTAAATGATGGCTTTAAGGCTCTTAATCCATATACCAATTTGCTTTCCAAAAGAGAGATGGTGACTTGAAATCCCACCGACAGAGAATGAAAGGGTCCATCCCACCTAACCCCGCCAACAAGGAGAATTACCAGTCTTACTTTAGTTTTGCTAATTTAATATGTGAAAGTGATTTTTTTAACCTGTAGTTTTGAGCTTCTCTTATATACTCCTGAGGTTAATCATTTTTCCTATGTTTACTTGCGTCTTTTGCTTTTCTTCATATGCTCCTATCTTTTGCCCAGTTATTGTTCAGTACCACCATCATCTCACTCAGTTAAAGCCTAACTCCTTACCAGGCCCTGTGCAATCTGTTCCACGCACACAATCCCGTCCAATGAACAAACGTCTCATCTATTACAGATGGTCCCCGACTTACAATGGTTCGACTTACAATTTTTTGACTTACAGTTTTTTGACCTACAATTTTTTGACTTTACAATGGTGCAAAAGGGATACGCATTCAGTAGAAACTGTACTTAGAATTTTGACCTTTTCCCAGGCTAGCGATATGCTGTTGATACTCTCTCATGATGCTGGGCACCAGCACAAAGCTGTAGCTCCCAGTCAGCCACACGATCACAAGGGTAAACAACCAATACATGTACAACCACTCTGTACCCAGACAACCTTTCTGTTTTTCACTTTCAGTACAGTATTCAAAATTACATGAGATATTCAACATTATAAAATAGGCTTTGTGTTAGATGACTTTGCCCAACTGTAGGCTAATGTAAGTGTTCTGAGCACATTTAAGGTGGGCTAGGCTAAGCTATGATGTTCGGTAGGTGAGGTGTATTAAATGCATTTCAACTTACAATATTTTTAACATACAATGGGTTTATCAGGACATAACCCCATCATAAGCCAAGGAAGATCTGTACTCTCTTCCTTTCACTTGCTCAACCCCAGCCACACGGGCCTCTTTTCTTTCCTAAAGCACATACTTTTGGGCTGATGACTATCTCAAATGCTCATTCATTATGACCTAGCAATTCTATTTCTTAGTAGAAGAAACACTTGCTCACATACACAAATATATAAGAATCCTCACCGCAGCACTATTCAGAATGAGAACAGGTTGAAAACCACCTAAATGGTCATCTGGGAGCTGGATGAATGAGTCATTACATACGTTAGGTCTGCAGGACTGACAAGGCGCTCATCAAGGCATTCTGATGAGTAGGGAAAAAAACAAGCTGCAAGACGATGGGCCTAGTATATGTGTACATTTATGTGTATTTATACAAGTGCATATAAAAATGAGTGGAAGAGCATATAAGCAGGGTGTGAGGAGGAAGAAGGGATGGGATTTTCATTCAACAAGTTTTTAATATGCAGGCAGAACTAGGGGTTGCAAAACGGTGAAGCATTTTCTACTATGCATTCAACTAACAAATACTAAGTACTTACTACAAGTGAGGCACTGTTCTAGGTACCAGGAATACAACAGTGAAGACGTCTCTGCCCTTACTGGAGTTCATGCCAGAGAAAGAATAAGCCTAGATATGAACCCCCAACCCCTGGCCCACAGGTGTGTATATATAATGCCAGGTAGAGGTAAATACTATGAAGGGAAATAAAACAGAGTAAAAGAACAGAAAGTGCTACTTTAGAAAGAGCATTTAGGGAAGGACTCTTGGAAGAAATGACATTTGATCACAGACCTAAATGAAGGTTTCAACCATCATCATGCTTTCATCAGTTTTATATACCAGAATCCCCTAAAATGATGAGGGGTAAGTACTTGCAAGAGCAGGGCCACCTAGAAACACGTATGTCAAAAGCAATCTTGCCGTAAGAAATACTGGCACAATAAAGGACTGGGGGATTCAGTCACATGTAGGACACTCTTTGTTATCTTAGCATGAGCTTCAGGGTCAGAAACGTGAGCTCCAATTCTTGTTCCACAAGCCTGTGCATGTCACTGACATCTCTGAGCCTTAGCTTCCTCAAAAGCACAATGAAAGAAATCCTATCTACCTCACAGCAATGTAATGAGAATCAAACTGTTAAAGCATGTGAAGGGCTTAAATAGCATCTCACACTAGTAGGTGCTCAATAAGAGATGGCTAATGGTATTTATTATTTATATGGGGGGACATTTAAATGTATAGAACGAATGGCAGAATGGGTGGAGGGAGAAAGGATGGAGAGTCAGAAGGAGTGGGAGGGCCACCTGCACTAGATGACCACGTTGCTGGAGAAAGGGGATCAGCTTCCCTACTGTCAGAGAGACTTAGGCATTTGCTTCTTTTCACTTCAAAAACTTGTGACAGCTTCACAATGTGCTTTTTCCCAGTGTGAAAATAAAACAACTGGTTTATGACAAAAATAAACTTTGTACAGAATAAATGAATATAAACCTCAACCCAGTGTGCAAGGCAATAGAAAGTGTGTGGGTGAGAAAGTGATGCTGCAGGCTTGCCATTCAACTGTCACCCTGAGCTGCCTCCACCACCCTGTCCCCTGCCCCTAGGCAGGTAAATAAATGCAGGCTCAGTTTAGGCTGCAGCCAGCTGTTCAACTTGAGAAAATCAAGAACTGCTTGCCCTGGGGTTATTCATAATCTTATATTGTAAACACAGAGTACCATTGTTTAGAACCATTTCTGAAAATCGCTGAACTAAAGATACTGTCTTAATTCAACATAACTGTCCCAGACAGATATGGGCTCTCTGAACACACCTGGGGCACAGTCTGACTTTGCCAACTACACTATGTAAGTTTACATAGTTGGCAAATCCTCAGTTTGACACACCTCTCTCCTTGCAAAACTATACACGCAAGGACAGGCAGATGTGGAAGGTAAGCCAGATTTTTAAAGTCAGGGTTAGGAGCCTGGGGATGGGTCCAAACAGCATCTATACTTCTGAGTAGTGAAGGAGGGTCCACAGCCACAAAAGAGGTGCCTGCCTTTGATTACCTGCCACAAACTGACCACGATTTCCATGGGGTGCTGGACAGGCTGACTCCCGCTTTCACAAGACTTCCTCTAACAGCTCTGCATCACAGCCTAAACAAATGCCTCATCAGTATTTGACTTTCTTAAAAATAACAACAACAAAAACCTCTAGAAGGAATAAGAATTTCCTCAGAGAGGAAAACTATTCTCCCTGCTCTATCACCACTACCACCTCTGCATCTCCCTACCAACAGGTCTGAGCAGAGCGAGCAGGTACTCCACAAAGGTGCTGCACTTATGCATTTGTTGAAGTGAATGCACCACAAAGTCATAATGTTGTGCAGCTGGAAGAGACTTGCTCTAGTGGTTCTCAAATTTGTCCAGTAATGGAACTCTGTTTGTTAAACAAATTTTATTCAGAATTTCAGCATATAAAAGATAATGTGATCAACCAGTTCAGAGTCAAATTAAACTTCATGGACTGCAATACACCCAGAGAAAACACAGTACAACACCTTCATTTTAGGCTTCAGAAGATGAGGACTAGAGTGCTTAAATGAACTATTCAGACTCATGCAGAGCCTTGGGCAGAACGCAGATTAAAAGTCCAAATCTTCTGAATCCTGTGTGGCTCTCTTTTTCTTTATTTGGCTGAACTATCTGCCGCCAGGCTCACTCCACTCTGGGCCCCCAGCACATCACCACTGGGTTGATTCCTCTATCCAAAGTCCTCCTGACCCAACAGCACTCCTCAGCTCCCCATCTTGTGACATTGCCTTATGACCTAAACAGTTATTTTCAAATTCTTCCGCACATCAGTGCTTCAGGGGTTCTGTGTTTCAGGTAAATTTCAATTATTAAACATACATTATCTCACTATGATTTTAGAAAATGCACACTCAATTATGTCATAGGTTAAATTTTAACACAATCAATGCATTAATTTATACATTTCAGTAAATAAACTTTTTTATAGAAGCTTAAAAATCCTCCTGTTGTCTGTACATATACTGTGGCTTCTCTCAAAAGTCACTGACTAAAACAGTTATACCCTTCTGCTTGTTTTGTGGTTGCTGTTGGTTCACATGTCTGCTCATTAAATACACAGTCTGGGTGAACTACAGGGTTATGCATACACTCTTGGCAGATGTTCCCACAGGGCTATTGGCAAGCTGATTCAAAGTGCCTGGCACATAAAGAGGGGACTCCATGAGTTTTGATTAACAAATGCAGTATCAAGTAAACCTCCAACAAGTACTATTATCATGATAACATCATACTACAGATAGTTTTTGTGCTGTGTTAAAGTTTGGGGTGCCTCTTGCTATAACACAAGGTATGAGTCAAATTCTGGCATAAAGATGTATATGCCCAACATGTAGCCAATATTTTGATGCTTAGCATGGCCTATCTACCCTGTTCTTTGGCCCTCTAAGTGAATCTCTAAAACCCAGAAAATGGCCTTGGTTCTCAGTTCAAAGACATGTTGCAGAGATTTCTAAGCCAAAGGGAGTGGAGAAATACAAGGGCACATTAGTTCCCTGATCTCAGCTGTCCTTTGCCTCCTCATGTTCTGTTCACTCTCTGTTATCTCCTCACCTACAAGAGACATCAACCAGCCCCATGTGAGGAATACAAAAAATATTTGTTAAATTGATTTCTTTTAAAGTCAGGGAAATCAAATATTTGAGGGAAAGAAATCCAGAAAGTCAGCTGACAACTATGACTCTCTAAGGATACGCATTTTAGAAAAAATATATTTTAAAAATCCTCTATCAAGTAAAAGGAAGAAAAATAAAAGTTTTGAATTTGCATGTGGTCAAAAATATAATAAACAACACAGCTACTTACTATTAATAAAAAGTAAAATGTCAAAACAATTCAGAGCACCCCATGTATTTGGTGTTAAGCTGTTTAACAACAAACACGGAATATACTGTAGGAAAAAAATCACAACACGTAACTGGAATGTTCCTCATTCTCCACAGGTAACCACTGTTCATTTTATGTATACTCTTCCAAAACTTTTCCCTCACCCATATTAAGGTATATACATAATTACACATCACACACCCACCCACACACACACAGAGCTATATCTGAATTCAACAAATAACTCCTGAATGCCTATGCAATGAAGAACACAACAAGGATCAAGACGAACATGGTTCCTGATTTAATTTTTCACAGAAATAATATATTCGATATATTACTCACAAAACAGTTTTAGATGTAAACTTCACCACCACCACAAGAAGTAGGTAAATTTGATACTACTATCACAACTTTATAGATCAGGAAACTAAAAAGAGAGGTCAAGTACTCTGCCCAAAAACTCACCCAGAAGCTACAGGAAACCAGCCACAGGACTACACACAAGTGATAGGACTCCATAACTAGTACTCTTTCCATGAAGTAAATGTTTTAAGTGATAAAAAAGGTGAATCCAGTAAGAATACAATCTAGGAGATACATAAATGCAGAAATCAAACAATGGTTAACCAGTATTTATATGACTGAGCTTACCTAAAGGCAGCAACTAGGGGTGCGTAAATTGAGTCCCCATCATAAACATATAAATGGTCCCAACTACACTCTGTAGCAAAATGATTGAAACGAAGTCTCATTATTCTACTTGGCCTGAAAAGAACAGAAAAAAGTAATTTATAATAATCATAATCACTATAAAACATTTGAGAAAAAATATAGATTTTTAAAGAATTTATATATAAAGAAGAAATTAATAGTATGTAATCAGTACTCCTTCACATGTCAAAGATTTCCTTAGTACTTTCTATGTGCAAGAGACCACTAAATATGCAATGGTAAACAAAATAGACATGGTCTATGCATCTTTGGGCCTTATAGTCTATACAGTGGCCATTCTTTACCAATCCATCAGCCTTTCTTATTCAACTTAAGATTTCATACTACATCATTTTACAAACACACCTGCCAATCCTCTAAACTCACCTGCCCCTCTGCCTTTTCATGGAACTCCCTGGAAGAAGCCCTGGTCTAGAGAAAACCAAGCCATGCTGGAGAAATTCACAACATTGGGTAGGCTGGTTCCAGTATTGGTGCTTCGATTCTGCCAGCAGTCCTACTACTAGTTCTCAATTTCTATTTCAGACCACCCAGTCCCACCTCCCTGCTTATGCTCAGCACTCAGACAAAAATTTCTCAAATTCCCACTTTCTAAAATAGATACATCTACCTACTTTTCCTTCCATCTCTCAAATATTTAACATCTCCGTCTCATCTGAAACTTCCAAGTCCAGACTTAAATCTCTTTAAGTATCACATATTTTACAAAAAACAACAAAACACAAAAAACTTTAAATCCCAACTCTCCTTCCAGCTACTATCAGACCTATCCCTTTCTCCTCTGAAACTCCACAGAAGACTTCAGTTTTCTCCATTTCCTCACATCCTACTCACCTTTTCACTCTCCAACCTGGCTTTAGGCCAAAGACTCTACTCCAAAAGTTCTTGGTAATATCAACACCATCTATATCCTGGTGATTCCTAACTATATGTCTCCAGCCTGAACCTTTCATCTACCCCATACTTCTTGTCTAACCAAACAATTAAATAAATACATAAACAAGTTAACTCACATGGTGATGAATACTGGGAAGAAATTAAAGGAATGTGATGTAGTAGTACAACAGGTGGTGGGGAGATACCCCAGAAAGTTTTGGAAAAGATTAGAATGGCGAGAGATAAGCCATGTGAAAAGCCTGGGGGGACAATGTTTCAGGCAGATAGAATAACAGTCTTAAAGTCTTAGACTTTAGAAGTTGATGTGTCCAAGCAACATGAAGAAAATCAGCATGTCTGAAACATAGCAAACAGAAGGAATAAGATAAGAAGTGAGTGAGAGGTGGGCAAGGGGCAAAGGTAAAAACCGGAGGCCAATTTCAAGGCTATTACAGTGGCCCAGGAAAGAGAGGATGGTTGGTGGTTCTTAAAATAACTGTAGAGTTGAAGATGAAGAGGATTGGGGAGATATTCTTGAGAGGAAAACTGATAGAACTTACTGACAGGCTGAATATGTGGATAAGGAAACGGAGGATTTGAAGTTTTTTGCTTAGTTTTATGCTTAGGCTGAGGTGGAGCAACCACTGACAGCACACTCAGAGCAACAGTGGAGAAGGACATCAGATGGGAGTGAACTGGTAGAAAGGGCAAGGGCAGACAGCTCCTTAGAGCAGCAGTTCTCAGAGTATGGTCCACACAATGCCAGGGTCCCTGAGGCCCTTTTAGGAGGTCCAAGAGGTAAAAACTATGGTTATTTAGACTTGGATATCTGGTAGATATTTTCTTGAAAATGAACAAAGCAAGCCTGTATTTGTTGCCAAAGAAAATATAAGCTTTCAAGCAATAATGAGTTTTGGAAAATTTGTACCTACCACCCAGATACAACTTCCCAATACTTAAAATTTTCTGATGAGATTGATGGTGATTTTTAACTACGGTGATGTTTTAAATTTCATATAATGAAATATATCGACACCTGGGAGACCTGCATAATTCAGTGAACCAATATTTTCCAAATGTTACAAAATCATGCATGGGTTAAAGATCTATTTAAAGTACAAGAAAACCAATTAAAAAAATTTTTTTTTATTTTTGGCCATGCCACACGGCATGTGGTATCTTAGTTCCCTGACCAGGGATCAAACCCATGCCCTCTGCAGTGGAAGCGTGGAGTCTTAACCATTGGACCGCCAGGGAAGTCCCATAGAAAACCAGTTTTAACTTAACAAGTTCTAAAAGTTCATTTCAGATTCCACACTGCAATTTAGTTTTAAGAAATTACCACTTGCCCAGTTTTGGTCCAGTCTTCTATGACTGTCCACAATTATTTTAAAGGGTTATTAATGGTTGCAATGCGAGTGAATGCATGTGACACTTTCTGCAAGAAGCTTTTAAGAAGCAGGTCTGCTTTCTCTGTACTTCATCCTTCCCCTCCTGCTGGCTGCGGTTAGCCAACAGTGAAGCTAATGAATGAATGGCAGAGCTTGGGTCCTACTACCAATGGGAAGAAAGCTGCCTGCTGACCAGGAACACCTGCCTTGGAACTGTTATGTGAGGAAGAAATAATCTTCCATATGTTAAATCACTAAAAATAGTAAATAAATAAATAAATAGGCCTATTAAAATCTCTTCCCTTCCCTACTACATACTCAAGTGAAGTCTAATCTTCTTCATATACCTCAACCATAATAAAATATTGTAACAGTTTTTTAACTATTATAACTGAAAATATACAAATTGCTGGTGTGTATAATTCACTTGCAAATCAACACAGAAGTTTTTTTCAATTAACATTGAAGATTAAGAAAAATAAGAAAATCAAATTCACTTGTCAAAGGTTACCAAATAAAAAATATTTTAAGTTGCCACAGATTGTTAATTTTACATGTTGGAAAAGTAATCTCACAATGAGCTCTATCCTGAAAAAAAAAAAAAAACTTAGCCATTACTACTTACTGTCCTTCAATGAGCCATGTGCACTTTGTTTTATATTTATAATTTCCAGGTCCATCTGTTATAAACCCAGAAGATCCAGTTAGTCTGTAATTCAAAAAATAAAAAAATTTAAATGCATCAAAATTTCATATATTAATAACATCTTTCTTAATTCTCAATACAATCCAAGTGGGTACACTGATGCATACTATGACCAGAAGAAAAAGACTGGATAGTTATACACAGATTACACAAATCTGGATGAAACAAATTCATGCCATATACTTAAGAAAAGGGGATACAAATACATTAAAAACAACAGGAATGAACAAAAACATACATCTTTCTAGCTGAGATGGGAAAATCACACTTTGTTTCCATACAAATGGCCACAAGAAGTTAGTTATAAATATCAGTTGGTTTTTAAAAAACAAGGCCACACAGTTACCATTACAAGTAAAATGTGTAAATGCAATAAATAACGCTGTGGCCAGCATAACTATGATGCACAAGCACATCAATCCACAACACACAACAGACCCACCACAGCTATTTAGTTGCTTCTTCTGAAGTGGCAATCTACCACACTCTGTGAGCAGTGCACATCAGCACCTGACTTCCCACACACATGCCAAGCTTGAAGTTTATCAATATTTTTAGGTCTTGCCAATATGACAGGCACATCTTAGTATCTCATTAATACTTTTACTAGTACTAACCCTAATGTATGAAGATTCTCATGTGTTTTGGTCATTTGCATTTTCTCCTTTGCAAATTAAGACTCAATATTCTTTACTCACTTTGCTACCAAGTTATCTTTTCCAAAATAATGTTTAAGAGCGCTATTTATATTAAGAAGCTCCCATTTGTATGGTAAATGTACTATAAACATATTTTCTCAGTTTATGTCTAGTATATATTGTAGAAATATATACTAGAAATGTAGAAATTTTTAATATTTAACAATGCTATTTCTTTCCTCTTTGCTGTTTCCAGATCACTTTTCCTCCCTCTTCCATCAACAATGTCGGCCTTTCTGAAACAAATGCTCTCTTCTGGATCTGCCTCCCTTACTTTCTGAGTTATCTACTGACATCCCAATTACTCCTCTCCACCCACTCCAGATATCAGCATCTAGCTCACTGCCTTCCATTCAGCCACATCCAAGATGTTCCATCCAAAGCCCAGCCTCTCCATTTCTTAACTTCACCATTAACAATTTTTTCCTCTACCCCACTTTAGTTACCCACTCTTTTCAGCCCTGCTGTTAGGAGTGAAAGCTCTACCATAAAATCTCCATTTAAAGCGACCTACACTCTGACCACCATCTCTGCTCTCTCTACTTCATTTAGCCTAATTCCCCCTCTCCAATGAATCTTCAGCCCCGACCTCCAATCCACACAACTATCACTTCTTTATGTTCATCACTCACACATTTCACTTTCTCACTTACCTAGGTATGATTCCAGGGTCCATCACAATTATCATCCCCTGCAAATCTCTCGACTTCTTTGCATTCTCTCTCTCTCTCTGCTGTACTTGCCTGATATAAATGTCTCTGTGTCTTACTCCCCAACATCCATTCCATTCCCAAAATATTAGTCTAAGCCAATCATGGTTTCCTGTGCCCCTTGCCAATTAGAAATGTGTATTAGTTAAGATTAAGTTCTAATGCAACTGACAGAAAAACCTAAATAGTAATGGCTTTAACCAAGATATAAAGCCCTGGGCTTCCCTGGTGGCGCAGTGGTTGAGAGTCCACCTGCCGATGCAGGGGACACGGGTTCGTGCCCCGGTCTGGGAAGATCCCACATGCCGCAGAGCGGCTAGGCCCGTGAGCCATGCCTGCTGGGCATGCGCGTCCGGAGCCTGTGCTCCGCAACGGGAGAGGCCACAACAGTGAGAGGCCTGCGTACTGAAAAAAAAAAAAAAAGATATAAAGTCCAAACATAAGCAACCTGGAGCACATAAAGCATTTCTATGCTCATCAGGGAGCTAATTAATGTTCTGCTATCTTGTTGCTCTGTCATACTCAACATGTGCTTCCACCTCATAATCCAAGATGGCTGCACAAACTCCAGTTATTATTTCCATATTCTACATAGCAGGAAGGAGTTGAAAGAAAACAAGGTACATACCCCTGCCCTCTAAGTCAAACACGACAATTCAACTTACCCCCTGGCCAAAAATTAGACATACCTAAATGTACAGGGAGGCTGAGAAATATAGCCATTATCCCAGATGACCATATACTCAGTGAAAAATCCGGACTCTTTACTAGTGAAGAGAAGACTACTACTTCTGTCACAGCATGTAATCTAATCTTAGATGTGAGGGGAAGTCTGATGGAGGGTTTCTAGGAAATATTTCCTCATTCCTAGCTACGACACCTAGATCTCCTCTTCAATAAAAGACTTGTTGCCAGCTGCAGAAATGAGTGTGGTCAACAGACAGCATTCAGCTGTCAGTTCCATTGGAGCTGCCTTGCCCTAGGTCATGCCCTTCCCAGCATAGCCCACACAGAGTGGGTATAAAGGCTGGGCATTTTTCAGTCTAACATGGGACAACTCTGGCAGGCAATCCTTACTCCAGAACTCTCCTTTGTCAGGCCTGCATTGAAGCTCAACTTCTTCCTTTGCCCAGTTCTGCTTCCTGCCCCTTCCTCTCACAGATGTTATAATTAACTTGTACCCCAAACTCCATCTCAGAAAATGCTTCCAAGAAACCCAGCCTATGACAGACAGACATCCAAAGAGACCATCCTTCTTCCTCTGGACTTTGCTACGTTTGGATTCTACTTCAGCCATCACGCTATGAGCCTAAACACAAAGCCAACACCAAGGATGACAAATCAAAGGAGTGCCAAGGTCCCTGAAGAGCCACACCAAACAACCACAGAGACCATCCCAGGTTTACAGGTAAATAAATTTCCCAGTAGTTCGAACAGTTTTGTGGCTTTCTACTATGCTTCTTTTGTTTCTAAGAATTTCTACAGACTTCACATGGACATGTTCAGATATTTGCAAATCTGCATCCCTTTTGGAGAAAATATAGGTCAATTTTGAATATTTGCTTCATATCTTTAAACATACACATTTACATAATTTTACAGATAGTGAATAGATATGATCAGACAGGCTTTTTTGGGTCAACTAAAGGACAATCCTCCCTTGTCCACTGATCTCCCCAAGCACTCCACCCCTTCTCCCCACCAAGATAAACATTTAACATTTAACAGAATTTCCATCCTGTTCCGCTGATCTATATTTCTGGTTTTGTGCCAATACCATACTGTTTTTTTTAATGGTAACATTTTTATATACATATATATATATTTTTTAGTTTATTTATTATTTATTTTTGGCTGTGTTGGGTCTTCGTTGCTGCACGCAGGCTTCTCATTGAGGTGGCTTCTCCTGCTGTGGAGCACAGGTTGCAGGCACACGGGCTTCAATAGTTGTGGCACACGGGCTCAGCAGTTGTGGCTCACAGGCTCTAGAGCACAGGATCAGTAGTTGTGGTGCACGGGCCCAGCTGCTCTGTGGCATGTGGGATCCCCCTGGACCAGGGCTCAAACCCGTGTCCCCTGCATTGGCAGGTGGATTCTTAACCACTGCGATACCAGGGAAGTCCCCATACTGTTTTGATTACTGTAGCTTTGTTGTATAGTCAGAAGTCATGGCGCCTGATTCCTCCATCTCTGTCTTTCTTTCTCAAGATTGCTTTGGCTATTTGGGGTCTTTTGTGTCTCCATACAAATTTTAAGATTTTTTGTTCTACTTCTGTAAAAACTGTCATTGGTAATTTGATAGGGATTGCAATGAATCTGTAGATCACCTTGGGTAGTACAGTCATTTTGACAATATCGATTTTCCCAATCCAAGAACATGGTATATCTTTCTGTCTGTTTGTGTCATCTTTGATTTCTTTCTTCACTGTCTTATAGTTTTTGGAGTACAGGTCTTTTGCCTCCTTAGATAGGTTTATTCCTAGGTATTTTACACTTTTTGATGCAATGGTAAATAGGATTGTTTCTTTAATTTCTCTTTCTGGTCTTTCCTTGTTAGTGTATAGAAATGCAAGAGATTTCTGTGTATTAATTTTGCATCCTGCAACTTTACCAAATTCATTGATGAACTCTAGTAGTTTTCTGGTAGCATCTTTAGGATTTTCTATGTATAGTATCATATCATCTGCCAACAATGAATTTTATTTCTTCTTTTCCAATTTGGATTCCCTTTATTTCTTTTTCTTCTCTGATCACCGTGGCTAGGACTTCCAAAACTATGTTGAATAGAAGTGGCAAGGGTGGACATCTTTGTCTTGTTCCTGATTTTAGAGAAAATGCTTTCACCTTTTCACCACTGAGTATGATGTTAGCTGTAGGTGTGTCATACATGGCCTTTATTATGTTGAGATATGTTCCCTCTATTACAACTTTCTGGAGAGTTTTTATCATAAATCGGTGTTGAATTTTGTCCAAACCTTTTCCTGCATCTACTGAGATGATCATATGGTTTTTATTCTTCAATTTGTTGATGTAATGTATCACAATGACTGATTTGCGGATATTGAAAAATCCTTGCATCCCTGGGCTAAATCCCACTTGATCATGGTGTACGATTGTTTGAATGTACTGTTGGATTTGGTTTGCTTGTATTCTGTTGAGGATTTTTGCGTCTATGTTCAGCAGTGATATTGGCCTGTAATTTTTTGTGTGGTATCTTTGTCTGGTTTTGGTATCAGAGTGATGGTGGTCTCATAGAATGAATTTGGGAGTGTTCCTTCCTCTGTGATTTTTGGCAATAGTCTAAGAAGGATAGGTGTTAACTCTTCTCTAAATGTTTGATAGAATTTGCCTGTGAAGCCATCTGGTCATGGACTTTTGTTTGTTGGAAGTTTTTAGATCACAGTTTCAATTTCAGTACTTGTGATTGGTCTATTCGTGTTTTCTGTTTCTTCCATGTTCAGTCTTGGAAGATTATACCTAAGAATTTGTCCATTTCTTCTAGGTTGTCCATTTTATTGATTGCTTATGATCCTTTGTATTTCTGTGGTGTCATTTGTATTTGAGACCTCTCCCTCTTTTTCTTGATGAGTCTGGCTAAAGGTTTATCAATTTTGTTTACCTTTTCAAAGAACCAACTTTTAGTTTCATTGATCTTTTCTATTGCTTTCTTCATCTCTATTTCATTTATTTCTGCTCTGATCTTTATGAATTCTTTCCTTCTACTAACTTTGGGTTTTGTTTGTTCTTCTTTCTCTATTTGCTTTAGGTATAAGGTTAGATTGTTTATTTAAGATTTTTCTTGTTTCCTGAGGTAAGACTGTATTGCTATAAACTTGCCTCTTAGAACTGCTTTTGCTGCATCCCATAGGTTTTGGATCGCCCTGCTTTCATTTTCATTTGTCCCTAGGTATTTTTTGATTTACTCTGATTTCCTCAGTGATCCATTGGTTTTTTAGTAACACTCTTTAGCCTCCACATGTTTGTGTTTCTTCGTTTTTTTTCTTACGGTTGATTTCCAGTCTCATAGTGTGTGGTCAGAAAAGATGTTTACTATGATTTCAATTTCCTTAAATTTACCGAGGTTCACTCTGTGGCCCAGCATGTGATCAATCCAGGCGAATGTTCCACGTGCACTTGAGAAGAATGTGTATTCTGCTGCTTTTGGATGGAATGCTCTATAAATATCAATTAAGTCCATCTGATCTAATGTGTCATTTAAGGCCTGTGTTTCATTACTGATTTCCTGTCTGGATGATCTGTCCACTGATGAAACTGGGGTGTTAAAGTCCCCCACTATTATTGTATTACTGTCAATTTCTCCTTTTGTGGATGTTAGTATTTGCCTTATATATTGAGGTGCTCTTATATTGGGTGCATATATATTTACAATTGTTATATCTTCTCCTTGGATCATTATGTAGTGTCCTTTGCCTCTTGTAACATTCTTTATTTTAAAGTCTTTTTTGTCTGAAATGAGTACTGCTACTCCAACTATCATTCCTGTTTGTGTGTAATACACTTTCCATCCCCTCACTTTCAGTCCATAGATCTGAAATGGGTCTCTTGTAGACAGTAAGAGTCTTGTTTTTGTATCCATTCATCCAGTCCATGTCTTTTGGATGGAGCATTTAATCCTTTTACATTTAAGCTTATTATCAATATGTATGTTCTTACTGCCATTTTGTTAATCGTTTTGGGTTTGTTTTTGTAGGTCTTTTTTCTTCCCTTCCTCTCTTGTTCTCTTCTCTTTGATTTGATGACTAACTTCAGTGTTGTGTTTAGATTCTTTTTTCTGTTTTGTGTGTGTATCTATTGTAGATATTTGGTTTGTGGTTACCATGAGGTTTTGATATAGCAGTCTATATAAACGAGATGTTTTAAGTTGCTAGTCTTTTAATTTCAAATGTATTTCCAGTATCCTGCATTTGTTCTCTCCTCTTCTCACAATTGCTGGTTTTGATATCATATTTGTGTGCAGATGATTTCTTACCTTTACGTATGTTTGCCTTTACCGGTGGGCTTTTCCATTTGTAATTTTCTTGTTTCTAGTTGTGGGTTATTCTTTTCCACCTAGAGAAGTTCCTTTAGCATTTGTTGCAAAGCTGTTGTGGTGGTGCTGAATTCTCTTACCTTTTGGTTGTCTGTGTGACAGCCTTGCTGGGTAGAGTATTCTTGGTTGTAGGTTCTTCCCTTTCATCACTTTAAATATATCGTGCCACTCCCTTCTGGCCTGCAGAGTTTCTGCTGAGAAAACAGCTGATGACCTTAAGGGAATTCCCTCGTACATTATCTGTTGCTTTCCCCTTGTTGCTTTTAATATTTTTTGTCTTTAATTTTTGTCAATTTGATTACTATGTGTCTCAGTGTGTTCCTCCTTGGGTTTATCCTGCCTGGGACACTATATGCTTCCTGGACTTGGGTGACTATTTCCTTTCCCATGTTAGGGACATTTTCAACTATTATCTCTTCAAATATTTTCTCAGGTCCTTTCTCTCTCTCTCTTCTCTTTCTGGGACCCCTATCATGAGAATGTTGGTGTGTTTAATGTTGTCCCAGAGGTTTCTTAGACTGTCCTCATTTCTTTTCATTCTTTTTTCTTTATTCTGTTCCACGGCAGTGATTTCCACCATTCTGTCTTCCAGCTCACTTATCCATTCTTCTGCCTCAGTTATTCTGCTATTGATTCCTTCAAGTGTATTTTTCATTTCAGTTATTGTATTGTTCTTCTGTTTGTATGTTTAGTTCTTCTAGGTTTTTGTTAAACATTTCTTGTATCTTCTCCATCTGTGTCTCCATTTTTTTCCCCACAGTCTTGGATCATCTTTACTATCATCACTATGAATTCTTTTTCAGGTAGATTGCCTACCTCTGCTTCACTTAGTTGTTCTTCTGGGCTTTCCTCTTGTTCCGTCATCTGGATATATTCCTCTGCTGTCTCATTTTGTGTGACTTTCTGTGATTGTGATTTCCATTCTGCAGATGGCAAAGTTGTAGTTCTTCTTGCTTCTGCTGTCTGCCCCGTGTTGGATGATGCTAAGAGGCTTGTGCAGGCTTCTTGGTGGGAGGGACTGGTAGCTGCCCAATGGGTCTTGGGAGCTGGGTCTTGTTCCTCCGGTGGGCAAGGCCATGCCAGGGGGTGTGTTTATTGGGCAGCTGTTTATTCAGGAAGACTTTAAGCAACCTGTCTGCTGATGGGTGGGGCTGTGTTCCCACCCTGCTGGTTGTTTGGCCTGAGGCATTCCAGTACTGGAGGCTACAGGCTGTTGAGTGGGGCCAGGTCATAGTGAGACAATGGCAGTCTCCAAGAGGGCTCACGCCTATGAGTCCTACCCAGAACTGCCCCTGCCAATGTTCTTGTCCTCTCAGCAAGTCACAGCCACCCTCTGCCGCCTCTGCAGGAATCCCTCCAATACTGTCAGGTAAGTCTGGCCCAGTCTCTCATGAGGTCACTGCTTTTTTCCCTGGGTTCTGGTGTGCACCAGATCCTGTGTATGCCCTCCAAGTGTGGAGTTTCAGTTTCCCCCACTTCTGTGGAATTCCTGTGATCAAACCCCGCTGGCCTTCAAAGCTAGATTATCTGAGGGCTCCTCCTCCCGTTGCCAGGCTGCCAGGCTGGGGAGCCTGATGTGGGGCTCGGAACTTTCACCCCTGTGGTATAATTATTTTTATAATTATTTTCCAGTTTGTGGGTTGCCCACCTGGCACGTATGGGATTTGATTTTATCGTGATTGCATCCCTCCTACCATCTTCTTCTGGCTTCTTCTTTGTATTTGGATGTAGGGTATCTTTTTTGATAGACTCCAAAAATTTTTTGTCAGGGGTTGTTCAGCAGTAAGCCATGATTTTGGTTTTTCCATGAGAAGGGGGGAGGTCATGTCCTTCTACTCCGCCATAGGTCCTGGAAAGCACATGGCACACCTGGGGGCCACAGTGAGGTCAAGGGTAGAGAGCAAAAGTTTGTTTCTTCTGAACAGGACGTGGTTAGGTTTTGTTTCTCAACCTAGTCTGACAGTTTTACTGACACAGTATAATCTATTCACATTTAGAATAATGACTGCTATACTGATTTGACTCCTTCCAACCAAATTTTTAAATCAACCTTAATGAGGAGTAATTTATATATAATAAAATGCAGCCAACATAAATGTACAATTTGGTAAGTTTTGACAAATTTATACACATATAAAACCCCAAAACAAGATATAAAACAGTTCTGTCACCCCCCAAAGTTCCCTCAGACCTCTTTGCAGGCACTCCTTCTCAACACTGATCTTGTTTCTATCATTGCAGACCTGATTTATAGAACCTGATTTAATGGAATCATGCAGAGACACTTTTGTGCCTTGCTTCTTTCGATCAGCATGTTTCTGAGTACAGTGTGTATCAATAGTTTGTTCCTTCCTATTGCTGTGTAGTATTCTACTGTATGAATATACCACAACATGTCTATCCATTTTCCTGTTGATAGACACTTGGATTATGTAGTTATAGATGCTTATGAACAAAGCTGCTAAGAACACTTGTGCACAAGCCCTTGTGTGGACATTTCTCTTGGATAAAAACATAAAAAAGGAATCATTGGATCAAAGTATAGATATACACGTAAATTTAAAGAAACTGCCAAATTGTTTCCTAAGTGGTTATACCATCTTACACTTCCATCATCTAGGTATAAATATTCTCTGCTCTCAGGTCTCCCAGTATTCCCACAGCCTCAGCAATATACCCCTTCAGCAATATATTGGACTGTGCAACTCCAAGATGAACATGTTTTTCTTAACAGCTCAGATATCAGGATGCATTGTAAAACCAACGGCAGTTCGTAGTTTAAATGTTTTTTCTTTCTTAGAAGTACATAAGGGTGCATTTTACACTCAGTGGTATCTTAATAAACTGCAGTTATACATATGGCAAACCCTAAACCTGACTGAATCCAACTCTCTGCTTACTCTGTATATGAAACCAAGCAGCTAAATAAGGCTAGTGACACAACACTGTGCTGACTGGTCTCACTTTACATTTATAAACACATATCTCAAGTAGGTTCCCAGCACTGTGGGACAATCAATCCTTTCATTTCCCTGGCCAATTCTCTGTTATACCTTATTATCTTTCACCTTTCCAAACCCTCTTCTCTCTCTTCAATTTTAGCTGACGATCAATTGATTACTTCACTTGTTTCACATCTATTTACCACCAGTGGAATGTAAATTTCATGACAGCAAGGACTTTTGTCTGCTCTGTTCATTATTTCTAGTGCCTAGAAGTGTGTCTGGCATCCTAATGACACAAAGTGAATAGCTGAGGAAAGAAGAAATAAATCAGGAGAGACCTATATTTTCTTACCATTACTAAATGCAGGTACTTTGCCTTAACCCTAGTTACAATGGATAGGGTCACAACCTCTACCTGGGTGCAGAATTCTAAAACTCTACTCAATCAAGGGCCTCACCAGAACAAACCTAATTCTAAACCCCATGCTATACTTTTTCTATCTACTGGATAAGCGTAAGACTAGCTGCTGGATTCCCTTCTTAAAAAACAAACTCCCTTCTCATGTTCTCAAGCTATTCACTACTTTTTTTTTTTTTTTTTTTTTTACTTTTACAACAAAGGTCTTCTTAAGAATTATCTACTGTTGGGAATTCCCTGAGGTCCAGTGGTTAGGACTTCATGCTTTCACTGCCAAGGGTGTGGGTTCAATCCCTGGTATGGGAAATAAGATCCTGCAAGCTGCACAGTGCAGCCAAAAAAAACCCCAAACAAACCAAAAAACAAACAAAGAAAAAACCACAAATAATTATCTACTCTCGCTGACAATACTCTTACCTTGTAATTTCTTAACCTCATTCCAATGGGGTCTAACCCTCACCCCTCCTCTGAAATCCTTCTGTTAAGGTATAGAGGAGTAAATTCTCAGATCCCTTATTTCATTCTCAGATCCCTTCTTACTTCACTCTCTTACACATCTGAAGTAGCTGATGACTCCCTTTTTTTTTTTGCATTTAATCTTTTGTTTTCTTCCAATTTTATTGAGATAATTGACATACAGCACTACCTAAGTTTAAGGTGTATAGTATAATGATTTGACCTACATACTTCATGAAATGATTATCACAATAAATTTAGTGAATATCCATCATCTCATATAGATACAATATTAAAGAAATAGAAAACAAAGTTTTTCCTTGTGATGAGAACACTTAGGATTTAGTCTCTTAACAACTCTCATATATAACATACAGCAGTGTTAATTAAATGTATCATGTACATCCTTAGTACTTCCTTATCTTATAACTAGAATTTTGTACCTTTTGACTACTTTCATTCAATTCCCCCTCCCCCCACCCCCTGCCTCTGGTAACCACAAATCTGATCTCTTTTTCTGTTTGTTTCTGAAGTATAATCAACCTACAACACTATGTTAGTTCCTGTTACACAACATAGTGTTTTAATACTTCTATACATTTCAAAATTATCACAATGATAAGTCCAGGTACAATATGTCATCATACAAAGATATTACATAGTTATTGGCTATAGTCACCACGCTGTACATTTCATACCTGTGATTCATTTGCAACTCTAAGTTTGTGCCTCTTAATCTCCACTTATTTCTCTCCTCCTCCACTCCCCTCCCCTCTAGCAACCACCTGTTTGTCCTCTGTATATACAACTCTATTTGTTTTGTTTTTTAGATTCCACATGTAAGTGAACTCATACAGTATTTGTCTTTCTCTTATTTCACTTAGCATAATATGCTCTAGGTCCATCCACGTTGTCACAAATGGCAAGATTTCATTCTTTTTACAGCTGAGTAATATTCCATTGTATTTATACACCACAGCTTTATCCATTCATCTATTGATGGGCACTTAGGTTGCTTCCATATATTGGCTACTGTAAATAATGCTGCAGTGAACATAGGGATATATATATATCTTTTCTAATTGGTGTTTTCTTTTCTTTGGATAAAATACCCAGAAGAGGAATTGTTGGATCATATGGTGGCTCTTTTTAATTTTTGAGGAATCTTCATACTGTTTTCCATAGTGGCTGCACCAATTTACATTGCCACCAACAGTGCACAGGGTTCCCTTTTCTCCACATCCTCACCAATTCTTGTTATTTGTTGTCTTTTTGAAAATAGCCATTCTGAATGGTATGAGGTGATATCTCATTGTGATTCTGATTTGTATTTACCTGATGATTAGTGATGTTGAGCATCATTTCATGTGCTGTTGGCCATCTGTATGTTTTCTTTGGAAAAATGTCTATTCAGATCCTCTGCCCGTTTTTTAGTCAGGTTGTTTCTTTGTTTTTTCATATTGAGCTGTATGAGTTCTTTGTATATTTTGGATATTAACCTCATATTGAAAATACCATTTGCAAATACCTTCTCTCTCAGTAGGTGGCCTTTTTGTTTTGTTGACAGTTTCCTTCACTGTGCAAAAGATATTTAGTTTGATGTAGTCCCATTTGTTTATTTTTGCTTTTGCTTCCCTTGCCTGAGGAAACATATCCAAAAAAACTAAGAGTGATGTCAAAGAGCATACTGCCTATGTTTTCTTGTAGAAGTTTTATGGTTTCATGTCTTATATTTAAGTCTTTAATTCATTTTGAATTTATTTTTGTGCATGGTGTGAGAGTAGTCCAGTTTGATTCTTCTGCATGTAGCTATCCAGTTTTCACAATACCATTTATTCAAGAGGTTGTCTTTTCCCCATTGTATATTCTTGCTTCCTTTATCATAGATAATTGCCCATATAAGTGTGAACTCACTTCTGGGCTCTGTATTCTGTTCCACTGATGTATATGTCTGTTTTTGTTCCAGTACCATACTGTTTTGATTACTGTAGCTTCGT
Organism: Monodon monoceros; assembly: GCF_005190385.1. Lineage (NCBI taxonomy): Eukaryota > Metazoa > Chordata > Mammalia > Artiodactyla > Monodontidae > Monodon > Monodon monoceros. Next base: position 29,658,824 of record NW_021703769.1, on the reverse strand, counting down.
AATATAGTTCGAAATCAGGGCGCCTCCCTCTTTCTTAAAACACTTTCTCCACTTGGTTTCCCAAACCCTACACTCTGGACACACAGGCAGCTTCTTCTCAGTCCCCTTTAGTAAGTCCAACTGCTTATCCCAATATCTAAATGTAGGAATGCCCCAAGGCTCCAACCTCAGTCTGCTTCTCTACCTAAAGTCACTGGGTAAGTGATCTCAAACTGTCTCAAAGCCTTAAGTACCAACTGCATATATTTTTTACAACGAAACTATCATCTCTATGATTGGAACACCATTCTCCTGGTTATCCCAGGCAAAAACTATGAACAATACAGGCATATTATCTGTAAAAAAAAAATTACTATTTTATTTTCTCCTTTCTAACATTTTAATTATATTTTATTATCTTCTTGTCTTATTACAACTGGTTAAGATCTCCATTATTACACTGAAAAGAACTGGTAATGGTAAGTGTTCCTGTCTTGTTCCCAATCTCAGGTGAAAGCTTTCAATATTTCACCCTACAGTGTGATATTTACCCTAAATTCTTTGTGTGAAGTCTTCACCAGATTAAGGAAGTAATTTTCTATTTTTTCTTTCTTTCTTTTTTTAAATTTATTTGGCTACACCAGATCTTAGTTGCAGCACGTGGGATCTTCGTTGCCACATGCTGGATCTTCGTTGCAGCATGTGGCATCTTTAGTTGTGGCATGTGGTATCTTTTAGTTGCGGCATGTGGGATTTTTAGTTGCAGCATTGGGATCTTTTAGTTGTGGCATGCAGGCTCTTAGTTGCAGCATGCAGGATCTAGTTCCCTGACCAGGGATCTCCCTGACCAGGGATCAAACCCGGGCCCCCTGCATTGGGAGTGCAGAGTCTTAACCACCAGACCACCAGGGAAGTCCCTATTCTTTAAACTAAAGATTTTTTTTTTTTACCACTAATGAGTACTGAACTCTATTTTCTTTTTAAAAAACTGTCCATCTAATGAAACGGTCATTTGGTTTTTCTCCTTTATTCTGTTAAATCGACCTTGAATTTCTCAAATCCAAGAAACCCAAAGTTGGGTTCAATTTGGTCATGATTCTTTTTATATTTTGCTGGATACAGTTTGCAAATATTTTGTTTAATTTTTTTTAATATGTTTGTAAGTTAGACTGACCTGCTGCTTTCCTTCTTTGTCAGGTTTTGATAACAAACATGCTGGCTGCATAAAAACAATGGATTTCACCTCTCTTCCTATGTTCTAGAAGAGTCTGTGTAAGATTGGTCCTATAAAAGTTTGCAAGAATTCACTATTGAAGTCATCTGGGCCTGGAGTTGTCTTTTTAGTAAATTAGTTTTACTAGAGCTTACCACTCCATTTAAATTTTTCAAATTTATTGGAATAAACTTGTTAATAATATCCTCGTATGATTTTTCCAATGTCTGTAGGATCTATAGTGATGGCCCCTTTATCATCACTGATATCAGTAATTTCTGTTTCTTTTTCTCTTTATCAATCTCTCTAGCAGTTTATCAATTTTACTAGTCTTTTAATGCTTACCTTTGTTAAGCCTCTGTATTGCATAGGTTTTATATTAATTGTTCTCTTATCTATATTATTTCATTCCCATGGCTTTATATTTTGTAGTGCTTTTTCTATTTTCTTGAGTTGGTAACTTAGATCACTGATTCAATCTTTCTTCTTTTTTAATGTATGCATTTAAAGCTGTAACTTTCATTCTCAGCATGGCACTAGTGGTATCCCAAAGCTTTGAGATAAAATATTTTCATTACCATCCGGTTTGAAATATTTTCAAATTACTGGGGTGGTTTCTTCTTCGATTCATGAACATTAGAAGAGTACAGTAACTGTATAGTGCAGTATTCTCTATATGTCAATTAGGCCAAGTGTTTTCAAATCTTTCTTCTGTTAGTTGCTGAGAGAGGAGTATTAAAGTATTTTTAATATCAATGGATGTAAAAAAGCAGGAAGAAAATCTGATGAGGAGCAGGATATGTGCATGGTCTTAAAGCGTCTCCTCACATACTGCTTAACGGTTGCAAGGAGGAATTAGTGGAAAAATAAGACAATATCTCAAACAGGAAAATAAAATATAAAAAATAAGGGACAGATAGGCATTGTATGCCTCCACATGTGATACCATGAGAAGGATACCTCCCCACCTAAGCAGCATCCCAGCCAAGGATGCATAACTTGAATCTAACCATGAGGAAACATGAAACAAAAGCAAAATTTTAAAAAGTGAATTAAAACCGGGGGGCTGTATTTATGAAAAAATGCCAATATCATTAAAAAGAACAACAAAGAAAGGCAGTAGAAATGTTTTAGATCGGGAGCTGGCGAACTATAGTCCTTGGGCAAAATCCAGCCTGCCATTTGTTCATGAAAATCTTATTGGAACACAGCCACAATCTTTTGCACACTTACTGGCAATGGCTGCTCAGTGCTACAATAGCAGAAGTGAGCAGTTGTGATTGAGACAAAGCCAAAAATACTTACTATTTGGTCCTTTACAGAAAAGGTGTGCTGACAACCTTGTTCCAGATTAAAGCAGGCTCAAGAGACATGACAATCAGATGCAATACCTAACCCTAGACTGGATCTTGTACTGGAGGCAGGGAAATGACAGAAAGGTCATTATTCGGTCAGTTGACAATGGGGAGTACAAACAGTATATAAAAGCATTATATCAGTGTCAGACTTACTGATGGTGAAAACTATACCTTAAGACTTAAATCTTAAGTCTCTTAATCACTATTCTTAGAAAATACATGCTAAAGTATTTTAAAGGGTCAAGAGCCATGATACATACATACACATACACACACACACACACACACACACACACACACACACAGCTTATTCTCAAGTGCTTCAAGGAAATAAACTGTGTATGTGAGTGTGTTTGTGTGTGTGAGACAGAGACACACATACAGAGAGAGGGAATGATTAGGTATTTTTCATCCCTTTGTCTCTCTGTATTTCTGTCCAGTTATTTTATTCCAATATATTTTGCAACCCACTGATTTTCTCTTCATCTGTGTCTAAGGTTCCTAAAATCAGTAAATGTATTTTCAGTTTCCACTAATTTCTTTTCTATACTTTCTAATTCTCTGATGAAATTGTTCATCTTGTCACTTAAATTCTTAAAGATAGTTATTATTTATCTCAAAGCCTGTTTCTAATCATTACGACTGCTGGCTTCCTGGTGTGTGTGTGCCTCCACTAATGTCCTTTTCCTGTTCCAAGAGCCAATCCAGAATCCTACACTGCATTTAGTTATTATGTCTTCTTAGTCTCCCTGAGCCTCTTTTTTTTAAATAATTTAAATTTTAGTTGAAATAATAGATTCACATGCAGTTAGAAAAAATACAGTGATTCCTTGTACACTTTAAGCAATTTCCTCAAATAGTAACACTTTTCCAAAACTACAGTATAATGTCACAACAATAATACTGACATTGATAAATCAATCTTATTCAGATTTCCACAATTTTACTTATGTGTGTACATGTATGTGTGTTTGTGTAAGTTCTGTACAATTTTGTCACCTGTGTAGACTCATGTATCCACCACCACAGTCAAGATATGCACAGTTCCAAAAATACATGGATTCCTCATATTGCCCTTTAATAACCACACACACCTGCCTCCCACATCTTCCTCACACACTCACTATCCTTAATCCCTGCCAATGTTTAATCTGTTATTTTTATCTTTATGTAATGTCTCTTTGTCTCTGGTAATTTTCTATACTCTAAAATCTAATCTATAAAATATTAATAAAGCCATTCCTGCTCTTTTTAAAAGTAATGTTTATATGGTATAATTTTTCCATTCTTTTACTTTCTACCTACTACATTGTTGAATTTGAAGTGACTTTCCCAGAAGCAGCATATAACTTGGTCACGTTTTTTCATCACTACTGATATGTTAAGGCTTAAGTCTCCCACTCTATCTGTTGTTTTATATTTGTTTTCTCTGGATCTCGTTCTTCTGTTTCTCTCTTTTGCCTTCCTGTGGGTCATTTGAACATTTTTAAAGATTTTACCTTGACTTATGTATACTGTTTTTATCTTTTTGTATAGTTTTCTCAGTGGTTACTCTAGGTATTAGAATATACATATGTGATTTATAACAATCTTTTTTTTAAATAAATTTATTTTATTTATTTTTGGCTGCATTGGGTCTTCATTGCTGCACACGGGCTTTCTATAGTTGTGGCGAGCGGGGGCTACTCTTCGTTGCAGTGCACAGGCTTCTCATCGCAGTCGTTTCTCATGTTGTGGAGCACAGGCTCTAGACAGGTGGGCTTCAGTAGTTGTAGCATGCGGGCTCAGTAGTTTGGCTCGTGGGCTTTAGAGCACAGGCTCAGTAGTTGTGGCACATGGGCTTAGCTGCTCTGCGGCATGTGGGATCTTCCCAGACCAGGGCTCAAACCCATGTCCCCTGCACTGGCAGGCAGATTCTTAACCTCTGCACCACCAGGGAAGCCCAACAGTCTTCTAGTAATAACGTTTTACCACTTTGAGTGGAGTATGGAAACCTCACTTCCATTTAGGTCCTTTATCTTTACTACCATCATATTTAGTATCAAATGGTTTTATGTTTTTGATTCAATCATCAATGACTGCTAAAATTCAGGAGGAAAAGGAGAGTCTATTATTGTATGAGTCGATATTTCTACCCTCTCCATCATCTCTTTCCTGACGCTCCACGATTCGTTCCTTTATTGTTTCTTTAGGTCTGCTAGCAACAACTTCTTTTAGTTTTTCATCACCTGAGAATGTTTTATTTCCCTTTATTTCCTGAGTGACAACTGTGCTAGATACAGAATTCAAAATTGACAGTTCTTTTATTTCAGCACTTGAAATATTGTGCCACTTCCAATGGCACCCATGGTTTCAAATGAGAAATCTATTGTTATTTGAATTGGTATTCCCCATAGGTACTGCATCATTTCTACCTGGCTACTTTCAAGACTTTTTTTTTTGTCTTTAGGTTTCTGGCCCTCTATTCTATTCCACTTATCTGTCTATTCCTTCACCAATACCACAATGTCTTGTGGTACCATTGTAGCTTTATAGTAAGCCTTGCTGTCAGGTAGTGTCAGCCCTCAAACTTTGCCCTCCTCCTTCAATCTTATGTTGGCTATTCTGGGTCTCTTGTCTCTCCATATAAACTTTAGCATCAGTTTGTCAATATCCACAAAATAATTTGCTAAGATTCTGAATAGGATTACATTGAATTTATAGATCAAGTTGGGAAGAACTGATCTTAGATCAAAAGACAACACTGAGTCTTTTGATCCATGAACAAGCAACATCTCTCCATTTATTTAGTTCTTCGTTGATTTTGTTCATCAGAGTTTTGTCGATTTCTTCATATAGATCTTATACATATTTTGTTAGACTTATCCCCAGTATTTCACTTTTGGGAGTGCTGATGTAAATGGCATTGTTCCTAAGTTCAAATTCTACTTCTTCATTGCTGATACACAGGAAAGCAGTTTACTTCTGTATATTAATCTTGTGTCCTGTGCCTTTAGATTTCAAGAGTTTAATTCAAGATGCATTTGGTGTAGATTTCCTTGGGTTTATCCTATATGGGATTTGCACAGTTTCTTGGGTCTGTAGATTTGTCTCTTTTGCCAAATTTGGTAAAATTTCAGCCATATTTCTTTCAAATACTCTTTCAGCCCCATTCTCTCTTTTCCTTCTGGGACTTCAATAACACGAATGCTGTATCTTTTGTCCTTCATAGATCATTTTTTCTAGTCTGTTTTCTGTTTAGATTGGGTGAATTCTATGGTTTTGTTCTCTGGTTTACTGATGCTACCATCTATTATTCATGGTCACTCTACTATTGAGCCCATCCAGCCACTTTTTCATTGTTGTTGCTGCTACTGTGTTTTTCAATTCTAAAATTTCCATTTGGTTCTAATATCATTTTAAATTTGGTTCTAATTAATTTTATTTGGTTTGTTGCTAAGATTTTGTTTTTTTGTTTCAAGATATTTTAAATTGATTTTGAAGCATTTTTATAATAGCTAGTTTAAAATTCTGAGAAAATTCCAACATCTGATTCACCATGTGTTGGTGTCTGTTGCCTTTTCTAATTCAAGTTGCAGTTTCCTTTGTTATTGGTATGATGAGTGATTTTCTATTGTATCTTGAATATTTTTTCTATTATGTTAGAACATCACTAACATAGGGTCTTATTAAATCTTTTATTTTAGCAGGTTGTCACCCTGTTTAGTTTTAGCATGTGGATCTTGGCCTACTTTTCTGGGCTATTGTTCAAATGGCAGGTTAATTTTCAGAGCCTTTGTGGTCTTATTTGGCTTGCTTTGTTTATCTGGTACCACTGGGCTCCCGCTGGTCCCTGCTAGTGCTGCCTGAGGGGGCAAAAGGAGTGTTGCCAAGTGCCTCTTGGTGGGGAAAGTCTGTAATGGCCCTAGGTTTCCCCTCAGTTTCCAAGTGTCTCTGAGTAGTAAAGGCAAGTCATAAGTCCACAGAGACAAACAGGCCTCCCAGAATGTGCCCTTTGCTACAGCTGGACCCCTCTTGCCAGTTCCACCCATCTGCCCCTGTGTCTCTTGGGCAGGAGAGAAGCAGCTCAAGCCCACACAGCCAAAGAGACTTAGGACTAGGCCAGTTGTAGCTGTGTCCTTTTTGCCAGTAGTGCCCACCTTGGGGTCTTTGGGTTGGGAAGGAGAGTCTCAAGCCCTCAAGGAGAAAGATGCTTCTCAGACTAGAATACTTACTGTAGCAGAGTCTCTCTTGTCAGTTCTGCCCACCTGCCTTGATATCTCTCAGCAGAAAAGGGAAGTCTCAAGACAGGTGGGAAGGAGTATGCTTCTCCTCAGCACTCATATTCAGTGGGGGCTCATAGTTGATCCCCCTTGCCAATGGTATCGAATTTGCATGATGTTTTCAGAGGGACTCCTATTTGATTCAGGGGAGGCATGAACCTACCTGGACTGTGTTCTGTTGTTAGGTCAGGATGGGGAGGCCAGGAAACACCAGAACTAAGTGGCCTTCTTTTGTGGGGGGAATGCAAAATGCTATGGCTATGCTGTTCTTTCAGTCCTATGGTCCCGAACCAGATCACCTTCCTAGAACCATTCACAGTTCTCCTTTGGTTGTCTTCTGCACAAATTCCAGGACTTATAGTTGGATTTAGCTGGGAAAAATGGGTATATACCATCTCATCTGTACTGGAAGTCTCCCTATGGGTCTTTTCAATTATCTATTTTCTCTCTTGATTTTCAGTCAGTTCTTTCACTTTTATACACCTTTTTTTAAATTGAATGCCAGACTAAGTTTTATAAATATTTACCACATTATAAATATATACTATATATAGTTACATATAAATACATCATATATTATCACTAAGTATATAAAAATTATACAGATAACCTGAATCAATGATTGATGACAGTGTCTTCCTCCAGAGAAGATTTATATCTGCTTCTAGCAAGCAACAAAGCTAGGAACAGATCTTAATCCAATCAAGGATTGAGGTGATTTGAAAGCTTGGCTTCAGCTTTTTTTGAGAGCTGATCTATTTTGAGTTCACCCTTAAGCATAAAGTGTAGTCTATCCTTAAGGGTTCTCAGCTAAAAGCTTGGGGTGTTTTCCAGTGCCTGTCATTCTTTGCAAGCTCTGAACTCCAATTCTGTCCCCCAATTCTGCATGACTACCAAAATCTCTGCTTAGAATCTCAGCCTCTCTGCCACCACTTTCTGCTCAGCCTCTTAGCTATGTTTCAAATCAGCCAATCACTCCATGGGGAAACCTATACCAAAAGTTGGCCTCACCCCTCTGTGCTCTCCTTTCCTCCAAAATTTTGGCCTCTCAAGTCCTTGTTGTCTGCCTTGCTCACTCTCCAAAGCCTCCAAACAGACTTTAAAAAAATGTTTTTCCAGCTTTTCTAGTTGTTCTCAGTTGGAGTGCTGCCTTAGAAAAAGCTATTCTGCCATTGATAGAAACAAATCTCCCCAATAGCTTGTGATGTGATATGATAATATGTTCCAGGCTCATACTATAGATTTTCTGACTCCAACCTGAAATAAGACATTTTTCCAATGTACCCCAGGTTCCTTCTAGTGAGAATTATTTTTTAAGAGAACAAAGTCTGACACTAGAAGTGCTTAATGCTACCTAGCTTAATTTCTGAGATTTTTCAGTAGAGAGAATTAGGAAATACATTTTTAAAAGGGAAAAAATACATCATGAGCTCATACTGACATTTCCAACTCAAATTTAGGATCCTAGAATTCTTACCCAACTCTCTGATTATATCTCTTTTCCATTCAAAAATCTAGGGTCTCTATCCAATATAAGTATTCACTTGTTTACTTTATGATACACACCTCCAGAATAACAATACCAATATTACTACCAGTTATACGATTACTAGAAACAGTTTATGATATCTTTGCAGTTCCTTATCCTTGGGAGTATATACCACTATAAACATCCAAATTACTATGCTTCAAGGTGACCTGAAATAGTCTCTATGTGCTTCAGCCTCAAACTTGATATACATTTAGGTTCACGTTTCATTTTGCATTTAGGAATTACCTTTTTTCTCTAATTTTATTTCATTTTTGTTTTATAATATGGTAAAGCATTTGCATGATTCTAAAACCTAATCCACAAAGTACATTCAGAAGTCTAGGTTCTATACCTGTTTCTGCCACCCCATTCCCTCCCTTTCCTTAGAGTAATCATTTTTCTTAGTTTTTGGTTTATCATTCCTTTGTTTGGTCTATGTATATACACAAAAATGTAGGTGTATATATTTGTATAGCCCCCTTATTTGAAAACTAGTAGCATACAATGCCATTGTTTTGCTCCTTGCTTTTTCCATTTAACAATATAGTCTTGAGATGACCACATAGCTGATATGTAGATTATCCTCATTCCTTTTTATAGCTACTCCATTTATAGTACTCCATTGTGTGGACATACCATATTTTATTTAACTAGTCCTCTTAGTAATCTGAGCCCAGACTAACCTGCTATTGAATTTTGTTTCATAATTCAAGTTCACATAAAAACGCAAGTAGTCTCACTGAGGAGGACAGATCAACTAATCTGCTGGTATTCTGGCCTCTGCTGTCACAGTATTAAGCAAAGAAGTTAACTATATAACCAAGAAAAAAATACACTGACAAATTTAGCCCCTGCCCAAATCCATGATATAGGGTTCTCAACTGGAGTATACAACAAAATCACCCATAGAGGCTTAAAAAACAAACGATAAATGATAGGGCCACAACACTAACCACTCTCAGATGGGACCCAGCATTGCATTAGTGTCTTTAAAAGCTCCACAAATGATTCTAATACATACTCCGAATTAAGAACAAATCTTCCACATACAATCTTGGAATTTCTAGGTGTTGAAGTAAGTGGCTGAATTTTTGACACCAATACTAAAAATTTTCTACATTCTAAACTTTCATTTTTAGTTAGAAATTTTTGATCTAATAATTCTTTAAAATCAACATACAATGAGAAAAGTTCATCATGAAAATTTATAGTAATAGCCCTAAAATGTAACAGATTAAGCACATGTCCTAATTACTTAAAAATAATAAATCTATAACTATCACGAGTGCTATATGCTTTAATGTTTAGAATATCCTACTATAACCATCCATAATGATAATCAAAACTACCACAAGGTAATATGGATCCCTCACATTTGTAAAAAATAATAAGTCATCTACCTTGAAAGACTCCATAAAAGGCACAATTCCTTTGCTCAAATCCTGGGCTCTGTCCTTGCAGTTGTCCTGAATCCAGTTCTCTATGATCCCCCTAGATGCAATCCCATATGCATTCACAGCTTCCTCTAGCGTCTATATGATAACAACTGCCCAAACTATATTTCTAGCACAAAGCCAGACCCCTTTCAGACCAATATTTCCTGTATTAAAAATTTAAGTAATTAAAAAAAAAATTAAGTAATTAAATCCACTTCTTTTTACCTCTTGGTTTTTCTTTTTTCCCCCCACAATTTTGTCATCATCCACCCTACCTTTCAAAACTTATCAACTCTTCCTTTACCTCACCCCATTCACTCAGCCTACAAAATCACTCCCATTTTTGTCCCTCTTCTCTCCCCATTTTGTCCCTCTTCTATCCCTAGGCCAATGATGCCCTAGATTAAATTCTCATCCAAGCTTATTCCTACAGTAGCTCAGCCCAACTCCCTGAACTGGCCAGTCTTCTATACAGACGGTCTTAAATTCTGTCCCCAAACATATCAGCATTCAAGGGTGAAGACAAAATAAAGACAATAGACAAAATGTGATACCCTTGCCAAAAGAAAACCTCATGAACATAGATATAAAAACCCAAAACAAAATATTACCAAATCAAATCCAGAAAATCTACATTAAAAAATATATCATGGCCAAATTGAGTTCATTTCAGGGATATAAGGATGGTCAAACAATTAGAAAGTCTATCAGTGTAACTTAACATATTAACAGATTAAAGGACAAAAGCTATATGATCACTGGTCACCTACTATGTGCCAGGCACTATTCTAGAAGATTTCTTTGAAGTCAGAAACAAGACTGTTCAACAATGTCCTATAGACCTTAAACAATTCAATAATTAGACAAGAAAAAGAAGCACAGAGTATACAGATCAGAAATAAACTATTACAGGCTTCCCTGGTGGCGCAGTGGTTAAGAATCTGCCTGCCAATGCAGGGGACACGGGTTCGAGCCCTGGTCCGCGAGGATCCTACATGCTGCAGAGCAACTAAGCCCATGCGCCACAACTACTGAGCCTGCGCTCTAGAGCCCGCAAGCCACAACTACTGACCCCGCGTGCTACAGCTACTGAAGCCCACGCACCTAGAGCCCATGCTCCGCAACATGAGAAGCCACTGCGATGAGAAGCCCGTGCACCGCAATGAAGAGTGGTCCCCGCTCGCCGCAACTAGAGAAAGCCCGCGTGCAGCATTGATGACCCAGTGCAGCCAAAAATAAATAAATTTATTTAAAAAAAAGAAACTATTACAACTTATTGGCAGCATGATTATCAACATAGAAAACTTAGTAGAATTCACAAGCTCTAAATACTACAAGAATTTCAGAAGGTTTCCTAGATATAAGTTCAATATATAAGAAAATCAATTCTGCTTTTGCACTTCTACCATCACAACGATGGTAAGAATCGGACAGTTTCTGGTTCAAGGAGGATTAGAGAGTTTCGACACCCCATCCCTACCAGATAAGCCCAGCTAAGCTCCTGCCTAGACCCATACAGGTAAACTCACTAGAGATCAGCCAAGTCACCCAGATAACCATAGAGACTTATGAGCTAAATATTGCTTACTGTTATAATGATAATACTGATAAAAATAAAAATAAAAATTTCATTCCTATGTACTACAGTAATCAATTAGGTTTAGCAACAGCAACAAAATTATACATCTAGGGGTAAATCCAATAAAAGTATGTGAGACCATTTGGAAAAAAGTTATAAGAATTTACTTAAAGACATAAAAGGTATCTAAATAAGTGGAAATATAAAGCATGTTCTAGATGATAAGACTATTGATAAACATGACGAACTTCTCCAGGCTAATCTCAATATCAGGTGAAATTCCAATCAAAAATCTCAACAAGGATTTTTGTTGAAATAAAAGGAACAAAGGGCTAAAAACAACCAGGAGAAATTTGAAGTTTTATGTAACTAAGGTATATTTCAAATCTGTAGGGAGGAAAGTATACTATTATATAAATGGGACTGGGACAACTGCTTACCAAATAAAAATAACTAAATTAGGTCATAACAAACTATACATAAAAATAAATTACAGGTAGAAGAAAGATCAAAAAGTGAAAAAGCAGGGCTTCCCTGGTGGTGCAAGGGCTGAGAGTCCGCCTGCTGATGCAGGGGACACAGGTTCATGCACCGGTCCGGGAAGATCCCACATGCCGCGGAGCGGCTGGGCCCGTGAGCCATGGCCGCTGAGCCTGCGCGTCCGGAGCCTGTGCTCCGCAATGGGAGAGGCCACAACAGTGAGAGGCCCGCATACTGCAAAAAAAAAAAAGAAAAAAAAAAGTGAAAAAGCAAATATTTTTTAACGCTGAGGAAGAAATACAGGAGAATATCTTGACAAGGTCAGTAAAGGAAAGGAATTTTTTAATATAACAAAAAGAGCACAAACCATAAAGGAAAAAAAGTGACAAAATTGACTACATTAAAATTTAAATTTCTGTTAAAAACACACCATAAAGAAAGTTAAAGACAAGCCATAATTGCTGGTGGTAATGTAAGTTGGCTAAATCTCTATGGAAAGCTTTTTGGCAATACCTGACAAAATCTAAAATGCACATATCCCTCTGATAAAGCAATTTTACTTCTGAGAACTAAACCTAAAAATACACCCAGAAATGTGTGAAATGACATGTGTACAAGGTCATTCAACACCTTTATATAAATTAAGACACAACCAGGCAATGGAATACCAAAGAATTTTTTTTTCAAATGTACTGGTATGAATCTCTAAGATATGCTGCTCAGTGAGGATGGAGAGGGAAAAGCAAAGTACAGATCATTGGGGAAATATGCCATTCTTATGTAAAAAGGAAGGAGGAAGAACATACAAAATATGCAATTGTTTATATATGCTGCTAACATATCTGGAAAGCTACACAACTGATGACAGACTATTCCGAGAGAGGGAAAGGAAAACTTTCTATCATATATCCCTTTGTAGCTTTTGAATGCATTACCAATTTAAGAAAAGACCATATTTCATCTGTTCGAAGACATGCCTTTCTTTTCTCATTTACTATCTCTGAAATCAAGGTGCTTCTTAGAACTGATACCAATATCTTAATAATACTAGAAACATTTTTCTTTCTTAGTAGTACATAAAATAATGGTGTATCTTATAATTGATGGCATCTTAGATTCAACAAAATTAAGTAAAAATTTCTTAATAAATTTTTTAAAAATATAATTTTGGATTTACAGAAAAGTTGCAGAGATGATACAGTGAATTCCCAGACACCTCTTATCCAGTTTCACCTAACATATTAAATTACTATGATACATTTGCCAGACTAAGAAACCAATATTGGTACTTTTCTATTCCCTAAACGCCAGACTTTATTCCAAGTTCTTTTTTTTTTACACTAATTTTTTACACTAATATACTATTTTTTACACTAATTTTTTACACTAATTTTTTTACACTAATATACTATTTTTTTACACAAATATACTATTTTCTGTTCCAGGATACCACATTACATTTATTCATCATGTCTCCTTTGTCCCCCTGGTCTATGACAGTTTCTTAGTGTTTCCTCGTTTTTCATGACCTTGACAGTTTTGAGATAGTGTACTATCAAGCATTTTGTGGAATGTTCCTCAATTTGTCTGATGTTTTTCTCATGATTACATTGGGGTTACGGGGCTTTGGGAAAAACGCCACAGAAGCAACATACCCTCCTAATCACATCATATCAGGAGGCACATGATATCAACACATTTTACCACAGCAATGTTAACCCTGATCATTTGGTCAAGGTAGTGCTTGCCAAGTTTCTCCACTGTAAAGTTACTATTTTTCCCCTCTCCATATTCTACTCTTTGGATAAGATTCGCTAAATACTGCCTATACTTAAGGAGGGCAGTGGAGAGAAATTAAGCTCCGCATCCTAGACAGGGAAGTGTCTGCTTATAATATTCAGAATTCTTCTGTAATATTTGTTCCTTCTTATCAATTATTTATCCAATCAATTATAGGTAAAATTTTTGAACTGTAAAATAAAATAAGCCATTTACTAAAAGAAGATCATTGCTGCATATATAATCCCAGGATTAATATACAGAATATATGAAGAACTCCTATAAACTAATTTAAAAATCAACCCAAATGACAAATGGGCAAAAGGCAAGAAAAAGCAATTCAAATGAACATAAACGAAATATGGCCTTTAAACATATTGAAAGATAGTCACTCTTACTAGTAATCAAGAGAATGCAAAATAAAACCACCATATACAATTTCATACCCATCAGATTGGAGTGAAAAAAAAAAACTAGAACACCCAAACATGAACGAGTAAAATGAACCCAAACATGGGAGTAAAATCTAGACCAATCCCTTTTAAGAACAATTTAGTAATATCTAAAATTGAAGTGCTCTGACCCAGCAATTCTACTCCTAATGACTAGGTAACAAATCCTTTTGAAAGTCAGGTGGTTTCCAATTTTTTGCTTACAACAAAACTGAAGGCAGATATAACTCAGCTGTTGCCTGGTACATACTTAAAACAAATTTTCGATGAAAGACTATCATTTGACTTTTGGCATATAATTTAAAAGGAGTTCAAATACTTGACAGACCCTGCCACAACAAAGTTTCTCTCATTTAAAGATACTTATTTGGGGCTTCCCTCGTGGTCCAGTGGTTAAGAATCTGTTTTGCAATGCCACATGCCACAGGGAAACTAAGCCTGCATGCCACAATTTATGAAAGATCCCGCGTGCTGCAACTAAGCCCCAATGCAGCCAAAAAATAAATAAATAAATATTTTAAAAAATAATTTAAAAACTTATTTATGTTAACAAGTTTTATTAGTTTTACATTTACCAAAGGGGGAAAAGGGATTAATATTTACACTAAACTCTGTCTCGTTCTAACAGTAAATTATTTCATCACAGATTTTTTTTTTTTTTTTTTGGCTGCGTTGGGTCTTCATTGCTGCGTGAGGGCTTTCTACAGTTGCGGCGAGCCGGGGCTACTCCTCGTTGCAGTGTGCGGGCCTCTCATTGTGGTGGCTTCTCCTTGTGGAGCACAGGCTCTAGGCACGCAGGCTCAGTAGTTGCAGTGCACAGGCTTAGTTGCTCTGCAGCATGTAGGATCCTCACAGACCCGGGCTCGAACCCGTGTCCCTGTACTGGCAGGCAGATTCTCAACCACTGTGCCACCAAGGAAGTCCGTCATCACAGATTTTTAAAAGTACTATCCATCTCAACAAGAGATGCTTTTCCAATAAAAAAATGTTTAAAAGGTTTTTCAAAAAACGTGTATTAGATTTGTGTCGTTTGCTCAGCTGTATACTACAAATAACTGTAATAATTAGTTAATTCAGAAGAAAATCTTCAGCATGTGAGGTCTCATGGTCATAGAAAGCTGAAAAAAAAAATCATTTCTTTACAAGTCCTTATTACAGAAAAGATAGGATACTCAAACTATCTTCAAGCATAGAACTATATTAGAATAAACTTCTATGGGGGAAATACACGTACACACACAAATTAGTGCACGTAAAACTGGTGAAATCTGAATAAGGTTGATGGACTGTATCAATGCCAATATTCTGGTTGTGCTTTTGTACTATGGTTATGCAAGATGTTACTATTAAGAGAAATGGGTGACAAATATAAGAAATCTATCATTTCTTAGAACTGTATATGGATCGACGATTATCTCAAAATAAAACTTTTTTAGAACTATATATGAAGATTTTGAAACTTATTACAAAACTACTTATTACAAACTAATCAGGATGGTCTGGTACTGACATAACAACAAACATATAGGTCAATGGAACATAACTGTGAGTCTAGAAATAAACCCATTCATCTAGAGTTAACTGATTTTTGACATGGGTACCAGGACCATTCAATGGGGGAAAAATAGTTTCTTCAATAAATGGTGCTGGAACAACTGGATATCCACATGCAACAAAATGAAGTGGAACCACCACCTCACACAGCATGTACAAAAATTAATTCAAAATGGATCAAAGACCAAAATGTAAAAGCTAACCCTATAAAACTCTTAAAAAGAAAACACAGGTGTAAATCTTCATGACCGTGGATTAGGAAATGGTTTCCTAGATAAGAAAGACACTTAAAGCACAAGCAAATGAACAAAAAAAAAAAGAAAAGAAAAATTAGACTTCATCAAAATTTTAAACTTTTGTATTTAAAAAGCATTATCAAGGTTGTTCTTGTGAAAAACAACCAAAAAAATAAGAGGAAATTATTTGCAAATCATATATCTGACAAGGGTCTAATATCCAGAACATATAAAGAACCTTACAACTCAACAATAAAAAGACAAATAATTTTAAAAATGATCAAACGATTGGAGTAGACATTTTTCCAAAGGAGATATACAAATGGCCACACAGGCACATGAAAAGATACTAAAAACCAATAGTCATTAGGGAAATACAAATCAAAGCCATAATGAGATACCAGCTTGTACTTACTAGGATAGCCATTCATTCATTTATTTATATAAATAATTTTATAACAATAAATGAATGGGACTTCCCTGGTAGTCCAATAGTTAAGAATCTACCTTCCAATGCAGGGGACACAGGTTTGATCCCTGGTTGGGGAACTAAGATCCCACATGCCATTGGGCAACTAAGCACACGCGCACAACTAGAGAGCCCACGTGACGCAACTACCGAGCCTGCGCACCACAACCAGAGAGAAGTCCCCACGCCACAACTAGAGAGACGCCCGCGCACTGCAACGAAGAGCCCTCGCTCTGCAACGAAAGATTCCAGATGCCGCAACAAAGATCCCACATGCTGCAACTAAGACCAATGCAACCAAATAAATATTTTTTTAAAAAATAAATGAATGAAAAGCTCTCTGCTCCTCCCGTTCGACAGACAGCCGTGTCTTGTGTGCAGTGCCAGCTGCGTCCCGGAGACAAGATGGTGAAGGTCGGAGCGAATGGATTTGGCCATATTCGGCACCTGGTCACCAGGGCTGCTTTTAACTCTGGCAAAGTGGACATTGGCGCCATCAATGACCCCTTCATTGACCTTCACTACATGGTCTACATGTTCCAGTATGATTCCATCCATGGCAAGTTCCATGGCACAGTCAAAGCTGAGAACGGGAAGCTTGTCGTCAATGGAAAGGCCATCACCATCTTCCAGGAGCGAGATCCCACCAACATCAAATGGGGTGATGCTGGTGATGAGTATGTGGTGGAGTCCACCGGCGTCTTCCACCATGGAGAAGGCCGGGGCTCACTTGAAGGGTGGAGCCAAGAGGGTCATCATCTCTGCCCCTTCTGCCGATGGCCCCATGTTTGTCATGGGCGTGAACCATGAGAAGTATGACAACCACCTCAAGATTGTCAGCAATGCCTCCTGCACCACCAACTGCTTGGCCCCCCTGGCCAAGGTCATCCATGACCACTTCGGCATCGTGGAAGGACTCATGACGATGGTCCATGCCATCACTGCCACCCAGAAGACCATGGATGGCCCCTCCAGGAAGCTGTGGCGTGATGGCCGAGGGGCTGCCCAGAACATCATCCCTGCTTCTACTGGCGCTGCCAAGGCTGTGGGCAAGGTCATCCCTGAGCTGAACGGGAAGCTCACTGGCATGGCTTTCCACGTCCCCACCCCCAACGTGTCCGTCGTGGATCTGACCTGCCGCCTGGAGAAACCTGCCAAATACGAGGACATCAAGAAGGTGGTGAAGCAAGCGGTGGACGGCCCCCTCAAGGGCATCCTGGGCTACACTGAGGACCACGTTGTCTCCTATGACTTCAACAGTGACACCCACTCTTCTACCTTCGATGCTGGGGCTGGCATCGCCCTCAACGACCACTTCGTCAAGCTCATTTCCTGGTATGACAATGAATTTGGCTACAGCAACAGGTGGTGGACCTCATGGTCCACATGGCCTCCAAGGAGTAAGAGTCCCTGGACCACCAGCCCCAGCAGGAGCACGAGAGGAAGAGAGAGGTCCTCTGCTGCTGGGGAGTCCTTGCCCCAACTCCGTCCTCCAACACACCTGAGAATCTCCTGACCTTCACGTGGTTTCCATCCCAGACCCCCTGAGGAAGGGGAGGAGGAGGGGCTTAGGGAGCCCTACCTTGTCATGTACCATCAATAAAGTACACTGTACCCAGAAAATAAATAAATAAATAAATGAATGAATAAATAAAACTTCAGAAAATAAGTATTGATGAGAACGTGGAGAAAATGCAACTCTCATACACTGCTGGTAGGAATGTAAACTGGTACAGTTGCTGTGAAAAAGTTTGGCACTTCCTCAAAAAGTAAACATTGCGTTACCGTGGACCCATCAATTCCACTCCTAGGCAAACACCCAAGAGACATACCCATATGTCCACTCAAAAATTTGTACATGAATGTTCACAGCAGCATTATTCATAATAGGCAAAGGGTGGAAGCAACCCAAATGTCCATCAACTAATGGATGGAAAAATAAGATGTGGTATATGTATACTATGGAATATTATTCAGCCATAAAAAGGAATGAAGTACTGATATATGATACAACATGGATGAATCTTGAAAACATTACACGAAGTAAAAGAAGTCAGTCACAAATGACCACAAATGCCTAGGACAGAAAATCCATAAGTAGAAAGTAGACTGTGGTTGTCAGGCACTGGGAGGAAGGAGGAATGGGGAGTGACTGCTAACAGGTACAGGGTTTCTGTTTGGCATAATGAAAATATTCTGGAATTAGATAGTGATGATGGTTGCACAACTTTATGAATACACTAAAAATCACGTAACTGTACACTTTAAAATGGTGAGTTTTATGTTATCTGACATTTAGATCAGTGGACAGAATTCATAACCCAGGGGGGAAAAATTGTACAGAGGAATTAGAATGAAATAAGAAGTTAGGCAAAAAAAAAAAAAAAAAAGGGACACTGAAAAAATTGACTGTTGAAGAAGACCCTAAATGCGTATTTTTAAAAAGAGTGAGAACGAGGGAGCTGGAAGAGGGAAGAGATATGGGAACATATGTATATGTATAACTGATTCACTTTGTTATAAAGCAGAAACTAACACACCATTGTAAAGCAATTTTACTCCAATAAAGATGTATAAAAAAAAAAGTGAGAATGGTTAACAAACTGCTATAAAATTTGCAGGTACCCAATAAATTTTGTAAAGTAATACAATGGGTTTTTTCAGTAACTCTATTTATAATACACCAGAATGACATTCTTTGCAACTACATAAAGACCTTTTTTAAAAATGTCAACTGCATGTTAACCTAAAAGTACTCAAGGAAGTAAACAGAATTTTTAAATATTTTGGAGGTACTTCAAAATTTGAAGATCAAAGCCCTAGAGAAAAATCATACACAGGTACACAAAGAGATATGTAAAAATGTTAATTGTAGCACTGTTCGTAACAGCACAAGCTGGAAAAATCTAAATGCCCAGCAGCAGAAAACTAGGTAAATAAATTGGAATTCTGTAATGAATATAGTTATGAAATCAACTAGTACTACATTTATCAACACAAACATCTCAAAAGCATAAAAAAATAGGTTTAGGAGTGGGGATAAAACATATTACAGAATGATTACTTTTTATAAAGTTTGAAATCATGATCTTGTTTTTGGAAACAAGACATTGTGTGTGTGTGTGTGTATCTGTAGTGAAATAGAAACATAAGAGAAATAATAAACATCAACTTCACCACACTAGTTACCTCTGGGGAGAGTTAAGGTAAACAGAATGAGGAAGGAGTAATATAGGAACCTTGGTGATATCTGTAATGCTTTATATTACACAACTTATATAATTATGTAGTAATATTAATATGAAGGAATTCAGAAGAGCTAGGTTGCAAGTACACAGATGTTCATTTTATTATTCTTTGTATCTCTTCCACAAGCTTAAAATATTTCATGTTAAAAGGAAGTTAAAGTTAGCTCAGAGACTGAACCAGCACCAAATACATGCACCAAAGCAACCAGTTACTTGGTCAGGGTCAGTCAGTGTTTCTCAACCAGGAGTCCAAATGATGTTCCAATTAAAAGACAGTAATGGTATCTATTAAAAGAAATGCATAAGACATGATATTTAAATACATTTTAGGGAAGGGTACGAAATGAACCTAATTCTGCAAATTTGCCTCAAGATCATCTTGCTAAACCTTCTGATTAAAATCCTTGTATAGGGGAAATCCAGGAAGATGGCAGAAGGGTAAGACGCAGAGATCACCTTCCTCCCCACAGATACACCAGAAATACATCTACAGGTGGAACAACTCCTACAGAACACCTACTGAACGCTGGCAGAAGACCTCAGACCTCCCAAAAGGCAAGAAACTCCCCACGTACCTGGGTAGGGCAAAAGAAAAAAGAATAAACAGAGACAAAAGAATAGGGATGGAACCTGCACCAGTGGGCGGGAGCTGTGGAGGAGGAAAGGTTTCCACACACTAGGAAGCCCCTTCGCGGGCGGAGACTGCGGGTGGCAGAGGGGGGAAGCTTCGGAGCCGAGGAGGAGAGCACAGCAACAGGGGTGCGGAAGGCAAAGCGGAGAGATTCCTGCACAGAGGATCGGTGCGACCAGCACTCACCAGCCCAAGAGGCGTGTCTGCTCACCAGCTGGGGCGGGCGGGGACTGGGAGCTGAGGCTTGGGCTTCGGTCGGAGCAAAGGGAGAGGACTGGGGTTGGCGGCGTGAACACAGCCTGCAGGGGGTTAGTGCACCACGGCTAGCCAGGAGGGAGTCCGGGGAACAGTCTAGACCTGTCGAAGAAGCAAGAGACTTTTTCTTCCCTCTTTGTTTCCTGGTGCGCAAGGAGAGGGGATTAAGAGCGCTGCTTAAAGGACCTCCAGAGACAGGCGCGAGCCGCGGCTAACAGCGCGGGTCCCAGAGATGGGCATGAGACGCTAAGGCTGCTGCTGCCGCCACCAAGAAGTCTGTGTGCGAACACAGGTCACTATCCACACCGCCCCTCCCGGGAGCCTGTGCAGCCCGCCACTGCCAGGGTCCCAGGATCCAGGGACAACTTCCCCGGGAGAACGCACGGCACGCCTCAGGATGGTGCAACGTCATGCTGGACTCTGCCGCCGCAGGCTCGCCCCGCAGTCCGTACCCCTCCCTCCCCCCGGCCTGAGTGAGCCAGAGCCCCTGAATCAGCGGCTCCTTTAACCCCGTCCTGTCTCAGCGAAGAACAGATGCCATCCAGCGACCTACACGCAGAGGCGGGGCCAAATCCAAAGCTGAGCCCCGGGAGCTGTGAGAACAAAGAAGAGAAGGGGAAATCCCTTCCCTCAGAAGCAGCGGATTAAAGCTCCACAATCAATTTGATGTACCTGCATCTGTGGAATACGTGAATAGACAACGAATCATCCCAAATTGAGGAGGTGGATTTTGAAAGCAAGATTTATTATTTTTTCCCCTTTTCCTCTTTTTGTGAGTGTGTATGTGTATGCTTCTGTGTGAGATTTTGTCTGTATAGCTTTGCTTTCACCATTTGTCCTAGGGTTCTATCGGTCCTTTTCGTTTTTTACTTTTTTAAAAAAATTTGCTTCATAATTATTTTTTATTCTAATAACTTTATTTTATTTTATCTTACTTTATTTTCTGTTGTCCTCTTTCTTTCTTTCTTTCTTTCTACTTTTTCTCCCTTTTATTCAGAGCCGTGTGGATGAAAGGCTCTTGGTGCTGCAGCCAGGAGTCAGTGCTGTGCCTCTGAGGTGGGAGAGCCAACTTCAGGACACTGGTCCACAAGAGACTTCCCAGTTCCACGTAATATCAAATGGCGAAAATCTACCAGAGATCTCCATATCAACACCAACACCCACCTTCACTCAACAACCAGCAAGCTACAGTACTGGACACCCTATGCCAAACAACTAGCAAGACAGGAACACAACCCCACCCATTAGCAGAGAGGCTGCCTAAAATCATAAGGCCACAGAAACCCCAAAACACACCACCAGACGTGGACCTGCACACCAGAAAGACAAGATCCAGCCTCATCCACCAGAACACAGGCACTAGTCACCTCCACTAGGAAGCCTACACAACCCACTGAACCAACTTTAGCCACTGGGGACAGACACCAAAAACAACGGGAACTACGAACCTGCAACCTGCAAAAAGGAGACCCCAAACACAGTAAGATAAGCAAAATGAGAAGACAGAAAAACACACAGCAGATGAAGGAGCAAGATAAAAACCCACCAGACCTAACAAATGAAGAGGAAATAGGCAATCTACCTGAAAAGTAATTCAGAATAATGATAGTAAAGATGATCTACAATCTTGGAAATAGAATGGAGAAAATTCAAGAAACATTTAACAAGGACCTAGAAGAACTAAAGACGAAGCAAGCAACGATGAACAACACAATAAATGAAATTAAAAATACTCTAGAAGGGATCAATAGCAGAATAACTGAGGCAGAAGAACGGATAAGTGACCTGGAAGATAAAATAGTGGAAATAACTACTGCAGAGAAGAATAAAGAAAAAAGAATGAAAAGAACTGAGGACAGTCTCACGGACCTCTGAGACAACATTAAGCACACCAACATTCGAATTATAGGGGTTCCAGAAGAAGAGAAAAAGAAAGGGACTGAGAAAATATTTGAAGAGATTATAGTTGAAAACTTCCCTAATATGGGAAAGGAAATAGTTAATCAAGTCCAGGCAGCACAGAGAGTCCCATACAGGATAAATCCAAGGAGAAACACGCCAAGGCACATATTAATCAAACTGTCAAAAATTAAATACAAAGAAAAAATATTAAAAGCAGCAAGGGAAAAACAACAAATAACACACAAGGGAATCCCCATAAGGTAACAGCTGATCTTTCAGCAGACACTCTGCAAGCCAGAAGGGACTGGCAGGACATATTTAAAGCGATGAAGGAGAAAAACCTACAACCAAGATTACTCTACCCAGCAAGGATCTCATTCAGATTTGATGGAGAAATTAAAACCTTTACAGACAAGCAAAAGCTGAGAGAGTTCAGCACCACCAAACCAGCTTTACAACAAATGCTAAAGGACCTTCTCTAGGCAAGAAACACAAGAGAAGGAAAAGATCTACAATAACAAACCCAAAACAATTAAGAAAATGGGAATAGGAACATACATATCGATAATTACCTTAAATGTAAACGGATTAAATGCTCCCACCAAAAGACACAGACTGGCTGAATGGATACAAAAACAAGACCCATATATATGCTGTCTACAAGAGACCCACTTCAGACCTAGAGACACATACAGACTGAAAGTGAGGGGATGGAAAAAGGTATTCCATCCAAATGGAAACCAAAAGAAAGCTGGAGTAGCAATTCTCATATCAGACAAAATCGACTTTAAAATAAAGACTATTACAAGAGACAAAGAAGGACACTACATAATGATCAAGGGATCAACCCAAGAAGAAGATATAACAATTGTAAATATTTATGCACCCAACATAGGAGCACCTCAATACATAAGGCAAATAATAACAGCCATAAAAGGGGAAAGCGACAGTAACACATTCATAGTAGGGGACTTTAACACCCCACTTTCACCAATGGACAGATCATCCAAAATGAAAATAAATAAGGAAACACAAGCTTTAAATGATTCATTAAAGGAGATGCACTTAATTGATATTTATAGGACATTCCAACAACAGAATACACATTTTTCTCAAGTGCTCATGGAACATTCTCCAGGATAGATCATATCTTGGGTCACAAATCAAGCCTTGGTAAATTTAAGAAAATTGAAATTGCATCAAGTATCTTTTCCGACTACAACGCTATGAGACTAGATATCAATTACAGGAAAAGATCTGTAAAAAATACAAACACATGGAGGCTAAACAATACACTACTTAATAATCAAGAGATCACTGAAGAAATCAAAGAGGAAATAAAAAAATACCTAGAAACAAATGACTGGAGGCATGACGACCCAAAACCTATGGGATGCAGCAAAAGCAGTTCTAAGAAGGAAGTTTGTAACAATACAACCCTACCTTAAGAAACAGGAAACATCTCGAATAAACAACCTAACCTTGCACCTAAAGCAATTAGATAAAGAAGAACAAAAAAACCCCAAAGTTAGCAGAAGGAAAGAAATCATAAAGATCAGATCAGAAATAAATGAAAAAGAAATGAAGGAAACGATAGCAAAGATCAATAAAACTAAAAGCTGGTTCTTTGAGAAGATAAACAAAATTGATAAACCATTAGCCAGACTCATCAAGAAAAAAAGGGAGAAGACTCAAATCAATAAAATTAGAAATGAAGAAGGAGAAGTAACAACTGACACTGCAGAAATACAAAAGATCATGAGAGATTACCACAAGCCACACTATGCCAATAAAATGGACAACCTGGAAGAAATGAACAAATTCTTAGAAATGCACAACCTGACAAGACTGAATCAGCAAGAAATAGAAAATATGAACAGACCAATCACAAGCACTGAAATTGAAACTGTGATTAAAAATCTTCCAACAGGGCTTCCCTGGTGACGCAGTAGTTGAGAGTCCGCCTGCCGATGCAGGGGACACGGGTTCATGCCCTGGTCCTGGAGGATCCCACATGCCGCGTTGCGGCTGGGCCCGTGAAGCTTTGGCCACTGAGCCTGCGCATCCGGAGCCTGTGCTCCGCGACGGGAAAGGCCACAGCAGCGAGAGGCCCGCGTACCACAAAAAAAAAAAAAAAATCTTCCAACAAACAAAAGCCGAGGACCAGATGGCTTCACAGGGGAATTCTATCAAACATTTAGAGAAGAGCTAACACCTATCCTTCTCAAACTCTTCCAAAATATAGCAGAGGGAGGAACACTCCCGAACTCATTCTACGAGGCCACCATCACCCTGATAGCAAAACCAGACAAGGAAGTCACAAAGGAAGAAAACTACAGGCCAATATCACTGATGAACATAGATGCAAAAATCCTCAACAAAATACTAGCAAACAGAATCCAACAGCACATTAAAAGGATCATACACCATGATCAAGTGGGGTTTATTCCAGGAATACAAGCATTCTTCAGTGTACGCAAATCAATCAACGTGATACACCATATTAACAAACTGAAGAAGAAAAACCATATGGTCATCTCAATAGATGCAAAGAAAGCTTTCGACAAAATTCAACACCCATTTATGATAAAAACCCTGCAGAAAGCAGGCATAGAGGGAACTTTCCTCAACATAATAAAAGCCATATATGACAAACCCACAGCCAGCATCGTCCTCAATGGTGGAAAAACTGAAAGCATTTCCACTAAGATCAGGAACAAGACAAGGGTGCCCACTCTCACCACTCTTATTCAACATAGTTTTGGAAGTTTTAGCCACAGCAATCAGAGAAGAAAAGGAAATAAAAGGAATCCAAATCGGAAAAGAAGAAGTAAAGCTGTCACTGTTTGCAGATGACATGATACTATACATAGAGAATCCTAAAGATGCTAGCAGAAAACTACTAGAGCTAATCAATGAATTTGGTAAAGTAGCAGGATACAAAATTAACGCACAGAAATCTCTGGCATTCCTACACAGTAATGATGAAAAATCTGCAAGTGAAATCAAGAAAGCACTCCCATTTACCATTGCAACAAAAAGAATAAAATATCTAGGAATAAACCTACCTAAGGAGACAAAAGACCTGTATGCAGAAAATTATAAGACACTGATGAAAGAAATTAAAGATGATACAAATAGATGAAGAGATATACCATGTTCTTGGATTGGAAGAATCAACATTGTGAAAATGACTCTACTACCCAAAGCAATCTACAGATTCAATGCAATCCTTATCAAACTACCAGTGGCATTTTTCACAAAACTAGAACAAAAAATTTCACAATTTGTATGGAAACACAAAAGACCCCGAATAGCCAAAGCAATCTTGAGAACGAAAAACGGAGCTGGAGGAATCAGGCTCTCTGACTTCAGACTACACTACAAAGCTACAGTAATCAAGACAGTATGGTACTGGCACAAAAACAGAAAGATAGATCAATGGAACAGGACAGAAAGCCCAGAGATAAACCCACGCACATATGGTCACCTTATCTTTGATAAAGGAGGCAGGAATGTACAGTGGAGAAAGGACAGCCTCTTCAATAAGTGGTGCTGGGAAAACTAGACAGGTACATGTAAAAGTATGAGATTAGAACACTCCCTAACACCATACATAAAAATAAGCTCAAAATGGATTAAAGACCTAAATGTAAGGCCAGAAACTATCAAACTCTTAGAGGAAAACATAGGCAGAACACTCTATGACATAAATCACAGCAAGATCCTTTTTGACCCACCTCCTAGAGAAATGGAAATAAAAACAAAAATAAACAAATGGGACCTAATGAAACTTCAAAGCTTTTGCACAGCAAAGGAAACCATAAACAAGACCAAAAGACAACCCTCAGAATGGGAGAAAATATTTGCAAATGAAGCAACTGACAAAGGATTAATCTCCAAAATTTACAAGCAGCTCATGCAGCTCAACAACAAAAAAACAAACAACCCAATCTAAAAATGGGCAGAAGACCTAAATAGACAGTTCTCCAAAGAAGATATACAGACTGCCAACAAACACATGAAAGAATGCTCAACATCATTAATCATTAGAGAAATGAAATCAAAACTACAATGAGATCTCATCTCTCACCAGTCAGAATGGCCATCATCAAAAAATCTAGAAACAATAAATTCTGGAGAGGGTGTGGAGAAAAGGGAACACTCTTGCACTGCTGGTGGGAATGTGAATTGGTACAGCCACTATGGAGGACAGTATGGAGGTTCCTTAAAAAACTACAAATAGAACTACCATATGACCCAGCAATCCCACTACTGGGCATATACCCTAAGAAAACCATAATTCAAAAAGTCATGTACCAAAATGTTCATTGCAGCTCTATTTACAATAGCCAGGAGATGGAAACAACCTAAGTGTCCATCATCGGATGAATGGATAAAGAAGATGTGGCATATATATACAATGGAATATTACTCAGCCATAAAAAGAAACAAAATTGAGTTATTTGTAGTGAGGTGGATGGACCTAGAGTCTGTCATACAGAGTGAAGTAAGTCAGAAAGAGAAAAACAAATACCGTATGCTAACACATATATTATGGAATCTAAGAAAAAGAAATGTCATGAAGAACCTAGGGGTAAGACAGAAATAAAGACAGAGACCTACTAGGGAATGGACTTGAGGATATGGGGAGGGGGAAGGGTAAGCTGTGACAAAGTGAGAGAGTGGCATGGGCATATATACACTACCAAACGTAAAACAGATAGCTAGTGGGAAGCAGCTGCACAGCACAGGGAGATCAGCTCGGTGCTTTGTGAGCACCCAGAGGGGTGGGATAGGGAGGGTGGGAGGGAGGGAGACTCACGAGGGAAGAGATATGGGAGAAAAAAGAAAAATCCTTGTATAACTTTGCAAGATGTCTCCAGTATTTCAAAAACCAATGTGAAAGGGGAAAATTAAGTGAGAATTACAGCCAGTTTGGCCTTTTCATTCAATTTTGAAAAGCGATCCACCCAGGAAGTATGCTATTTGCAAAGGAATGCTTACATACAGCTTGATAACCACTATCATTTTATCATTTAGAAACAAAACACAAAAAAATTCTAAGAAATAATTTTTAAAGCACAAATGCATGAATAAGAAACATGAGGACAGGAAAGTTGTCTATTTTTATAGTATAAAGCAGAGCCAAATACAATCTCTATTTTAAACTATATTCGATCCCCAAACTAAATGTCACTTTTTATTTGTGTATAAATAATGCTTCTCCTTACTCAATTAATTTAAAATACATTAAACAACATGTGCCCACATGTTAAAGAGGGAAAAGGAATTTTTCTTTTTATATTGTGAATATTACAAATTGTATTCAAAATGTATGTTATAATGTTTAATAGGAAATTACTTTTTACTATTTAAAATCACCTTATCAAAAATAGGATACATTTTTAATGTGTAATTAAGATAGTCCACAAGATTATACATTTTTGTGAAAGGATTTGTGAATCAAAAAATATAGGAAACACTGGTCAAGAGGTTACTTTTGTGTCCCTTAACAGCACCTGACACAATTTCAGCCTCTAATGCTTATAGGCTTATTAATAAACAAATTAGAAAATCCTTAATTAGAATGCAAAAAGTACCAAGAGGAATTAATTGGAAAATTCATTCAGCTTAATAACTGTACACCGTTAATGTCAAATTCTAAAACAATAAAGAGGCAATTCAGCCATAACTAAAATTGACTTCTATAAGTGAAAGAGAATTCTAGATAAGTAAACACGTAAATAAATAGCCTGAATTAAGCTTCACTCAAAATGTCCTTGAAAAAACAGAAAACTTAAAGAATTAAAAACTGAAAGGATGAAATCGAACCAGGGTCTCATGTGTTAAAAGAAAAGCAGTTAAAGGGATATGACATCAATAAAAGGAGGAGAAAGAAAAAAGCAAGGTAAATAAAAGAAATTCACCCTAAGGAGGAAAAATTAGAAAAAGTCAGGCTAACAATAAAGGGCCAGTTTGAAAGTATAGGGAGAAAAGGAAAAATGGAAGGAAGAAAGCAACAAAACGAAGGATTAGATTAGTATATAATATATGAATAAGAGGCAGTTTTGCCACCATGCATTTGGGAAATCACAGAAAATAGTAAAGAGTATAAATGAGAAACAAGTTTTCATAATAGGTTAGTGGCTGATGACTTTCTAGATACAATCATTAGGGAAAGTACAACCACAGTTTCATTTCAGTTTTAGGAACAAGATTGTATTTAAAGAGAAAAACCAATATGATTTCTGTTCAACCACGCTAACAGGTACCTACTTCTATATTTAATTCTCAAGATAAAGATAACCTACAAATTTATTAAATAAGTTAATCACAATTAGTAAAAACTGTTTTGATTATAAACATACTCTGCTTTTTTCCTATATATTTATCTGTCTTCTATACTGTAGTAAATAAAATGCATTTGCCTATCTTGGGAACCTTTCACAGAGGTAAAGTTTAAATGTCAGATACCTGCTTTCAAACATATTAGGCAATTATATTAAGACATTCATGCTAAATTTTTCTTTTTACTCAATAAACATATTTTTACCTTTTCATCTAAGTAAACACTTCCAGGAATCAGCCAAAAGCTTGAAAGGTCTGTTATGTATTTTATGTAAAGTTTCCACCCAAAATAACATAAATTCACACAACATAAGCACATATTTTGTTGATTCTTCCCATAATCCTCTCTTTTTTCCCTGTCACATATCAAGGGATGAATAACTGCCATTCAATGACTTGGCTCTCAACACAGAACAGTCTTCACTGCAGTAACCTCAACATTCCACATAGTGGGTCCCTCATGGAGTGAACTTCTGATAAACTGGGGGACCAGCATCTCATTACATGATACGATATTTTCCAGACCATTCCCAATTTTCTTCATCAACACTTACTGGGGGACCAGCATCTCATTACATGATACGATATTTTCCAGACCATTCCCAATTTTCTTCATCAACACTTACTGAGTATTCACCAAACAACAGGTTCTAAGAATAGGCAGCGATGTCACTGTCCTCACCTGCCCGGTACTGGCCCCACTTTCTGGTGACTGTGTTTTCTGTTTTCCTTCCCCTATCTCAGTCCTTCCATCTATGGAGTTGGACCCTCATCCCCCAGCTCCAGAGAGGTACTCAACTCAGGTCTGATCAGTCAGAACATTCCCACGACACTAGCCACAGTGACTGCTTCAGTAAAGGACAAGGGACCAACCAGCGAGACTCTCACTCTTCCTTATCTGTTACACGCTCCTAAGGAAAAGTTACTCTTTTCCAGTTTGATTTAGCTCCTGGAGACATCACATGAAGAGAGCCTGCCTGAAAGTGAGGCCAGTAAAGAGAGAAGGAGAGAGACCAACTGGTCACCTGGATCTACCCACATATGAAGCCAACAATATCCCCTGGACTTTTCTGTCACATAAACCAATAAATCTCTCCCATCTTTTTCTCTTAAGCTTGTCTGAGTTGGGCATCTGTCACTAATAGAACTTTGATAGAAATTGTATCCAATACAATTTACAAATAGAGTGACAATTAATGAGCCTCTGAATGTGAAACTAGATAAAAAGAGCTAAAGTACAGGGCAGTGAGAACAGCCTGATCCTGAGCTGGAAATTGGCAATCCCAGTTATGCAGTATCAAAGAAACAAGTTAAAACTACTGCCCGCGGTAACAGGGTTTGGATCATGTGCCC
This sequence comes from Monodon monoceros, assembly GCF_005190385.1. Classification (NCBI taxonomy): domain Eukaryota; kingdom Metazoa; phylum Chordata; class Mammalia; order Artiodactyla; family Monodontidae; genus Monodon; species Monodon monoceros. Next base: position 29,628,756 of record NW_021703769.1, on the reverse strand, counting down.
AACATGATTGGAACATTGGGAGATTCGGTATTAAAAAGTCAGTAATTTAGACCATGTTATCAATTCCAAGAGGATAAGGCCCAGGTAGGGGTAAAATAGGTGAAGGGGATTAAGAGTTACAAACAGCCAATTATAAAATAAATAAGCCACAGGGATGTAATATACAGCATAAGGAATATGGTCAATAATACTACAGTAATTTTGTATGGGAACAGACAGTTACTAAACTTATCATGGTGATCATTTCATAATGTACGCAAATGTCAGATCACTATGTAGTACACCTGAAACTAACATAATATTGTACATAAATTGTATTTCAATCAAAAAACAAAAACAGGGAATTCCCTGATGGTCCAGTGGTTAGGACTCTGTGCTTTCAGGGCACAGGTTCGAACCCTGGTCAGGGAATTAAGATCCTGCAAGCTGTGCAGCACGGCCAAAATAAATAAAATAATAAAATAAAACAAAATAAAATACAAAAACAAAAGAAGAGGATAAGGCCCAAACTCCTTGGTATGGAGTTTAATGATCTGGCCCTAGGTCCCTCTGTATGTTAGGAAGGTTTCTGAGCAAGACAGTGATACATGTTCTCAGGGGATTATATGACACAGGGTAGAATGTATTCTGGAGGTGCAAGAAACCAGCCAGGGTGCAACAGAGGCAGGTCAGCAATAAGGTGAAGGGCCAGGTGCACTAGGATGGCAGCAGGAAGAATGGAAAGGAACACATTTCTAAGACTTTAGAGAAGGGAGAACAAACAGAAGGAGCAAAAGATTACTCCTAAGTTTTGACCTTTGGTTATCTAAAGTAGAATTTGCTACTGAAATAAGGAAGTACAAAGGAAAACACTATTTTTTTCAATGAGGATAAGAAGTTTGGTCTTCGATGTGGCTTAGTATGAGGTGGACAGCACAACATCCCAATAAAGATGCCCAGCAAACAGTGGAAGACAAGACAATGAAATTCAGGAGAAATAAAAGGACAAAAGACAAACACGGCAGTCATATAGGTACAGATGGCTTTTTTTTAAGTCATAAAGAATATATAGCAGAACTTCATTCCTTCATTCAACGATAGTTATTGAGCACTATGTCTCAGCCACTGCTCTAGGCTCTGGGAATATAACAGTGAGCAAAACAGATAAAAATTCCTGCCTCGTGGAGCTTATATTCTACTGGGAAAAACAGACAAGTCTAAATTTGATTCATGAACATAAATTTAGGGCTTCAGGTTAATACTTCTTAGTAATTACTGTAAGCAAAATAAGTATTTATTTTACCTTCTTTTATCAAATTTTCTTTTCCAGAATTTTCACTTCACTAGTTAGAAAAACATATTTATGTCCTCAGGCCAGTAGCCAGACAGATTCAAGTAAATTAAGATTTTTTTTTTATGCTAGCTTTCCTATTGTAACAAACCTATTTTCCCTCCTTTGTTTCTCAGAGTGTTGGGATTATGTCAGCCCTTCCAAATAATGTCCATAAAGGATGACTAGACTCAGAAAAAATGAGAGGCCAAATGGTATAAAGGAAAGCATATGTTTGGGAATTAGACAAGGCCTGAGTTCAAATCTCAATTTTTCACAAGTTGTGTAACCTTGGACAAGTTACTCTGTATCTCCAAGCTTCGGTTTACCCAACTGTGAAAAGGGAATAACTTCACTCTAAGGATTAAAAAGAATAATTTCTAAAAGGCCCTTGACACAACACCTGGAAAAAATGGAGAAATGCTAGAAAAATTGAAGCAGCTACTGCTGCAACTATTACTACTACTATTACTGCAATGTGCTGTGCACAAAACAAATGCTGAATAAATGCCTTTCTTTTTCTTCTATAGACAGTATTAATATCATGGGCAACTATAAGGCTCTAATTCAGCAGGTTATTGTATTCTAACCTCCCAGAAGTTGTATACAGGAACTTAAAAGAATTAAATGCATATTAATTTCATAAATGAGCTTAACATCTTTATTTTCTGACTTAATGTGATATATTTATCCTCCAAACAAAAGTTTCGATGGCGATATCACAAGTAGAAAAACATGATTACTGAATCACATAAAAATGAATGGAACTGGCATTGCTTTAGAAATCATCCACCAAAGATTTCATAGTTATTTTTATTAAACTGACACCATTAACTTTATCCTCTGTAATTAATCATTTCTATAGTATCTTACATTTGGGAAAAAAATTAAGTGATTTTCTAACTATAACCACACAACAATCCAAACTGTAAACAACACCCTCAGAGTTGTCCTGAAGATTAAATGGCACAATATACATGAAAATGCCTGATCCAGTCCGTGGCATGTAGTATGGACTCAGTATGATAACTTTAGTGAAATCTAACCCTCTTATTATCCTACGTTCCTTTCAATTAATGAAAAGGACCTTATAACAGCAATTGTAACACAGGATTTATGGAACTAAAAGGCTTAAAAATCACACCAACCTAACGCTGACCCAAACCAGAAAGGTATTCATTCTAATGTCTCGAAGGTTAATAACAAAGAGGTTTGTAAGTTAAATCGAGACACATACCAACACATAATGAAAACCAACATTTCACTCTTCCCCTAAAAAATCCTACAACTAAAAATTTAATGAAAGGTTTTTTTTTAAAGCCTAGAAATGTAAGTTCCTCTTACTTTCACTTTTTTTAAATATTGCATCTTTTTTTTTAAGATTTATTATTTATTTATCTTTGGCTGCATCGGGTCTTAGTTGCAGCATGCAGGATCTTCGCTGAGGCATGTGGGATCTTTTGTTGGGCACACAGGCTTCACTCTAGTTGTGGTGTGTGGGTTTTCTCTCTCTAGTTGTGGTGTGCAGGTTCCAGAGCGCGTGGGCTCTGTAGTTTGCGGCATGCGGGCTCTCTAGTTGAGGTTTGCGAGCTCAGTAGTTGTGGTGTGGGCTTAGTTGCCCGTGGCATGGGGGAATCTTAGTTCCCTGACCAGGGATCGAACCTGCGTCCCCTGCATTGGAAGGTGGATTCTTTACCACTGGACCACCAGGGAAGTCCCTTACTTTCCTTTTTTTAAAATGCAAATTCGAGAATCCCACAAAATATAATGAAATTATCAGAATAAAGGTCATAACTCTTTGCCCAGGAAAGAGCACTGACACCAGCTGGAACTGGCTCAAGTGGAGTGTCCACAACAACCAGGGGTGCCCCTTCACTCACGGATGACGCCATTTGAGACAACCAGTGTCAGGACTGGATATTCCCCCTAACAAGTAGCTTTTCTCCAATCCTCTGGACTGTCCACATGGACACTTGGACCTGCTTTCTCTATATGTAGATGACTCCAATACTTACACCTGTCCCACAAGGTAGAAACCCTGTAAACACTCCAATCTCCGTATGTGCAAAATTAAACATCTCAAATCTGCTCCTCCTGTGTCCCTGTGTCTGTTAATGGTAACACCGTCCTCTCAATCACCTAAGATAGGATCTAGTTTTCTTTCCTTCACCATCCCCCTCTCTCTTCCCAAGAGCAAGCCAGTTTCAAAGAAAGATCTGTCATTCACCTCTACAATACCACCGAGCACCTAACCCTGCCTCCATTCCCACAGCTTACCTCAAGTTCTCGTTACTGCTGTCCTGACCCATGTCAACAGTTCCAATCTAGTTGCCCACCATCTCTCATGCTTAAAGTGAGTCCACCTTCTGTGAACATTACAGACAGACTGATCTAGCTATATATATCCCTCCCCACCCTGTGTGCCCCCACGGTCTACTAAGGCATCCCAGATTTTCAGAACTTGAAGAACTCTCCTCTGACCCAACCATCCATTCACTTGATCGTGGAAGTTCCTCAAATTCAAAATGGTCTGGCCCCATCTTCAAAGGCCATTCCTGCTCTGGCACCAATCTAAAAGCCTGTAATGTCATGAAAACAAGATGAACTATGCTATTCTACTGCTCACAGGCTAAAGGTCAAAATTCTCAACCCAACCAACAGGGCTCCACAAGGCCTGGCTCCTATCTCACCAGTCTTGCTCCCCTTTGCTCTCTCTGCTCCAGCCACCTGGCTTTCTATCCATCCTGCCATGATCCCTCTCATCTCCAAGCCTCTGTACATACTGGACCCTTAGCACCCCACCTCCCATGTAGGTGGTGGCATTTCACCCTTCAGATCTCAACTCAAAAGCCACTTATTCAGACACTAACCTTACCTTTCCAAACTAAATCAAGTCCTCCGTTTGCCCCCTCCTACTCACTTCCACAGCTTTAAGAAAAATCATAAGAAATTGATTACTGTTCCCAAGCTAGAATGTAAGCTCCGTAAGAGCAGGACTGTGTCTGTCTCGTTAACCACTGTAATCTCATAACCCAACCCAGAGTAGCCCTCAACAAGTTTGTGTAGATTAATGTAGTTCATAAACCAGAACCACATTACCCAGAACCCTAAGTAAAGGTACAAGGCTGGCCCTACAGTACACTAGTCTTGAAATCACTTGCTTTCTCCATAACGACAAAAGAGCTCAGCTCTTCAACGTTCTCCATGTTCCCTTGCAGATCTGACATTACGTGAGTCTATAATTCTACGGTTCCAAACTTCTCTCTCGCAATTCTCTTCTATATACCCTGGCACTAGCAATACTTTACTTTCTGTCTCCACAATTTTGTTTGCATCCTTTGTTCCATCTGAAATTTTTTTCCCAGTGCCACACTTCCAAATCCTACTATCCTCAAGTACTCAAATCCAACGTCACCTCCTCCTCAAAATATCCCTTGTACCCCCTCAGCTAGTCACACCCTCTCTGCCCCTGAATTCCCACAGGTTCTCCCTTACCTCATTCAGGTCTCAGATCAAATGTCACTTCAAATGAGTGCCTTCTCCTAAAGTTACCAACTGGTTATAATTGTCTATCAGGCCATCCTGACTTACCTTCTTGACAGCACTTACCATTACCTAAAATTATTTGTTCTTTTCTTTCACTTATTTATTTACTTCTTGTCTGTCTCCCCACTAGAATGTAAGATCTATGAGAGCAGGGACCCTGTCTGTCTTGTTCTTCATATTTCCCCACTCTTCCCTATCTGACATCAAAAAAATTCAGTAAATATCTGCCAAAAGCATGAATGACTCTGGAGCCCTTATGATTATGGTTATCTATGTACAAATCTTTCTCTAGCTATATTCCAAACTCCTTGTGGACTAGGCCAAAGTCTGGCTAATCTATTTGTTTGTATTATCCAGAAATCCTTGCACAACTAAAGCAAATAATAGTTAACTACTAATTAATTAATGAATGATCTCTCCAAGAGGTACTGCCCTGAACCAGGCCAACTCAGAACTCCATATTCTCCAGAAACCAGGGCAAAAAGGAACCTCCTTCGATGCCCTCTCCATGACAGACCTTGTTCCAATCCGCCTCCTCCAGTGAGCTTCCAAAGGCTAGTTTCTTCACTTTCCTTTAGCCAATAACCGATGGTTCTTCTATCTCTAATATCTCACAATCCTACCCTTTTCCCTTCTATCTCCAGACAACGAATCTCTCCCAGGGCCCTGTTTCTTCGGAGTACCCCACATCTCCAATCAGTCCTCTAGAGAACGAGGGGATGTTCCAAAGAAGTGTTTAAGGAAGACTGGCTCTCTCACCTTTTCTTTTATACCTCGTTTTTCCAAAAGAGGCCCAGTTTCAGAGACTGGCTTTGAAACTCTTCGGGATCCTAAGCTTTCGTCCCATGTAGTCCGCCGCGCCCAAACCCCTTTGGGGTGCCCCCACCCTTGCCTCGAACCTTTTCAACTTCTCTTACAGGAAGACCCCAGACCAGAGACGATGATCTCCCAGGAAGCAAATGGTCCTCAAACACCATGGGGCGGCCCTATCCCCCCCACTTTCTGTCGGGCAGCCGCCTCCGGCCTGGGGCCGTCTCGAGCGGCCCTTAAGCCTCGGCCTCTGGCTGAGCCCTACCCTCCGACACCCCCCCCACACCACTCACCTGAAGCGGCCCCCGCAGTGCTGGCATTGCTCGCCCACCCAGCCGGCGGGGCAGACGCACTGGCCAGTGCCAGGATTGCAGCGGCCGCCGTTGACACAGGGCCGGTCGCATTCCTTGGCCTCTGCTGCGGCTGAGCCCGACACCGCCGTCGAGGCCGCCGCGGCCTCAGCCGCCCAGGGAATCAGCAGCAGCGGCGGGAGCAGCAGCAACAGCAGCAGCCGCCGCCGCCGCCGTGGGAGGCGCAGCCGGGTCCCCAGCCCTGGCCTCCCAGCCCTGATCGCGTCCCAGTCCCGGCACCGCCAGCTGTTCCTGCTCCCGGGCGCTGGCGTCGCCACCGTCCTCCTCCTCAGCCTCGCCTCAGTCGCCGCCGCCGCCGCCACCATCTTCCCGGGGCTGAGACGGTGCCCCACGAACACATATACATACACACACACACACACACACACACAAACACACTCACACACACACAAACACGCGCGCGCGCGCGCGCGCACACCACAGGGCACAACCGGCTCTCCTTCGCCTGGCCGTGCGGGGCGGGGCTGTGCGGACGGTGGCTCGGGCGGTCAATCCTGAGGGCGGGGCCGGAGCTGCGCGGGAGGAGGGGTCGGCGCATGCGTGCGTGGGCGGGGCACGCGGCCCTGGAGGCAGACCTCTAACGCGGATCCTGGGCTAAGGCGAGGCTTTTCCGACTTCTAACGAAGCGCCCTCGTGCTCTAGTTTTATCCCTTAGCCCGGCGAGGCAGCCCCTGCGTAGCGGTCCTGAAGCACCCTTTTCCCGTTCGCTGCCTCGGATCCGGTCCCTCTGCTAACCAAGCCGGCAGAGTTGAGCGCTGCGGTCCCGAAGACCCCGGCGCCGGTCATCGCTCTACCCCAACTCTCGCTGCGGGGCAGAAAGGGCCTAGGAGTCAGCGTCGTGGTGTGACGCTAAGTGCGGTACTGTAGCAGTGCTGCCTTTGAGCTTCTGCTTTGTCCTCTGTAGTATAGGGTTAACGAAGTAACACCTGTGTTAAGAACCTAGCGCATTGGCTATGCTCTATAAATGCCTAGAACTGAAGACACAGTGCGCCTCCCTTGATACAGGCTGATTAAGTAGCAGACCAGACCACACACCTTTAATCCTGTACAGGAAGTTTGAGGTTACCTTGCTCCCCGCTATTTGCCCTCCAATCATCTCTGAAGAAAGGGCAGCATAAAATTAGGAACATAAAATTAGGAGCATACCCCCTCTCCCCCCCTCACACACAGTTCTGCCCCTGGAGCCCTTCTTGTCAGGTAGTTTGTTACTTTGGTGCCCCCCAGTGAAACATGCCTCCTGACAGTACAACCTTGTGTGGTCCCTGACCCTGGAATCTGGACAGACCTGTGACTCGATTTAACTGAAGAAGAATGTGGGGCAAGTGATGGTGTGCCAGTTCCAGTTCTGAGCCTTTAAGAACAACCTAGGAATCTTGATTTTGAGCTCTTGATAGTCCTGAGCTGCAGCTGCTCTTCCACCTTGCTGCAGAGAGACCACATGGAGGAAAAGTAGGAACCCAGTTATCACCAAGAACTGAGATCCCGGACACAGGAACCTGGTGGACCCATCCCAGCTGAGGGACAAAGTCACTGAGGGAAGAAGCCTTTGTTCCAGCCATCTCAGCCGTTCCACATTATGTAGAACAGAGAGAAGTCTTTCCTACTATGCCTTATCCAAAATCCTGAGAAATTATAAACTGGTTGCTGTTTTAAGCCTCCAAGTTTTAGAGAGGTTTGTTACTCACCAATAGATAACCAGAACATTGTCTGACATAAGCCTTGTGGTGGGATGAATATTCCCATGGCAGCTATCTCATAGTTTGGGCACCTTGCAGTCCGTGGGAAACAAAGAAAGGCCCTCATGTACCTGTGAAGCTTCTCTTCACAGAGCACAGAATTCTAAAATTCTACGATGTACCTCATACCCAGGTCCTGACCTTCTTCATTCTGCATCCCCTTAAGCCTGCTGAAGCTGAACTGCACAACAGCCAGCTCTCCACCCACACATCCCTCCTATTCCTACGTGAAACCCGTTGTTCAGCCTAGGCCCTAGCACTGGCATTCTGGTTTGCAGGTTATGTTTTGCTACAGTTTCCTACATGGCGATGTGCAGGATGAGACGGGAAAATGGAAGACATGGCCCTACCATGGGACAGGCTGACATGGAGCCATGCTCTGGCCTCAGGAGGCACTGCTCCTCCAGGCCAGAAGTGGAACCAGCCTATTCCACCACTCCCCAGAGCAAAACTGAGCTCAGGCTGTGAAGTTTCACGTGACTTTACCAACACCTGAGGTTAACAGGAAATGGCTCGCATCTATACAGCAGCAGTATGGCTGCTCTCCAAAGCTCTCAAAACTTGCGGCAGCAAACATTCTTTTTCTTACTTCTTTAACCTACTCCCTTCTCTGATTCTTTTTCCTTAGCCTTCAAACATGCTCAAATTATCTTGTCCTTAAAAAACAAAATCTTTTCTTGTGACGGGAAGTATTGATATTTTCTTTCTCCTTTACTATTGTTGTCAGAGTCCACTACACTTTCTGTTTCTGTATGGTGCATTAAAGATGGCTACAAATTCTTTTACACTATTTATGTGGGGAGGTGGGGACTAACCCCCCCACTCCTTGAATCTGGGGTGGCTTTAATGATTTGTTTAACCAGTAGACTATGATGGAAGTGATGTGTTGAGACTTTTGAGTCTAGGTCATAGGAAGTTTTGCAGCTTCCTCCTGAGTGTCTTGGAACACTTGCACTGGGGAAATCCAGCTGCCTTAAAAGAAGTCTAGCTACTCTAAGACTGCCATGCTGTGAGGAAGCCAGCCCACAGACATTCAAGTCTTCCAAGTTGAGGCCCCAGACATTCATGAAGCAGAGGGGTATCATCTCTGCTGAACCCACCCCAAATTACAGGTACACGAGCAAAATAAATAAGTGTACTTTTTAAGGCACTAAATTTGTTACACAGCAATAGATTACCAGAATACTGTGTAACTTGCTTCCGCCAAGAACAAGTCTTGTGAGGTAAACTTGATTAAGAATTGATCAAGAATGGCTGTATAATTATGTATACAAATATCATGTATAGCTAGTCATCTGTATATAATACTAAGTGGGTTCTGGTATAATATCCAGTCACTCCTAACGAAAGGGATCACTGCAGCTCTGGAAGCACTTCTGTTGGACTCCTTATTCCTTATCACCAAGGTACTGTGGCTGTTCTACCTGAAATCCCATGCCACCTGTTTCTCCACTAGTCCTTATCAAAGCAGCCAGCTCCAGGTCCCAGAAACATTAATGCCAACAGCAAAGAATTCTTAGCCTTTGATCTGGAACTGTTCTAAGTCCAGACTCTAAATAACATAGTTCTTACTAACTGCATGGCCAGGGACATTTGCTACTAAGATGGTTTGAAGTTGCCTCTGCCGGTTTTATGGTTTTTTGTTTTTTTCACTCAAGAAAAGCATTCTCTCCGTGTGGCCCTTCTGCTCTCTCTGATTTCATGTCATCATTTTCTATATCTTTGCTTGCATTATAACATTGTCTCCAGGTCATGGACATGGATGAATTTTTATATTTTTTTATTCATGCAGTGTCTTAGGTCTGTTTCCCTAGGAGCAGACCCTGAAACAGGATTTGAGTGCATAATTTATTGGGAGAGTACTCTTAGGAGAAAGGCAATAAAGGAAGCAGGATAGAGCAGGGAAGGTAGCTGATAAGATGTGGTCTTATTTGGAGCTTCAGCCTGATCTTATGGAGAGCTGTGGAGCATGAATTGTACCATAGAGTTGATCCCACCTTGAGGCAAAAGGGCCAGGATTTAGCAGCCATCACTCACAGTAGTAAGAAGGATCCAGTAAAGGAAATTTGGGAGGGGTACCAGCAGTTTACTACATACAACGAATATTTATTGAGCACTATATAGCAAGGATGAATGCTTCCCTGGTAAGATCTATCTGATCAGCTGTCTGACCTTCCCTAAGCATCAAAAGACCTTTCTCTGAACTGTTTGAAACATCAACATATTTTAGTATGCCAAAGGTCTTCTTATGCTTCTAGTGTACATGAAATGAAGTAATTCCCTGATTACACGTGTCAGGATCTCACCTAACAGGTAAGGTACTATATTGCCTGTGAAAAAGGCTGATCCTGAAACTTTGGAACAATCGCAACTGGGAGGGTTCTATGTAGGAATGAAGCTTATTGAGTAGCAGCTCCCATGTGAGGGATAGGTCAACTTACAAACATAAGATCCCAATACTCTTTGGCAGGCTCTAAGGGAAAGTATTTAGGGATCCTGGACCTGGGAATGCAGAATTAGCCCCCTGAGCTATGGCAGAGCCCCTATGGCCTCCATAGACAAGCCTCACAAATATAGGAAGTGACCTTTACATCAGCTCAAGGGACAAAGCCCAGTCTTGGGAAGACATGACCAATATAAAGGCAGAGGACTTGAAATTTCTATTGGATGAGCTGGATGCATGCCCCTTTCCCCAAATTTCTATGATAGAGAACTAAAAGCCTTCTCCTGTACATACATTAGATGTTATGAAAACAATAATAACATTAAAAGACAACTGGCCTTGCTAAATAGTACACCCATGAAGAATGACTTCAAATTAGAGCTTCCCAAACTAAAGCCATTTTTCCCCAATTTTATTGAGATATGATTAACATACAGCATTGTATAAGTTTAAGGTGTACAGCATAATGATTTGACTTCCATACATCATGAAATGATTATCACAATAAATTTAGTGAACATCTATCATCTCATATAGATATAAAATTAAAGAAATAGAAAAATATTTTTCCTTATAATAAGAACTCTTAGGATTTACCCTCTTAACAATTTTCATATAACATACAAGAGAGTTTATTATATTAATCATGATGTATATTACATCCCAGCACTTATTTATCTTATACCTGGAAGTTTGTACCTTTTGACCACTTTCATCCAATTCCCCCACCCCACAACCTCCACCTCTGATAACCACAAATCTGATCTCTTTTTCTATAAGTGTGTTTATTTGTTTGTTTGTTTTTCAAGTGTAATTGACCCACAACACTGTTAGTTCCTAGTGTACAACATAGTGCTCAGTATTTCTTTTTTTTTTTCTCCAGCTTTATTGGGATAGAATTGACATATAACATCATGTAAGTTTAAGGTGTACAACATGTTGATTTGATACACTTATATTGCAAAATTATTACCACCATAGTATTAGCTAACACCTCCATCCCATCACATAATTACCATTTCTTTTTTTGTTGGTGAGAACATTTAAGATTTCCTCTCTTAGCAACTTTCAAGTATATAACTCAGTATCATTAGCTATAACATAGTGATCAGTATTTCTATACCTTCTAAAATGACCACCATGATGTCTAGTTACCATCTGTCACCATAAAGTTATTACATTATTATTGACTGTATTCCCCACACTGTACATTTCATACCTGTGACATTTATTTAGTAACTGGAAGTTTGTCCCTCTTAATCTCCCTCATCTATTTCTTTCATCCTCCCACCTCACACCCGAAGCCATCCTTTTTGATAAAAACTTCTCAGAATTATGGGTAACAGCCTGTATTAGTTTTCTGTCAGTGTTGTAACAAATTACCAAAATCTTGGTGGCATAAAACAACAAGAATTTATTCTCTCACAGTTCTGGGTTTCAGCAGGGCTGCATTCCCTCTGGAGACTTCAGGGGAGAATGCTTCCTTGACTGTTCTAGCTTCTGCTGGCTGTTGGCATTCCTTGTCCTCCTTGGCTTGTGACCACATCACTCCAATCTTTGTCATCACATTGCCTTCTCCTCTGTGTTGTCTTCTTCTGTGCATATCTCTCTTATAAGAACACTTGTCGGGCTTCCCTGGTAGCGCAGTGGTTAAAAATCCACCTGCCAATGCAGGATGCAGGGGACACGGGTCCGAACACTGGTCCGGGAAGATCCCACATGCCGTGGAGCAACTAAGCCCATGAGCCACAACTACTGAGCCTGCGCTCTAGAGCCCATGAGCCACAACTACTGAAGCCCACGTGCCACAACTACTGAAGCCCATGCACCTAGAGCCAATGCTCTGCAACAGGAGAAGCCACCACAATGAGAAGCCTGCGCACCACAACAAAGAGTAGCCCCCACTCCACTGCAACTAAAGAAAGCCCGCACAGCAAGGAAGACCCAACGCAGCGAAAAGTAAATAAATAAATAAATAAAAATAAAGTTCCCTTAAAAAAAAAAAGAACACTTATCATTAGACTTAGGGCCCACCTGGGTAATCTAGGATGACCTCTTCATCTCAAGATCCTTAATTAATTTCATCTACAAAGACCCTTTTCCAATTATGGTAACATTCACGGGTTCTTGGGTAAGGATGTGGACAGGTCTTCTGCGGTACCACTGTTCAGCCCACTACACAACCCTATACATGAAGTCAACTCATTCAATTTATTCATTTATGCAACTAATACTCATTGAGTGGCTACTATGTACCAGAGATTGACCTAGGCTCTGGGGAGGCAGCAGTGAAAAAGCTTATGAAAGAAAATCCCTGCTCTTCCTCACGTCCATTAGAATGGCTACTATCAAACAAATAAACAAACAAACAAAATCCAGAATAACAAATGGCAAGAATGTGGAGAAATTGGAATCACCGTGCACTGTTAGTGGGAGTGTAAAATTGTACAGCCACTATGGTAAATGGTTTGGCAGTTACTGGAAACATTAAAAATAGAATTACCGTATGATCCAGCAATACCACTTGTGTATATATATATATATCCAAAATAATTGAAAGCAGGCTCTTGTAGAGATATTTGCATACCCATGTTCATTGCAACATTATTCACATTAGCCAAGAGGTGGAAGCAGCCCAAGCATCTATCAATGGATGAGTGGATGAACAAAATGTGGTAAATAAATACAATAGAATAGTATTCAGCCTTAAAAAGGAAAGAAATTTTGACACATGCTATAACATGGATGAACCTTAGAAACATTATGTTAAGTGAACAAAAAGATAAATACTGTATGATTCTACTTACATGAGGTAACTGGGAGGAGGGGAAAGTGGGCAGTGGTTGTTTAATGGATATAGAGTTTGAGTTTTGCAAGATGAAAAAGTTCTGGACATCTGTTGTACAACAATGTGAATATGCTTAACAATACTGAGCTGTGCACTTACAGATGGTTAAGATGGTAAATTTTATTATATGTGTTTTTTTTTAACCACAACAATTTAAAAATTGTGTTAAAAAATCCCTGCCTTCATAGAACTAATTAGGCATACACACACACACACACACACACACACACACACACACACACACATTTTTTTTTTTTTTTTTTTGGTGCACCACTTGGCTTGAGGGATCTGAGTTCCCTAACCAGGGATTGAACCCCAGCCCTGACAGTGAAAGTGCCGAGTCCTAATCACTGGAACACCAGGGAATTTCCTCTCCTGACTTCTTACACTATAGATTAGTTTTGCCAGTTTTTTACTTTATGTAAATGGAATGCTACAGTATGGACTCTTTTGTGACTGGCTTTCACTTAGCATTATGTTTGTGAGATTCATCCATATTGTTGTATCTAGTAGGTCATTTATTTTCATTCCTCTACTATGAACAGTCTAGGAATCTAGCACAGGTCACTTGGTGAACATATGTACACATTTCTGTTGGGTATATACCAGAGATATACTGATAAATGTTTAACAACCAGCTTGCTAGGGGGAAAAGAAGCTTTCATGTGTAGCATTTGTTGATTCCTACAGTGTAAATACTCCCGTCATGACCTATTTCAAGCTACCAACATGATGTCACTGAATGTGGAGCTAGGAAGGTGGTGCACAGAATCTGCTCCCACAAGCCAGTGGGAATCAGCTCCAGCACTGTGAATGCCTGGGAGGCCTACCAAGAAACAGACAGATGCCAAAACAGAATTAGTTCAAGAGACTTATTAGGAGAAACATCTGTGAAGGATAAAGAGAAAGGAAGCAGGAAAAGGCAGGAAGAGGAATCAGACTGGAAGAAAAAACTGACAGCTGTGAAGGAAAGGGGGAAAGCAGGACTGGTTAAGAAGAGTCTCAGACTGCAGTGCAGTTCCAAGAAAGGCTTGTCCAGGCCAAAGGTGAGTGTTGGAGCCAAAGTTTCCTGTTGGAGTGGCCCTGAATTTCACAGGAAGAGGCCTACATTAGCACAAATGTGGTGGTGGAGCCAGACTGGCGGCCGCTGGGCTGCCAGTCAGTTACACTCCACACAGCAGGAGATCTGACCATTGTATTTTTATGATCTCCACACCTGACAATATTCCTTCGTGCCACCTCCCTGGAGATGAGTGGGATGGCTTCTCAATCAGTGTCTTCTCTACACTTACTTTTCACAAGTTAGATGCACAACCCTGACTTGGCTGACTTGTTTGGAAGCTGGACTGGCCACTTTAGACTGAATAAGCCCCAGGTTTCTTGGGTAATTCACTGAAAGAGAGGGATTCTAGAGGAAGACATTCTAGGATTTCCTCCTAATAAGGGCAGATAAGTGTTCTAGTTATTAATTAAAGTAATAGGAGTTGACCATACTATATTCCTAACGGATGGTTTGTACCTTACTGATTACTTAAGGAAAAAATAGAAAAATGGAGTAGCTAGTCAGAAATAGAAGCTGGAAAAGACCTTATAATCCAAGTTATAGTTAGCTATTGAACTAAAAGCAATGTGGCACTTTTAAAAAATGTCCACAAATTCTTTGATACTCCCTTTATCTTTATAAGTTGGAGTTTAATTCCTCTCCTAGAATGTAGGCCAGGTTTTAGTGACTCACTTCTAACAAATAGAATGTGGTAGAATGCGACCATACAAAGGATAGTCAGTCTCTCTCTCTCTCCCCACCATCCCACTTCTTTTTCTCTCTCTTCACTTGCTTTGGAAAAAGCCAGTCATCATATCATGAGGCCACTCAAACAGCCTGTGGAGAGGCCCAGGTGGTGAGGAATTGAGGCCTCCCATCAAGAGCCAGCACAAACTTGCCAGATACCTGTGTGAGCCAACATGGAAGTGGATCTTTTAGTCCCCATCAAGTCTTCAGATGATGGAAGCCCTGGCCAACATCTTAACTGACCTCATGAAAGACCCTAAACCAGGATTGCCTAGTCAAGCTGCCCTCAAATTTCTGACCCACAGGAACCATGAGGATAGTAAATTGTTCTTGTAAGCCACTGAATTTGGGGGTAATTTATCTCATGGCAATAAATAACTTATACAGGCAACAAGAGTTTGGAAGTCCCCCTGCATACAACCAATGCCATAACAGAAGATATTAGCATTGAGACAACATGGCAAATCCATGGAAGATGTCCATTTCCTCATTTCCTGCTTTGGCTCAGAGAGAAGCCGTCTCCTCTCCGAGCTGACTCCCATCAAAGTCCACTGTCCTGGTGCCACTAGAAACACCATCTCTATTTCTAGAGCTCGCCCAAGGCCATAATACAGATTATTGCCTGGGTTGTGATCAAGGCCTCTGTCGCCTATGCAGAGGTCCAAGTTTCATGTTGCTGCTGAGCCACTGGCACCAGCTCCCATCATCTGAGAAGCCACTGGCAGTAATGCAGACTTCCTAACAGCGAAGTGGTTCTTGCATTCACTTGTACTGTGACTGTGGCAGGAACCCCAAGGTGGGTGAGGAGCGGCAGGTAACCCTGTATACAGAGCCAGCTGACCAAAAGCCTGGCCTGTGACTAGAGGTATGGCCCAGATTGCAGTGTTTACCAAGTTAAACAGGCTAAAGCCAGATCAGCATATAAAAAGTGGCTCAAGGAACGGGGAGAGTTTAGCTATGAACCCCAGCAAGTCAGGGCCAAGGGTATGGATTATGGACAAGATTCAAAGAAGACAGAAAAAAAGCAGACCTGCAGGAGGTCCATGGGGCAGCTTTGAAGCCTCTGCCTAAGGCCATGGTCTGGGCTTCCCCACCTGCAGGGCTGGCTTGAAACCATCAGGGCCCTTCTTCCATATACATTTCAAGGAGTCTAAAGGTTTTTTTTCATGTGGGAAAAACTCCCCACAGAGTTGCCGGGGTTCAGACTTTGTCCCATGCTGGCACGGAAGCTTGAACATTTTATATTAACTTAGGTTCCCTCAGAAGAAAGCCCTGAGGCGAGTATTCAAGGTTACTGTGGGAGGTAATCCTAGGAAGCTGGTAGGGGAGTGGGGAAGTGAGACATGGAAGGGAAGGGAAGTCAACACAGGGTGCTTTACCAAACCAGTTTCTGGTTTCAAGGGAAACTCTGGGAAATGGTGTAGGACACAACCCCCAGGGAGGCAACAGGACTGGCGTATTTGGGGGTATTTATACACCAACTCCAGTCAGCCATTGTTGAGAGCTGCTAGGGGAAGAGGTGTCAATTACTGTGGTGACCAAAACAGAGTTGCACATATTGGTCGATCAATCTTTTTTTGTTTATTGGTCATTTAGGTGAATTGTGCGTTCATATACTTTTTGAATTGTGTGTTCATATCCTTTGCCCATTTTTCTATTGGTTTATAGTTTTATTATTGATTGATATATTTAGATACTAATCTTTTCTTCATTATATGTGTGACAAATACCATTTTCTAGATTTTTGTTCAAATTTTCACTTTCTTTATGGTATCACTCAATAAAGAGACCTTATTTTTAGTGTAGATTAATTTATCAATTTTTATAGTCTGTGCTTTTTGAGTCTTGTTTAAGAAATCCTTTCCTGGGTCTTCCCTGGTGGTCCAGTGGTTAAGACTCTGCGGTCCCAATGCAGGGGGCCCAGGTTCAGTCCCTGGTCAGGAAACTAGATCCCGCATGCTGCAACTAAAGATCTCGCATGCCGCAACTATGACCCGACACAGCCAAATAAATAAATAAATATATTTTTTAAAAATCCTTTCCTTTCTTGAAGTTACAAAGATGATAATTTGCCAGGCATTTTTTGCTTTTTACAGATAGTCTTTAACATACCTGGCAAGTTTTTATATGATGATGCAATATTTAATTTTTAGAGATTCAATACTTAATTTTTATCATGAAAAACATCAAACATACACAAAAATGGAATAGTACGATGAACCCAGTACCCAGCCTCAAAAATTATTAACTTGTTTTAGT
Organism: Monodon monoceros; assembly: GCF_005190385.1. Lineage (NCBI taxonomy): Eukaryota > Metazoa > Chordata > Mammalia > Artiodactyla > Monodontidae > Monodon > Monodon monoceros. The sequence goes on along the minus strand of NW_021703769.1, from coordinate 29,611,645 downwards.
TGATCACTGCTGTGCAGCAAATTATGCCCCAAACTAGCAAATTAAACCAATAATAAACATTTTTATCTCACACAATTTCTGTGGGTCAGGGTTTCAGGAGTGACTTAACTGGGTGGTTCTGGCTCAGGCTCTGTCATGAGGCTGCAAATGGTTGGCCTGAGCTACAGTCATCTGAAGCCTTAACTGAGGCTAAAGGATCTATTTCAAGGTGGCTCATACCTATGGCTGGTAAGGTGTTAGCAGGAGGCACCAGTTTCTTGTGGCCTGGGCCTCTCCTAGAGCTGCTGGTGTGTCATCATGGCATGGTGTCTGGCTTCCCCCAGAATGAATGATCCGAGAGACAGCAAGGTGGAAGTTGCAATGCTTTTATAATGTAGTCTTGGAAGACATACAAGATCACTTCTACTACATTGTATTCATTAGAAATGAGTCACTAAGTCCCATCCACATCCAAGGTGGGGGGTGGAGGGGTTAGGTTCTACCTTTTGAAGAGAGGAATATCGAAAAGTTACTGGACATTTTTAAAACCAGCACATAACTCATGGTTAATCTTGTTTCAGCTATGCCTTCATCCACTTTCCTTTACCAACTGGATTATTATGAAGAAAATCCCAGGTATCATATCATTTCATGTATAAGGACCTTAGTATGATTTTCTGAAAGGTAAGTCCAGAAGAATCATAATGACTATACCATTATCTCACAAAAAGTTAACAATATGACAATAATTGCTTAGTATCACCCAACAGCCAGTTAGCATTTCAAACTTCCCTGATTTAGGGACTTCCCTGGTGGTGTGATGGTTAAGAATCCATCTGCCAATGCAGGGGACACGAGTTTGAGCCCTGGTCGGGGAAGATCCTACATGCCGTGGAGCAGCTAAGCCCGTGCACCACAATTACTAAGCCTCTGCTCTAGAGCCCATGAGCCACAACTACTGATCCCGCGTGCTGCAACTACTGAAGCCCGCGTGCCTAGAGCCCGTACTCTGCAACAGGAGAAGCCACCACAATGAGAAGCCTGCGCACCCCAACAGAGAGTAGCCCCTGCTCGCCGCAACTAGAAAAAGCCCACACACAGCAATGAAGACCCAATGCAGCCAAAAATTAATTAATTAATTAATTAAAAGAAACTTCCCTGATTTATTTTGCCCTTCTCCCCTGCCCCTCTCCCTTTATACAGTTTGTATCAGACACCTCTGTGCATAACTCCAGATCCTCTGGGGATCACCTGTCTCTTAATTCAGCAGTTGTTGCCTAGATCAGTTCTGCACAGCTCTGCACAGTTCAACACACAGGTACAGCCCGGAACCTGCTCCTGGCTTCTCTTTAATGCTGCAGTGTGGGCTACTGTGGAAATCTGCTTGGCACCCAGGCATGCACAACCCAAAAGTGCCAAGGACTTAACACTCTTTGAGGTAAACTTTGACCAGTGGAGAATGAGAACCAATGAACAACTGTTTCCCTTTCATCCCCAGAGCAACAGACCTAAGACACAGTACATGCAGCCTCTTAGGAGGTCTACAGGATTAAGGAATCACCTTTAGTGGTGGTCATCTTGATCATGCTTTCTTGTGTTGGATTTCCTTGTTTCCTTGTTTCACTTAGCATCCCTCACGCCTGCTCCCTGAGGTCACACTGCTCAATAAAGTGTGTTGGCACAGACAGAGGAATGGATAAAGAAGATATGGTACATATATACAATGGAATATTACTCAGCCATAAAAAAGAATGAAATAATGCCATTTGCAGCAACATGGATGGACCTAGAGATTGTCATACTGAGTGAAGTAAGTCAGAGAAGGACAAATATATGATATCCCTTATATGTGGAATCTAAAAAAATGTTACAAATGAACTTATTTACAAAATAGAAATAGAGTCACAGATGTAAGAAAAACACTTATGGTTACCAGGGGGGAATGGAGGGTGGGAGGGATAAATTGGGAGATTGGAATTGACATATACACTGCACTATATACAGAATAGATAACTAATAAGGACCTACTGTTTGGCACAGGGAACTCTACTCAATACTCTGTAATGACCTATATGGTAAAAGAATCTAAAAAAGAGTGGAGATATATATATGTATAACTGATTCACTGTGCTGTACAGCAGAAACTAACACAATGTTTTAAATCAACTATACTCAAATAAAAAGAATTTTTTAAAATAAATTTAGTTAGTTAGTTAGTTTTGGCTACATTGGGTCTCAGTTTCTGCATGCAGGATTTCTCTCGTTGCGGTGAGCGGGGGCCACTCCTCGTTGCAGTGCACGGGCTTTTCATTACAGTGGCTTCTCTTGTGGAGCACGGGCTCTAGGCATGCAGGCTTCAGTAGTTGCAGCACGTGGGCTCACAAGTTGTGGCTCATGGGCTCCAGAGTGCAGGCTCAGTAGTTGTGGCACATGGGCTTTTGTGGCACATGGGCTTAGCTGCTCCACAGCATGTGGGATCTTCCTGGACCAGGGCTCGAACCCGTGTCCCCTGCATTGGCAGGTGGATTCTTAACCACTGCACCACCAGAGAAGTCCCTCCAATAAAACTTTAAAAAAAAATTGAAGCAGAAAGAGGGACGCACACAAAGGGACCCATGACTGAGACAGAAGAGCTGGTTCCTTCCAGTTGTGGTGGAAGAAAGTCGCCTGCCATATCAGTAAACAAAGGATGTTGCGTCCATCTAGTCATCAGCCACTAAAGCCACCCTGAATGTTCACCCTGAGGGGATTCAGTATGGAAAAAAACAGGATACTGGCCCTAGATAGTTAAGGTGCATATCAAAGGAATGATTTCAATGAGCCCAGACTCTTGCATGTTCCCATACAAAGTGCTAAATTCATTAACTCGAGATATCTGGTTTTCTTTAATTAACAGTAAACTATTGATGCTGACTACCCAGTTTTTCTTACAAAAACTCCTATAATCCTGGCTCCTCACTTACCTCTTTGGAAACATCCCTCAGAGCTGAGAGGCTGCCTCCCAGGCTTAAGTCCTCAGTGTGTCTGCTGAATAAAACATAATTCACAGCTTTAAAAAAAAAAAATCTATGTGTTCGCACATAGATTTTTTTAAAATTATTTAATTAATTAATTTTTGGCTGCATTGGATCTTTGTTGCTGCACACGGGCTTTCTCTAGTTGTGGCAAGACGAGGCTACTCTTCCTTGAGGTGTGCAGGCTTCTCATTGCAGTGGCTTCTCTTGTTGTGGAGCACCAGCTCTAGGCATGCGGGCTCAGTAGTTGTGGCACTCAGGCTCAGTAGTTGTGGCTCGGGGGCTCTAGAGCACAGGCTCTGTAGTTGTGGTGCACAGGCTTAGTTGCTCCGCAGCATGTGGGATCTTCCTGGACCAGGGCTCAGACCCTTGTACTCTGTATTGGCAGGCGGATTCTTAACCATTGCACCACCGGGGAAGTCCCGCACATAGCTTTTTTAAAAATCAGGTTATGCTTTCTGGGGGACCCAGACTAAGACATAATTGGTTCGAAATAAGGTCCACCCTTTGCATTTGACTGGTCTGTCTTTTAGCTCTCTAATCTACAGGTTTCATGCCCTTCCATTTCTTGTCTCTTGCACTTATTTGGTTATCATAATAAATCATATTGTTTGTTCTGATGAGTTTACCACATTCTAGATTTTGCTGATCTCTCTTGCTATGGTGTTGTTTATCATGTTCCTCTGTTCCCTATGTTTCCTAAACTGATAGTTAGATCTAGAAGCTTGATCAGATCAGATTCTGGTTTCATTTTTTGGCAAGAATACTTCATGGGTAGTATTACATACTTCCTGTTTTATCACATCAGTAGACATAATGTCTGTTTGTCTCTTTTTGTGATTTTAAGATTAATCAGTAAATTCTTTTCTCCCCCCCCCAACACTGCATAGCATATGGGATCTTAGTTCCCCGACCAGGGATCGAACCCGCATCCCCAGCATTGGAAGCTCAGAGTCTTAACAGCTGGACCGCCATGGAAATCCCAATCAGTACATTCAAGGGTAGTCACTCTAATCCATCCATTATAAACTCCCCACCAGTCTTTCACCTAATGATTTTAACAGCCAAAACGAATCATGCCATAGAACTGTACTGTCCAATACAATAGCAACTAGCTACATGTGGCTATTTAAATTGAATGAAAACTGAATAAAATTAAAACTTCAGTTCCTTAGTCACACTAGCCCCATTTAAAGTGCTCAGTAGCTACAGAGGCTACTGTATTGAACAATGCAAATAAGAGTATTTCCATCATCCAGAAAGCTATATTAGACAGAACTAGCCTAGAGTCATTATTTCATTTTAATTATATTTATAATTTCTAATATTTCATTCTATCATCCTTTATGCATTTGTTAACTGTGATTGTTCTATAAAGAATAATATTCCTCCATCAACTATTTAGTTATTCTGAGGTATAGTTTGTACAGTAGAAGTATGATAAGTGCTTATGAGCCTTTGTTTACCAGTATTCAGACCAATGAAATAATTCCCTGGCATCCTCCAAAGCTGATCAAAGCATTTTGTTGTTCTATTGTTTTGAATATCATTATGAACTCATGTGCAACATGTTTGATGTCTTTCAGTTCATTACAATCACTCTTCTTTTTGATTCTCAAATTGTCCCATATAGTAAGTCAGCTCCTACAGTAGTATTTAAAGTCTGCCCCCCCCCCGCGTCCCCCATCCCTACCCCAAGCCAAGCGAGGCTTGTGGGATCTTAGTTCCCTAACCAGGGATTAAACCCAGGCCACGGCAGTGAAAGTGCACCGAGTCCCAACCACTGGACCACCAGGGAATTCCCTAAAGGTTTTACATTTCTAATGCAAGATGTTTCAGGTCATCTTGTACATTTTCTGCCCTAGACATGGAATCATTTTTTCAAATAGTCCTGGTCCCTTTTAGAGAAAAGCAGTATTTAGAGATCACAATCTAGGGGCTAGGGGTACTCATTCCTAGAGACATGGCTGTTTTTGCTTTTAGTATACAGAGCTAGAAAAATTTTGTTTGTTTTTTTAAAGAAAATTCATCTTAAGTTCATGTCAATTTCCAAGTTCAAATTTAGGGCAACAAGGTTTCACAAAATTTTGATTCTATGTTTGTATTTCTGAAAAGAGGTACAGGAGAAATTCTGTTCTGAGAATCTTGATTCCTAATGTTATCAACACAAGTACTCATTTTCTTTGTCCTATAATACCTATAATAATTTCTGATTGAGCTGTGTCCATAATGTACTGATTGTTAAATATCTTGAATATCACCCTTACCTTATGACCTTCAAACGCTGCGAGTTAATTATTCTCTCCCTGAATTTCCTCATTTGGGGGGAACTGCTATTTTCCTACCCGTGATTTAGTAAACCTGTCAGCCGAGGAACTTGGCCTCCCCTTCTATAGGAGTGGAAAAGAATCCCAGGTCATGAGGGAGTTAACACCACATGTGTGAACTTTGGCCAGTGTAAGAAAAGAGACAGGAGAGAACCAGGAAATAATCTTTCTTTTTCACCCCTCAGTGGAACATTCCAAGACATGGCGGGTTTGCATAACTTTTAAAGAAGACTCCTGTGTAACTAAGCAACCAGGTATGTTTTCTTGATGCTTTGGTGAGCCCAGCAATAGACCACCTTGCATTTGCTTTCTTTCCTTCCCCTATTTCTATCTTTTGTTGCTCTGGGATTGTACCTCCCATTAAGGCCCCACTATGAAACCTTTGCCTCCTGCTCTGTTCCTTAGGGAATCCAGGCAAAGACAATTTCCCAGGATCTTTTCCTTCAGAACAGTGAAGAGCAGTGCTGGGAATTTAGGTTTTTAATAAGCACCCCAATTGAGTCTTATGATCAGGCAAGTATGGCTGACAATACCTTAAATCATCCTAAGGCCTCAGATCTCACATCAACAGGAAATGACCTGCTAAAGCTGTACAGAATTCAGAAGGGGATCCATTCCAGAAACCTTTTAGATATGGCCATGGAGGACAGCACAGAGAGTAGCCAGGAGGCAGTGAGATGGACTGACCAAGGAACATTGTCAGCTGTCAAAGCAAAGAACACTTCTATCAATTGTAAGTAGTCATTTATTTGGGAGGTAAAGGAGAATACTGGTAGAAGTGTAAGGAAGTGACACAGGAAAAGTAAGAGAACAAATATAGGGTGTATTATAATGCCAGTTACCATTGTGTACAATTAGATCTTAATCCCACGGTAAACTCTGGGAGCCACTGTAGGACATGCACCGCAGTGTTTTTCCACTACAAAGAGTAAGGGAGCTGAAGTGTTTGTACATCAACTCCTGTCATCCACTGGTTGAGAGCAGCTCCCAGGAAGGGAAAAACATTAATTCCTCTGTACTTCTGGCCTGCTGTTCAGGTGACAAAATAGGGAACAATCAGAGAAAGCCCTTATTCAGAGAAGCACACATACTGGCAGCTGGAAGTCAGGCCAGTATGCACTAAAGTGGTAAGGACAAGGGACTTTGGGAAAGGCAATGATAGCATCTGCTGCAAGAAGTGAAAGAGTTTCTCTTCAATTGTGAGCTAACTGCATTATCTTAGATGGGGGCATTTAAAAAGTTGTAGGCATGTGTGTGTGAGTTCTGAAGGGAACAGCAGACAATATCTTATTCTGCTTTTCAGAATCGCCCTTCTCCCATTGCATATGATTCTGGTGGGGCTGTCACTCAAAAGGCTTATCTCCTTTGTCACAAGGCATACAAATGACCCAAGTAGGCCAATCATGCTAAATCATTGTAGTAGACACTGTTGGCACCTCAGTTAGATTCCCTTTACTGATCAGGGCACCCATTCTTCAGTTCAGGTGAGTGTTGCTGACAGCTGCACTTTTCTTCAGAGAATTGCCTGCAGCAGGAGAGGGCCAATTTGCACACCACAGCCCCCCCCCATCCCCATTCCACATCTAAAGATAAGGAGACCCAAGGGAAGAGAGGAGAGACAATTCTGCATGACGATTTATGCTTCAGCGCTCCCCAAGAGATCAGGTTAGACTGCAGCTGGACCCTCACCTTTGCCTAGTCTCTTCCCTGGCCCTATTCTGTTTCCCTCACTCCCTTATAAGATTTTCCTGAGAGCACTCTTCAATCACGTGCAGCTGAATCCCTGGCTCAGGCTCTGCTCCTAGGATACCCAACCAAAAACCCATTCAGTGAGATACAATGATGGATTGGCCCAGGGGAAGACACAGGCCCTGGCATTGCTAGAGTCTTTGGGCACGTCTTTGGGCACGTCTTTGGGCACATTGATATGGACTCCGGGAAATCTGTCTGTCTTTAAAGTTATGAGCTACATTTAAGAACATTGTGGTAGATATATGTTTACTCCCTAACATATATTTCACTCTTCCTCATCAAGGATGAGGGGAACCTAGGGCTGCTGGAGGCCATAATGAGGAACCTGAGTATAAAGCCAGCACAGCAGAAGGCAGGATACTGTGGAGGGAGTGAAATGAGTCCTAGTTGATGTTGTTGGAGCTCTTAGTTCAAGCTCCACTCAGAGAGTCTTACTTTAGATTACACCTCTTTGATTACACAGGCTAATCAGTTCCCTTCTTTGTTTAAACCAGTTTGGGCTGGATTTTATAACACTTACAATCAAAACAGTTATGACAAATACAATGAGGGCAGCCCTCAGCTGCAGGAAAATATATTGCTGCCATGTAAAGAGACCCTTGGTGACAACGAAACCTACTCATAAGAAAGAAAGAATTCAAACTAAGAGATGGAGAGAAGGAGAGCAAGCAATTGCTATGGGCAATGTCTAAGCACCATAATGCTGCCATTCCTGAAATATGTTGCTCCTTTGGGTTCTCAATTATTTGAACACAAAAATTCCCCACTTTTTTCCTTAAAGGAGTACGAGTTAAGCTTTATTACTTTCAAAGGAAAGAGTTCTAACACAATACCCTTTTCTCATTTTTCCTTTGAGCCGTTTTATTTTTTCCTTACTGATCTGAAGGCTTTCTGTATATATTCTGAACTTGATCTTTTGTCCATTGTTTGCTGTAAATAATATCTTTTACTTTGTTTATGGAATTTCTCATTATTGAGAAGGTTATGGTTTTACGGAGTTTAAATCAACAAGCTTCACCTTTATCATCTTTGGATTATTGGACATGGTTCTTTGGTTGAAAGTGATGCAAGCCCAACTCAATCTAGTTCTGATAAAAAGACAATTTACTGGCTAACAAAATTGGGAATTCTAGAGGTATTTAGTCCTAAGCCACAATGAGAATCATAACTCCAACCATGTCATTAGGACCATTTCTCTCTTGGTCTATCAGTTCCCTGGGCTTCTTTCCCACTGAAGTTTCCTTCATCTTTCTGGAAACATGGCCCATATTATTACACTTCCTGGTTCCAAAGGAAGGGAGAAGGACTCTCCTGATGGATTGGGCATAGGAATTCCAGGAGAACCTGCTTGCTATTGTGGGCACCCTGACCAGTATGTATTATATATCTATTCCTGTGTCTGGTGGCTGGTTCAGTCATTTCAGACTACTCAGAATGGGCTCCACATGGACTGAAAGAGTTTGGTTATGGAAGAACTGGAGGAGGGAAAACCTGGTAAGCGTATGATGGCTACCATACTCACCTCCATCTTTTGTGTCTTGTTTATGAAAACCTTCCTTTTCCCAAATTATATTTGTATATATTTTATATATATGTATGTTTATATATTTTTTAATCTGCTCATTTTTTTTACTTTTAAAAAATTGTTTTCTTATTTCAGATCTGTATTCCATCCGAATGTATTTTTATTCATGGCATGAGGTAGATATCTAACTTAATTTTTTTCCCATATGTAAAACCTATTGTCCTAAAACCATATGTTGAATAGTCTATCTTTTCCCCACCAGTTGTAAATGTCACATTCATTACAAACTAGATTCTACATTTATATAGTTCTGTTACTTGACTATGTATTGCTCCATTGACCTGGTTTTCTATCCCTGTAATAATTCCATGTTGTTTAAATGAGTTAACTTCATTGAGAAGCCCTGCTTTTCACCTGCCCCTAAACTTCTGGCAGGCATATTTTGGTTTTGTTTTTTTGGGTTTTTTTGCGGTACGCGGGCCTCTCACTGCTGTGGCCTCTCCCGCTGCGGAGCACAGGCTCCGGACGCGCAGGCTCAGCGGCCATGGCTCACGGGCCCAGCCCCTCCGCGGCATGTGGGATCCTCCCGGACCGGGTCACGAACCCGCGTCCCCTGCATCGGGAGGCGGACTCTCAACCACTGCACCACCAGGGAAGCCCTGGCAGGCATATTTTGGGCTCTGGTTCTCTTTGATCCTATCTCCATTAATCTGATTCTTTCAATTTTTCTTTATTCAATAATTTAAAATTTCATTTAGGGAATTCCCTGGCAGTCCGGTGGTTAAGATTCTGCGTGCTTTCACTGTACAGGGCACGGGTTCGATCCCTGGAAGGGGAGCTAAAAACAAAACAAAAAAAGACACGAAAAGAGAAAGAGAGAAGGAAAGAACAGACAAACAACAGGCCCACTGACTTATTTTGACTGTTTTGTCAGTTCCTGAGAGCTCCTGAGAGAAGTATGTTAAAATGGCTCACCTGAGAGAAGTATGTTAAAATGGCTCACCATGATTGTGCACATATCTATTTCGCTTTCAAGTCCTATCAATCCAGCTTTTTTTTTTTTTAAACATGGACTAAGCTTTTTTTTTTTTTTTCAGATGTTGGGGGTAGGAGTTTATTAATTAATTAATTAATTTTTGCTGTGTTGGGTCTTCATTTCTGTGTGAGGGCTTTCTCTAGTTGTGGCAAGCGGGGGCCACTCTTCATGGCGGTGCGCGGGCCTCTCACTATCGCGGCCTCTCTTGTTGCGAAGCACAGGCTCTGGACGCGCAGGCTCAGCGGCCATGGCTCACGGGCCTAGCCGCTCCGCGGCATGTGGGATCTTCCCGGACCGGGGCACGAACCCAAGTCCCCTGCATCGGCAGGTGGACTCTCAACCACTGCGCCACCAGGGAAGCCCCCCAACCTAGCTTTTAACATTGAGGACCATGTTATTAGGTGCCCACAAATTTATGATTATTATATCTTCCTGGCAAATTGCACATTTTGCCATTATGAAAAAATCTCTATTTCTAGATATTCTGTTTGCCTTAAAGTTTATTTTGTCTGATATGAATATAGCTACAGTAGCTTTCTTTTGGTTAACATTTGCATGGTATGTATTTCCCATCCTTTTTTATTCAAATTTTCTCAGTCTTTCCTTGTTTTCTTGACCTTTCTCTGTGAAGAGTACTGACTAAATATTTTGTAGAATATTTTGTCCCTTAATTTGGGCTTGTCTGATGTTTTCCTCATGACTTGGCTGTGGTTATAGGATTTGGGGATAAAAAACACAGCGGTAAAGTAACCTTCTTATCACATCATATCAGAGACACATATCAACACAACTTATTACTGATGATATTAACCTTGATCACTTGGTCAAGGTGGTGTTCTCCATTGTAAAGTTACTATTTTTCCCCCTTCCATGTTCTATCATTTGGAAGTAAGTCACCAAGTCCAGCCCACACTCAAAGGGGACAGTGAAAGGAATTAAACTCTACATTCTGCAAAGGGAGAAGCATGTCTATGTGTATTATTTGAAATTATTCCTTAAAGGAGATTTGTCCCATCTCCCCCATTTGTTTATGTATTCAATCACTTTATTGATTTAAGGATCAATAAATATATATATCAAGTATATTTATTTTATACTCTGTGTTATAATTCAATATTACATTATTTATTTTGTTTCCCAATTTGTTTCAGCTTTGGCCATTAGGAACTCCTCCAAGTTGGCTCTGGTATCCCTTTGACTTGCCCCACCGTTTGTTGTTGTTGTTGTTGTAGTTTCTGAGCAATTTCTTTATTTCTGGTTCTATAAAATTCTCTAGGATCATTTTGTAGTTTCTTGACCCCAGACCTAAATTCAGTCCATTTCTCCAAGGAATTCTGGTTCCTTTGATTGGAGAATGATATTAGAAACCAAGATCTCAGCACTGGGTGTACTTGTTTCTATTGTAGTGTCAGTGCTCCCAGGATTTCTCAGTAGAAAGGGGAAATATACATGCGTAGACTAACCCATGTAGACATGCATTTATTTCTAAAGTTATTTCTGTACCTATTCATCTGTATATGTGTTAAGCTAAACATGAGTTCATATATTTTTTTTTTAATTTTTATTTATTTATTTTATATTTATTTTTGGCTGTGTTGGGTCTTCGTTTCTGTGTGAGGGCTTTCTCCAGTTGCGGCGAGCGGGGGCCACTCTTCATCGCGGTGCGTGGGCCTCTCACTATCATGGCCTCTCTTGTTGCGGAGCACAGGCTCCAGATGCACAGGCCCAGTAGTTGTGGCACATGGGCTTAGCTGCTCCGTGGCATGTGGGATCTTCCCGGACCAGGGCTCGAACCCGTGTCCCCTGCATTAGCAGGCGGACCCTCAACCACTGTGCCACCAGGGAAGCCCATGAGTTCATATTGATTGCCTGGGTTTATATTTTTAAATTCATTCATTATGCTGGAATCATGATGAGACCTTTCCAACCAGAAGCTTCAATTTTGAGATTTGGATTATATTCTTGAAAGTTTCCTCCCACCATTTTCTTATTTCTCTCTCTGTCTCTCGTCCTTCTCTCTGTCTCTCTCTCTCTGTCTCTCTCTCTCTCTCTCTCTCTCTCTGTTCTATCTCACTATCTTTGCCTCTGTCTCCCTCTGTCTGAATTTAGCTGGTATTTCAAGGATGTGCTGGCCAGGTGCCTATTTGCTTATATATCCACTCCCTGCCTGCCCATCTTGTGCTTTCAGGGGACTGACCCTCATAGCTTCTCAAGCTCCCTTGGCCTGTGGGAGGCACTGGCAGGAGACTGGAAGGTGGGAAGAATTTCCTCAAGTTCCTTTTTTCAGTTTGTTTAGGTCTCTGATTTCCATGTTAGCAGCTGTTAGGTGACCTATGGCCATCTGTTCATATACACATGAACTAGAGTTTTAGGTTTGTGGATGGAGTTTATTGATTGTGGCCTCATAGTAACAGATGAGCAGGGCCCTGGAAATCTCCTAGGGGGACTCCCCAAAAGGTCAATTTCTGTAGGTATTTTTCTCTGGGCTGGCCAGTTTCTCTAGAGAAGGCTCCTCCTATGATCTGCCTGGTAGGGGACAGTGTATGTGTGAGTAGAAGGGAGACAGTGGATAGTGGTAGAATCCGCATGGCTCAGAGCAGGGGATGACTTCACTCAATTCCCCCATATCCACTCCAGCAGCATCACCCCCAACTGTGCCTGATCTCCCTAAGCTAAGAGCTTTGGGATCCAACCTTTCCAGATGGCAAATTCTAGTTTTCTGTCCTGATAGATGAGGACCAAGATTTTCAGCTATGTCCCCCATTCCCACCATGAGATGTGGTATTTCCAATCTCTGAGCCTTTCTGGAGTACTAAAGCACAAATTGGTTTTTCCTCTTGTTGGCTCACCCCAATTTACTTTGCAGAACTGAGAAAACTGAAAGCAATGTTAAAGCAAAATTCTAAAACGAAGAGATTGTGAGCATTTATCAAAATTAGATTTAATTCCTTAAGGAAAAAAACAGCAGGTAGAAAAAAAAAAAAAAAGGCTGGTTTTCCAGTGCTTGAAAAACAGAAGTGTGTATGTGTATAAACAGACACTGAGTTAGAGTTAATGAAAGGAATTCCAAAGACATAGGTAAGATTTCATCTGATTTTATTTATTTATTTATGACATCTTGCTAGGTAAGATTCGAGACCGGTTAACTTTCTACATGGCATTAAAATCCTTGTGTTTAACTATACAACCAGGCTGTAAAATCATAGAATCTGTTGGTTTCTAAAGTTAAACTATAACTATAGTAGACCATAAAACTGTCTGTTCCTTCAATAGCTGTGAATCAATTAGACATCTTGTGGCAATGGATTACATTCCTCAGGACTCTAGTTTCAGCTTTCATTCAAACTGGGCATTTAAGGTGTTTCCTCGAGGTATCAGGAATTGATCAATCATAATTTTGCCTTTTTTTCTGAGCGTGGAATCATTTTCTCTTTCTCTCCTATGCCAGGTAAAAAACATCTAAAATACTATGGGCATCACTAACCCAGTCTTGCCTCAGTGCCTGTTCTTTTTTCCTTGTGGGTTTTGTGTTTGTTTTTGTTGTTTTTTCTAATTTACTGTTATTTTAGTGAGGTTAGGAGAGGAAGCAGGCATTAACACATGAGCTCAATTCCTCCTTTTTTTAACCACACATTGCTTTCTGCTCTCTATCTTCCAGGAGTTTCTTAGACTGTCTGGCCTATTGGTTTTTCAGTTTCCTGATGCTTCTATAAAACTATCAGTTTCTCTTTTTCATGTTTTTTCTGGATGTCATTGGGATACCAGCAGGGATGACACTGTATACTCATGCTTTCTATATGACATCCTCATCTAGGCTTTTTCTTAATTATATCAATGTTTGGTTCCAGATATCATCCCCACCTTTGGGGATAGAAGCCAATGGTTCCCATTATTCAAAAAAACATTGCTGTAAAGGAAATAGTAGCTATCTCGCCTCCCAGCCTCTCCACTTCTTACTCATCCCTCTCTACCCACGGAAGACAGACTTGCTGGTATTCTGGTCTTCCTTGCCTCAAAGGAGCAGCCTTTTCACATTTTAGGATTATTGCCTTGGCGGGGGTCGGGGTGGTGGGGACCACTGTTAACATAAACCCCTCAGATGGTCCTTTGGAAGGGCTTCTCTTCAGCCTTTAAAACTTTAATGGACATAAGTAGCACTAGGGGGAGCCAGTTATAAAGGCAGAACCCCAGACTCCACTCCCAGACAATGGAGGAGGTGCCTTGGAATCTACATTTTAAAGAGAGCCCCATGTCAAATCTGAGGTCATGCCAGCCGCAAATGAATAATGCAGAATGGGTTATAATATATTGAGTAAAAAGGAATCCATCCATCTATATTGATATGAACTCAACACATTTGAAGGGAGATAAAAAGGAAAGTTCTTCATAGAAGATTATCAACTAGTCAATGTGGAAGGAATTATAGAAATGGAAAAATCATTTTATAAGAATTCTAGTAATAATTGATTCAGACAGGAATCATCAATGAAAGATAAAACCATTGCAATGAAAGAGTTTGGGGAAAAGATAGTGAAAAGATCTGAAAGTGTCACCCTAAGGATATTTAGTAATTGCAAAGAGGAAAAAGTACCATTACCGTAGAGAGATCTGGTAGTCACCATCTTGATCAAGGGATTACACTTAGCATCACCACTAATGTGACAAGCTGACTGATGTGATGCACTGAGATGGATACAGTATCACTTAATATTTCTATCAAAAATCTGAATCCAGTTTTGTTTTTAATAAAATCAGATGAAATCAAGGCCCTATGTATCATGATGTCATAGTGCTTTTAAATACAATGTCTTATTTAATGGATATGATCAATACTTTGAAATTTTCAGTTCCCTTCTACCATAGCCTCCCTTATTTTCTGGAAAAGACCAGAGAAGACTCTTGTGTAATCCTCTCAGAATCTTCCATTCTTCCTCTGGAAGTGTCCCGCCAGGCCTCTGTCGTATGAAAAGAATGAGCATGGTCTCTGTCCCATTTCTTATATCGTTGTGAAATGTGTCCAATGACAAGATCACTCTGTGTTGAAACTGCTGAAATATACCTTGAGGCCGCTTTCTTACATGATGGTCCTAAAAGGACTACTTTAGACTTGCAGCATCTCACCAAGATTTTATGTGACAACCACTCAGTTTTTGTTCTCTCTCCTGTGTCCCTAGGACTGAGGAATGGGTCCATAGGCACTTGCCAGAGGAAAGTGGCTTAGTCAGCACTGTCTTTTAGACTTGCCTTCTGAGGCACAGGCTTCTCCTTCCATCTACCCCTCCTCAGTCATCCAGCTCACTCTGGAACTCTCTCACCAGCCCACTTGACACCTTAGAGTATCATAACACAAGGAATTGTTCCACAAGAAGACACAAAGGCCTGTGGATGGAAAGGTTGCCAAAGCAGAAGAGTGGAACGTGAGAGATTCAGTGGGCAGCAGCCTCCTTTACCCTCATTTCTCTCTGTTCCTCCAACAGGACGTTTCTGTGTTTCCCTGGGACCTCAAGAAACAGGCTTTCCTGCAAATTCCCTGTTTCCCTCGGTTATCAAAACTACACCCCTCCCCTTTTTGTTTATATTAATGATAGAACAATAGGCACATGGCTCTACATCTTGATTTTTTTCTTTTAATGATGTATTTTGAAGATCATTGCTTATCAATACCTGTGGGTGTTCCTCATTCATCTTTCTTGCTACAGAGTATTTTGTTGCATGTGTGTACCATCACTTATTTACCCTGTCTTCTGTTGATGGACGTTTAGATTGTTTTCAATTTTATTGGTAATGCAGCAATTGATATTACCATAAAAATCTTTTGATTCAGTGAGGATTGCTTTTGGCTCAAGGTAAAAAAGAAAACTCAACTTTAAAAAACTTAAATAGAGTGTATTTTTCTCTTACAGAAAGGAGTCCAGAGGAAGGAATTCCAGAACAGAGACAGTTGCTCAATGCCATCTTCATGAAGCCAGGCTCCTCCTCCCCTCTCTGCCTTCCTTAGTGTATGACTTTCATCTTCATACTTACAGAATGGCTGCTGCTCCTCCAGGCATTGCTTCTGCATTCCAGACCAGAAAAAAGAGGGCAAAGAGCCAAAAGACAGGTCCATGAGTTCTGTCCTTCTCAAAGAACTTTCCTTGAATTCCAACCAATGTCTTTTGCTTATTGACCATAACTGAGTCATGTGGCTACCCAGGCTGCAAGGTGATATGTTTTTATTGGGTTTATTGTCACCTTGAACAAAATCAAGTTTCTTTTATAAGAAAGAAAAGGAAAATGGATATTGGTAGATAGCAGTATCTGCCACATACTTAAACAGATAAAATTTCACACATATATGAAACAAATCTATAGCATAGATTCCCAGAAGTGGAAATTTCTAGGTCAAAAGACATGTCCAGTGTGTATATTTGTGATTTTTTTAGATGTCAAATTGCCCTCCATAGACCAATAGTACCAGTTTCCACATTACCAGCAAATATGAGTGCCCATTGTCTTAACTTTGATAATCTTAGCAAAAATTAAATTTTAATTTGTATTTCTATTATAAAAGATGTTGAATATATTTTCTGTGTTCAGTTTGTTTATATCCTTTATCTTTGTCTTCTATACCTATCTTTTATTTTCCAATTTTATACTTTAGATTTTTTTAAATTTATTAGCTAGTTGTCAAGAACAATATTAAATAATGGTGGTGATAATGGGTGTTTGTTATTTTAATGAGAATGCTTCTAGTGTTACACTGCTGGTTTTTGTTTTTAGGTATAAATTATTAGTCGTTTGGGAATTCCCTGGTGGTCCAGTGGTTAGGACTCGGTGCTTTCACTGCCTAGGGCCCGGGTTCAGTCCGTGGTCAGGGACTGCAAGCTGTACGGCACAGCCAGAAAAAGAAAAAAATTTATTTGTCATATTAAGATGAATCAATTAATATCTGCTTAATTAAGAATTATGTTAGGAACTGATGTTACATTTCTTCAAATGCCTTTTCAACATCTATGGACATGATTAGATATTTTTTCTTCTTTGTGCTATTAGCACAGTGAATTATATTAATAAATTTTCTAATATTTAACCATCCTTACATTTCATAAGCTTGCCTGTAGTGTGTAATTCTTTGATTTGTGGCTGACTTTTATAACCAATATTTTTTATTGTGATAAAATATACATAACATAAAATTTACCAGTTTTAAGTGTGCAGCTCAGTGGCATTAAGTACATTCATATTGTTGTACAACCACCACTGTCATCCATCTCCAGAACACTTTCACTTCCCCAGTTGAAATTCTGTACTCATAAAATAATAAGTTCCCATTTCCTCCTCCCCAACCCCTGGCAACCACCATTCTACTTTCTGTCTATAAATTTGACCACTCAAGGTACCTCATATAAGTAGACAAACAGTATTTCTGACAGGCTTATTTCACTTAGCATAATGTTCTCAAGATTCATCCATATTGTAGCATGTGCCAGAATTTCCTTCCTCTTTAAGGCTGAATAATATTCCATTGTATGTATAAGGACCTTTACATGCAGCCCAAAGTATCCACGTCATAGGTTGGGTTCTCTGGAATCAGATACTGAGATGGAGTTTGGGGTGCAAGACATTTATTATGGAAAAGAAGGGGATAGAAGCCAGACTGGGCAGAGGAAGAAATCAAACTATGATGCAGGCCCAGTGGAGCCTCAGCTAACCTGGCAGGGAATTTTTGAGTGAGTACTGCCCATGAAAGTGTCCCACATTAGACCAGAATAGCCAGGCCTTTACACCTCCACCTGACCCAGTCACCGCACATAGGCTGACTTGGGAAGGGCATAACCATGGAAGGGGTGGTTTTTTCAGCTAAGGCAGACCCTGAGGGAGCTGACAGTTGGAGGCTGGCTGCTGACATGCTCTCTGAAGCTGGGCAGCCAGTCCTTCTGGAAGGGGGATCTGAGCAACACATCTCCATGTCCACCACAATTCATCCCTCCTGGTGGGGTGCTGGTGAAGATTTGATTTTTTCCAGGACATAAACAAAGAGGATTTTTTTTTCAACTTTGGACATTCACAACAGTTTTGCTGCATATCAATAGGCTCCAAAGCAAGGCATTGTCGAGAGAGAAATAATTTTCTAAATTCCATTAGCTCCATTTGACATAACAATAGCTATCTGATTGAAGCATTTCCTCCATAGTGTGCTTTCACAACCTAGGCCTTGGCCTAACAGTATCATGGAGAAGAAAATGAGGGAGGGGCTGCAGAGAGATGATATGGAATTCACAGGCTCTAGCCTCTCTGTTCCAGACTTCAGCCTGGAGAAAGAGTTCAAGAATTCAGCTATGATTCAAGGGTGGGAGAAATCACTCTATTCCCTATTTGGGGTTCTGGGAAGAGGCCACCATGTAGAGGAGCAATGCTTTAACCTGCTAGAACCTGCTAAAGAGCAATGTACAGAGTGGCCAAAAAGGGATGCAGCTTTTCTTGGGCTCCTGTCATGACTCCCATGATCCTTGGGTGGAGCAAATGCTAGGTGAGAGCCAGTGGGTCTGTCATGGGGCAGCAGGGGCTGATGGGTGGACTGACCACCACGGACAGGGACAGAGGAGACAGGACAATGACTCAGAGTTGTCCAAAGACCAAGTAAAACCCAGTGGGAGGCTAAAGACACCAGACCAAGCTCAAACTGAGAAAGAGAATTGATCTCATCAGCTATAGATGTCAGCAGGTAGGAGATGGACACGTAAGTCCACCTCCCTATGGTCATCCACATGTCCTCTTTGAAAGTGAGATGGGTGCAAAAAGCTAAAAATCTGACCATTTCTTCTTAAAAAGACACTTTTAGTTATACTCCTGCTACACAACAATCCTAAATCACGGTGATTTTTAACAACAAGCTTTGATTCCTTACTCATAGGTTTGAGGTTCAGTTGAGCTCTTTTGGCTTCAACTGGGATCATCTGAACTTGGCTCCAGGCCATGAGTAGGATCCAAGTCTGTTCCACAAGTCTCCTCATTTTGGGGCCAGCGGCTACTGTAACATGCTCTTCTCATGACAGAAGACAGGGTTGCAAAAGGTCAAGCCAAACCACACTCACATTTAAAACCTCTGCTCATACCACATCCACCAACATTCCACTAGCCAGTGTAAATCTTATAGCCAAGTCCAAAGTCAATGGGTCAGGAAGTATAATGTATATTAGGGAGGGAGTGAAGAATTGGGAACAATAATCCAATCTACTGCAGGGACTAGGTATTACCTAAAAGGACCATCTAAATTATTACATTAGACTAAGGTTTCTGGACAGGACAACTTGTCTTGGGTCAAGTTCACTAGAAGGAGAGCCTGAGACGGGGATTCTTGTGCACATAATGAAAGATATATATCAGGGAAGCAGTGAAGAATACGGTCTCAGCTGAAGTCTAGTCTTAGCCTGATCCCACAGGGGAGTTCTGGAGTGAGAATTGTACCACTGAATTATCCGCCATGAGGCAACAGTTGGGCTTTTTTACCCCATGTCAGTAAACCATTGGCTGTCTGTCTCTCCCCTGGAGTGGGTATAACCTCCCAGGCACTTCTTTGTGATGTAGCAGCTGTAGGCCAAAGACAATTCTTTGAAGAAGGTAGCAGCTGTAATCTGAGATCAACCAAAACTCACAACAGCTAGGGATTGTATGCGGAATCTGGTAAGGGCACCTACAACATCTAACATATCGTTCATGAAAGACCATATCAAAATAAAATTACAGGGGCTTCCCTGGTGGCGCAGTGGTTGAGGGTCTGCCTGCCGATGCAGGGAACACGGGTTCGTGCCCCAGTCCAGGAGGATCCCACATGCCGTGGAGCAGCTGGGCCTGTGAGCCATGGCCAGTGAGCCTGCGTGTCTGGAGCCTGTGCACCGCAACGGGAGACGCCACAACAGTGAGGAGCCCGTGTACCGCAAAAATAATAATAATAATAAAATAAAATAAAATTACATTTTCTCTACACACCCATAACAAATACTGCTATTTCTTTCCTAATATTCATTCTTCCCTATTTCCTTTACCAAAAAGAAAAACAAACAAGATAACTTAGCTGAACCAGAATAAAAATTACATTTCTCAGACTCCCTTCTAACTAGGCATGTCCACATACCGAGGTTCAGGACACCAGATGAAGGCAGAACGTCATATGGAAGCTTCCAGGAAGCCTCCTTGAGAGACAGCTATTGTCATCCTTTGCTCTTTCTTCTTTGTCCTTTCCTCTATTCTGCTGTGTGATGGCTGGAGCATGAACAGACATCTAGGGAATGAAAGCCAGCAGATGTACAATTAGAAGGGACCTTGGTTTCTGACATCACTGTGCCACAGCCACCACACCTTCAACATAGAAAGACTCTTCCACCGAGGCTAAACTACTGTTAATTAACTTTTACAGGGTAAAATTCATTCACAGAGTAGTGTAATCCTAATCAGTCCAATATTCAAGCCAGATTGAAAAAGAATTTGAGAACCTGCTACATATATTTTGCCAGAGAGCCCTCCGGCAAGATTGTACCCATTTTTACTCCATTTAGCAGATATCAGAGTGTTTATTTCTCCACACTGCTTGTTATGTTTTTAGGATGGATTTAGTTAAGAAGCAAGAAGCCATCTTACTGTTGTTT
Source organism: Monodon monoceros (assembly GCF_005190385.1). Classification (NCBI taxonomy): domain Eukaryota; kingdom Metazoa; phylum Chordata; class Mammalia; order Artiodactyla; family Monodontidae; genus Monodon; species Monodon monoceros. The sequence continues at coordinate 29,591,387 of NW_021703769.1, read as the reverse complement.
CAATTTTCCTTTCCCAGATTTCTGGTCAAGTTGAACATATTTTCATCTTTTTTATTTTGACTGTTTGTATTTCTGAAACAGGAGGGAAGGGGGCAGGGCACAACCTTTAAAAGAATACCACAACCCAAAGACATGTCATAAACTGATTAGAACCAAATAGGTCCAAGATGGCAAACAAGTTGACTTCCACTAGACCTTAAACCTCAGGATACACTCACTGTAAATACATCAGCAAGCTAAATGACACACCCACAGGTGCCATGACAGTTCCAAGGCTGACCATAAAGGTCAAAAAGTAGGCAATGGCCTAATTTCTGGAAATCCCTACCCCTTCCCAAAAATAGCTGGAATATTCCTCCCACTCATTAGCCTATGAAATTACCCACCTCTATAAAAACTGATAACCCCATACCCTGGGGTTGCTCTTGCTTTCTGAGATGGCCTATACTCTGTCTGTGGAGTTTGTTTGTTTCTCTCTAAATAAATCTACTTCTTAACTATCACTTTGTCTCTCACTGAATTCTTTCTGTGAAGCTCAGAACCTGAGCTTCATTAAGTCCTGAGACCAGGTGTGTGATCTCAGTTAAAAGATTGTGGGTTTGGGGGCTTCCCTGGTGGCGCAGTGGTTGAGAGTCCTCCTGCCGATGCAGGGGACACGGGTTCGTGCCCCGGTCCGGGAGGATCCCACATGCCGCGGAGCGGCTGTGCCCCTGAGCCATAGCCGCTGGGCCTGCGCGTCTGGAGCCTGTGCTCCGCAACGGGAGAGGCCACAGCAGTGAGAGGCCCGCGTACCGGAAAAAAAAAAAAAAAGACTGTGGGTTTGAGTCCCAGTCTGGGATTTGGCTGGATTCAAGTCCCAGTCTGAGATGCACAGTTTCATTTCTTCCTTTGTAAATTGCCTGTTCATATCATTTGTCCATTTTCTATGGGGGAGGGGGGTTATATTTTCATAGTGATTTAGAGGTTCTTGTTTATTTGAAAAAATATAAATATGTTGATAAGAATAAGGAAGGTTGATATAAAAAATTACCTGGGTACCAATCACCCAAATGAACAAATGTTGATATTCTGTCATATTTGATTCAAATCTTCTTTTAAAGAAATAAAACATTGTAGATGAAGATATATTCACCAAGTTTACCTTCCCCAGTCTCAGAAACAACAACTGTCATATTTTTATACTTTTGCTGCAATATACATGATATCATTTCAGATATGTTTATTTTAATTTACATTAATTGTGTTGTGGTGGTTAACTTTATGTGTCAATTTAACTGGGTCACAGGGTGCCCAGGTATTTGATTAAATAATCTTTCTCTGTTTATCCACAAGGATGTTTTGGGATGAAATTAGCATCTGAATCAATAGACTGAGTAAAGCAAATTGCCTTCTGCAAGGTGGGTGTGAATCATCCAATTAGTTGAGGGCCTGAGTAGAAAAAAAGGTGGAGAAAGGAAGAATTCACTCTCTCTGCCTGACCACTTGAGTTAAGACATCAGTCATCTGCTCTCAGACCGGAATTTTTATACCATTAGCACTCCTGGCCCTCAGGCCGTCGGAACCAGACTGAAACTATACTACGGGCTTTCCTGAGTCTTCAGTTTGCAGACAGCAAATTGTGGGACTTCTTGGCCTCTGTAATTTCATGAGCCAATTCCTTATAATAATATGTATATAAAACTGGTTTGGTTTCTCTGGAAAACCAAAACTATTACAAGTGTCATATAGAAAATATTCTTTTGTAGCTTACTGAACTCTGTGTTTTTGAGATTTATCCATATTCATTTAATTGTTGTATAATATAACATTGAATGAATATTCCATATTTGATTCATATTTCACACCTGATCCCCTACTGATGGATATTAAATCCCCCCTCCCGAATTTTACTATTACAATGTGGCATAAACATCTATGGACTTACTTCATATATTCCCATATGAAAAAAAAATTTTGAAGTGGAATTGCTGGATTATAGGGACATGTAAACATCTTTACTAGATATTACTAAATTGTGGTGCAAAGTGGTTATATGAATTTATACTCCCACCAGAAGCGTTCAAGAGGTCCCATTTTTCCATATCCTGACAACACTGAATAATGTGAAGCTTTTTAAAGTTTTTTTCCCAAATTAATAGGTGTGATGATATCTCATTATTTTAATTTTCTTCTCCCTCATTACTAATGATGTTGAGCATATTTACGTATGTTTATTGAATTTCCTCATCTTTGAAATGTCTATTCCAATTCTTTATGCATTTTTATATTGGGTTGTTTGTCATTTTTATTGCTTTACAGAATTCTTTGATATAATCTGTCAATAATATTCACTGCAAATATCTTCTCCCAGTGTGTGGCTTACCTTTAAAAAAAAAAAAAGTTTTTTAAAGAAATAATTCAGGGACTTCCCTGGTGGCGCAGTGGTTGAGAGTCCACCTGTCAATGCAGGGGACACAGGTTCGATCCCCGGTCCGGGAAGATCTCACATGCCACGGGGCAACTAAGCCCGTGTGCCACAAATACTGAACCTGTGCTCTAGAGCCTGTGAGCCACAACTACTGATCCCATGTGCCACAAGTACTGAAGCCCACGCACCTAGAGCCTGTGCTCCGAAACAAGAGAACCCACCACAATGAGAAGGCCGCACACCGCAACGAAGAGCAGCCTTGGTTCGCCGCAACTAGAGAAAGCCCGCTCGCAGCAACAAAGACCCAATGCAGCCAAAAATTAAAAAAAAAAGAATTCACATACCATGAAATTCGCCCATTTAAAGTATACAATCTGGGCTTCCCTGGTGGCGCAGTGGTTGAGAGTCTGCCTGCCAATGCAGGGGACACGGGCTCGTGCCCCTGTCTGGGAAGATCCCACATGCCGCGGAGCGGCTGGGCCTGTGAGCCATGGCCGCTGAGCCTGTGCTCCGCAACGGGAGAGGCCACAACAGTGAGAGGCCCGCATACCGCAAAAAATAAAAAATAAAAATAAAAAACTAAAGTATACAATCCATTGCTTTTTTAAAAAAATATTTATTTGGCTGCATTGCGTCTTAGCTGGGCACACAGGCTCTTCATTGCAGCACGCGGGCTCAGTAGTCATCCTACACTGGCTCTCTAGTTGTGGTGCACAGGTTCTAGAGCGTGTGGGCTTAGTCACCCGTGGCATGGGGGATCTTAGTTCCCCAACCAGGGATCGAATCTGTGTCCCCTGCATTGGAAGGTGGATTCTTAACTGCTGGACTACCAGGGAAGTCCCCATTGGGTTTCAATATAGTCACAAAGTTGTACAATCATCACTACAATCTAATTTTAGAGTATGTTCGTCATCACCCAAAGAAATCCAGAAGCAGTCACTCTCCATTCCCCCTCTCCTCCGAGCCGCTGGCAACTAATAATCTGCTTTCTGTCACTACAGATTTGCTTATTTTAGATCTTCCATTAAAAAGAAATCAAATAGGGCTTCCCTAGTGGCACAGTGGTTGAGAATCCGCCTGCCAATGCAGGGGACACGGGTTCAAGCCCTGGTCCGGGAAGGTCCCACATGCCGCCGGAGCAATTGAGCCCGCCAGCCACAGCTACTGAGCCCACGTGCCACAACTACTGAAGCCCGCGCGCCTAGAGCCCATGCTCCACAACAAGAGAAGCCACCGCAGTGAGAAGCCTGTGCACCACAACGAAGAGTAGCCCCTACTTGCCGCAACTAGAGAAAGCCCACGTGCAGCAACGAAGACCCAACGCAGTCAAAAATAAAGTAAATAGATTTCTAAAGATGGCGGAAGAGTAAGATGTGGAGATCACCTTCCTCCCCACAAATACATCAGAAATACATCTACATGTGGAACAACTCCTACAGAAGACCTACCGAACACTGGCAGAAGACCTCAGACCTCCCAAAGGCAAGAAACTCCCCACGTACCTAGGTTGGGCAAAAGAAAAAAGAAAAAACAGAGACAAAAGAATAGGGAGGGGACCTGCACCAGTGGGAGGGAGCTGTGAAGGAGGAAAGGTTTCCACACACTAGGAAGCCCCTTCGCGGGCGGAGACTGCGGGTGGCGGAGGGGGGAAGCTTCGGAGCCACAGAGGAGAGAGCAGCAACAGGGGTGCGGAGGGCAAAGCGGAGAGATTCCCGCGCAGAGGATCCCTGCCAACCAGCACTCACCAGCCTGAGAGGCTTGTCTGCTCACCTGCCGGGGCAGGTGGGGGCTGGGAGCTGAGCTCGGGCTTAGCAGGTCAGACCCCAGGGAGAGGACTGGGGTTGGCTGCGCGAACACAGCCTGAAGGGGGCTAGTGCGCCACAGCTAGTCGTGAGGGAGTCTGGGAAAAAGTCTGGAACTGCCTAAGACGCAATAGACCTTTCTTTTGGGGTGCGCAAGGAGAGGGGATTCAGAGTACTGCCTAAACGAGCTCCAGAGACGGGTGCAAGCCGCAGCTATCAGCGCGGACACCAGAGATAGGCATGAAACGTTAAGGCTGCTGCTACAGCCACCAAAAAGCCTGTGCGCAAGCACAGTTCACTATCCACACCACCCCTCCCGGGAGCATTATGCAGCCCGCCACTGCCAGGGTCCCGTGATGCAAGGACAACTTCCCCGGGAGAACACACGACACGCCTCAGGCTGGTGCAGCTTCACGTTGGCCTCTGCCGCCGCAGGCTTGCCCTGCACTCCGTACCCCTCCCTCCCCCCGGCCTGAGTGAGCCAGAGCCCCCTAATCAACTGCTCCTTTAACCCCGTCCTGTCTGAGCGAAGAACAGATGCCCTCAGGCGACCTACGCGCAGATGCGGGGCCAAAGGCAAAGCTGAACCCCAGGAGCTGTGCGAACAGAGAAACGGAAATCACTCCCAGCAGACTCAGGAGCAGCGGATTAAATCTCCACAATCAACTTGATGTACGCTGCATCTCTGGAATACCTGAATAGACAACGAATCATCCCAAATTGAGGTGGTGGACTTTGGGAGCAACAATATATATATACATTTTTCCTTTTTCTCTTTTAGTGAGTGTGTATGTGTATGCTTCTGTATGTGATTTTGTCTATATACCTTTGCTTTTACCATTTGTCCTAGGGTTCTGTCTGTCCTTTTTTTTTTTTTCTGTAGTTTTAGAGCTTGTTATCATTGGTGGATTTGTTTTTTGGTTTGGTTGCTCTCTTCCTTCTTTCTTTCTTTCCTTTTTTTAAAATTATTTTTTAATTTTTAATAATTATTTTTTATTTTAACAAGTTTATATTATTTTATTTTATTATTTTTCTTTCTTTCTTCCTTTTTTCTCCCTTCTATTCTGAGCCGTGTGGATGACAGGGTCTTGGTGCTCCAGCCGGGTGTCAGGCCTGTGCCTCTGAGGTGGGAGAGCCGAGTTCAGGACATGGGTCCACCAGAGACCTCTCAGCTCCACATAATATCAAAAGGTGAAAATCTCCCAGAGACCTCCATCTCAACACCAAGACCCAGCTCCACTCAATGACCAGCAAGCTACCGTGCTGGACACCCTATGCCAAACAACTAGCAAGACAGGAACACAAGCCCACGCACTAGCAGAAGGGCTGCCTAAAATCATAAATAAGGTCACAGACACCCCAAAACACACCACCAGATGTGGACCAGCCCAACAGAAAGACAAGATCCAGCCTCATTCACCAGAACACAGGCACTAGTCACCTCCATCAGGAAGCCTACACACCCCACTGAACCAACCTTAGCCACTGGGAGCAGACACCAAAAACAATGGGAATTAAGAACCGGCAGCCTGCAAAAAGGAGACCCCAAACACAGTAAGTGAAGCAAAATGAGAGGACAGAGAAACACACGGCAGATGAAGGAGCAAGGTAAAAACCAACCAGACCAAACAAGTGAAGAGGAAATAGGCAGTATACCTGAAAAAGAATTCAGAGTAATGATAGTAAAGATGATCCAAAATCTTGGAAATAGAATGGAGAAAATAAAAGAAACGTTTAACAGGGACCTAGAAGAACTAAAGAGCAAACAAACAATGATGAACAACACAGTAAATGAAATTAAAAATTCTCTAGAAGGAATCAGTAGCAGAATAACTGAGGCAGAAGAATGGATAAGTGACCTGGAAGATAAAATAGTGGAAATAACTACCTCAGAGCAGGATAAAGAAAAAAGAATGAAAAGAATTGACGACAGTCTCAGAGACCTCTGGGACAACATTAAACACACCAACATTCGAATTATTGGGGTCCCAGAAGAAGAAGAGAAAAAGAAAGGGACTGAGAAAATATTTGAGGAGATTATAGTTGAAAATTTCCCTACTATGGGAAAGGAAATAGTTAATCAAGTCCAGGCAGCACAGAGAGTCCCATACAGGATAAATCCAAGGAGAAACACGCCAAGACACATATTAATCAAACCATCAAAAATTAAATACAAAGAAAAAATATTAAAAGCAGCAAGGGAAAAACAACCAATAATATACAAGGGAATCCCCGTAAGGTTAACAGCTGATCTTTCAGAAGAAACTCTGCAAGCCAGAAGCGAGTGGCAGGACATATTTAAAGTGATTAAAGGGAAAACCTACAACCAAGGTTACTCTACCCAGCAAGGATCTCATTCAGATTCGACAGAGAAATTAAAACCTTTACAGACAAGCAAAAACTAAGAGAATTCAGCACCACCAAACTAGCTTTACAACAAATGCTGAGGGAACTTCTCTAGGCGGGAAACACAAGAGAAGGAAAAGACCTACAATAACAAACCCAAAACAATTAAGAAAATGGTAATAAGAACATATGTACTGATAATTACCTTAAATGTAAATGGATTAAATGCTCCAACCAAAAGACATAGACTGGCTAAATGGATACAAAACCAAGACCCGTACATATGCTGTCTAGAAAAGACCCACTTCAGACCTAGGGACACATACAGACTGAAAATGAGGGGATGGAAAAAGATATTCCATGCAATTGGAAATCAAAATAAAGCTGGAGTAGCAATTCTAATATCATATAAAATAGACTTTAAAATAAAGTCTATTACAAGAGACAAAGAAGGACACTACATAATGATCAAGGGATCAATCCAAGAAGAAGATATAACAACTGTAAATATGCATCCAACATAAGAGCACCTCAATACATAAGGCAAATGCTAACAGCCATAAAAGGGGAAATCGACAGTAACAAAATCATAGTAGGGGACTTCAACACCCCACTTTCACCAATGGACAGATCATCCAAAATGAAAATAAATAAGGAAACACAAGCTTTAAATGATACATTAAACAAGGTGGACTTAGTTGATATTTATAGGGCATTCCATCTGAAAACAACAGAATACACTTTCTTCTCAAGTGCTCATGGAACATTCTCCAGGATAGATCATATTTTGGGTCACAAATCAAGCCCTGGTAAATTTAAGAAAATTGAAGTCATATCAAGTATCTTTTCTGACCACAACACTATGAGACTAGATATCAATTACAGGAAAAAAATCTGTAAAAAATACAAACAAATGGAGGCTAAACAATACACTACTTAATAATCAAGAGATCACTGAAGAAATCAAAGAGGAAATCAAAAAATACCTAGAAACAAATGAGAATGAAAACACGACCACCCAAAACCTATGGGATGCAGCAAAAGCAGTTCTAAGAGGGAAGTTTATAGCAATATAATGCTACCTTGAGAAACAAGAAACATCTCAAATAAACAACCTAACCTTACACCTAAGGCAATTAGAGAAAGAAGAACAAAAAAAAAAAAAACCAAAGGTAGCAGAAGGAAAGAAATCATAAAGATCAGATCAGAAATAAATGAAAAAGAAATGAAGGAAACAATAGCAAATATCAATAAAACTAAAAGCTGGTTCTTTGAGAAGATAAACAAAATTGATAAACCATTAGCCAGACTCATCAAGAAAAAAAGGGAGGAGACTCAAATCAATAGAATTAGAAATGAAAAAGGAGAATTAATAACTGACACTGCAGAAATACAAAGGATCATGAGAGATTACTACAAGCAACTATATGCCAATAAAATGGACAACCTGGAAGAAATGGACAAATTCTTAGAAAAGCACAACCTTCTGAGACTGAGCCAGGAAGAAATAGAAAATATAAACAGACCAATCGGGGCTTCCCTGTAGGTGCAGTGGTTGAGAGTCCGCCTGCCGATGCAGGGGACACGGGTTCGTGCCCCGGTCCGGAAGGGTCCCACATGCCGCGGAGCGGCTGGGCCCATGAGCCATGGCCACTGGGCCTGTGTGTCCGGAGCCTGTGCTCTGAAACAGGAGAGGCCACAGCAGTGAGAGGCCCATGTACCGCAAAAAAAAGAAAAAAAAAGGAAAAACAGACCAATTATAAGCACTGAAATTGAAACTGTGATTAAAAATCTTCCAACAAACAAAAGCCCAGGACCAGATAGCTTCACAGGCGAATTCTACCAAACATTTAGAGAAGAGCTAACATCTATCCTTCTCAAACTCTTCCAAAATATAGCAGAGGGAGGAACACTCCCAAACTCATTCTACGAGGCCACCGTCACCCCGATACCAAAACCAGACAAAGATGTCACAAAGAAAGAAAACTACAGGCCAATATCACTGATGAACATAGATGCAAAAATCCTCAACAAAGTACTAGCAAACAGAATCCAACAACACATTAAAAGGATCACACACCATGAACAAGTGGGGTTTATCTCAGGAATTGAAAGATTCTTCAATATACGTGAGTCAATCTATGTGATACACCATATGAACAAATTGAAGAATAAAAACCATATGATCATCTCAATAGATGCAGAAAAAGCTTCTGACAAAATTCAACACCAATTTATGATAAAAACCCTCCAGAAAGTGGGAATAGAGGGAACTTATCTCAACATAATAAAGGCCATATATGAGAAACCCACAGCCAACATCGTTGTCAATGGTGAAAAACTGAAACCATTTCCATTAAGATCAGGAACAAGACAAGGTTGCCCACTCTCACCACTATTATTCAACATTGTTTTGGAAGTTTTAGGCACATCAATCAGAGAAGAAAAAGAAATAAAAGGAATCCAAATTGGAAAAGAAGAAGTAAAGCTGTCACTGTTTGCAGGTGACATGATACTATACATAGAGAATCCTAAAGATGCTAGCAGAAAACTACTAGAGCTAATCAATGAATTTGGTAAAGTAGCAGGATACAAAATTAATGCACAGATATCTCTTGCATTCCTATACACTAATGATGAAAAATCTGAAAGAGAAATTAAGGAAACATTCCCATTTACCACTGCAACAAAAAATATGTAATACCTAGGAATAAACCTACCTAAGGAGACAAAAGACCTGTATGCAGAAAACTATAAGACACTGATGAAAGAAATTAAAGATGATACCAACAGATGGAGAGATATACCATGTTCTTGGATTGGAAGAAACAACATTGTGAAAATTACTATACTACCCAAAGCAATCGACAGATTCAATGCAATCCCTGTCAAACTACCAATGGCATTTTTCACAGAACTAGAACAAAAAATTTCACAATTTGTATGGAAACACAAAAGACCCCGAATAGCCAAAGCAATCTTGAGAAAGGAAAATGGAGCTGGAGGAATCAGGCTCCCTGACTGCAGACTATACTACAAAGCTACAGTAATCAAGACAATATGGTACTGGTACAAAAACAGAAATATAGATCAATGGAATAGGATAGAAAGCCCAGAGATAAACCCATGTAACTAATCTATGACAAAGGAGGGCAAAGATATACAATGGAGAAAAGACAGTCTCTTCAAAAAGTGGTGCTGGGAACACTGGACAGCTACATGTAAAAGAATGAAATTAGAACACTCCCTAACACCATACACAAAAATAAACTCAAAATGGATTAAAGATCTAAATGTAAGGCCAGAAACTATCAAACTCTTAGAGGAAAACATAGGCGGAACACTCTACAACATAAATCAGAGCAAGATCCTTTTTGACCTACCTCCTACGGAAATGGAAATTAAAAAAATAAATAAACAAATGGGACCTAATGAAACTTAAATGCTTTTGCACAGCAAAGGAAACCATAAACAAGACGAAAAGACAACCCTCAGAATGGGAGAAAATATTTGCAAATGAAGCAACTGACAGAGGATTAATCTCCAGAATTTACAAGCAGCACATGCAGCTCAATATAAAAAAAACAACAACCCAATCCAAAAATGGGCAGAAGACCTAAATAGACATTTCTCCAAAGAAGATATACAGATTGCCAACAAACACGTGAAAGAATGCCCAACATCATTAATCATTAGAGAAATGCAAATCAAAACCACAATGAGGTATCACGTCACACCACTCAGAATGGCCATCATCAAAGAATCTAGAAACAATAAATGCTGGAGAGGGTGTGGAGAAAAGGGAACACTCTTGCATTGCTGGTGGGAATGTAAATTGATACAGCCACTATGGAGAACAGTATGGAGGTTCCTTAGAAAACTAAAAAGAGAACAACTATACGACCCAGCAATCCCACTACTGGGCATATACCCTGAGAAAACCATAATTCAAAAAGAGTCATGTACCACAATGTTCATTGCAGCTCTATTTAGAATAGCCAGGACATGGAAGCAACTTAAGTGTCCATCAAGAGTTGAATGGATAAAGAAGATGTGGCACATATATACAATGGGATATTACTCAGCCATAAAAAGAAATGAAATTGAGTTATCTGTAGTGAGGTGGATGGACCTAGAGTCTGTCATACAGAGTGAAGTAAGTCAGAGAGAGAAAAACAAGTACCGTATGCTAACACATATATATGGAATCTAAAAAAAAAAGAAGGTCATGAAGAACCTAAGGGGAAGATGGGAATAAAGACACAGACCTACTAGAGAATGGACTTGTGGACACGGGGAGGGGGAAGGGTAAGCTGGGACGAAGTGAGAGAGTGGCATGGACATATATACGTTACCAAATGTAAAATAGATAGCTAGTGGGAAGCAGCCGCATAGCACAGGGAGATCAGCTCCGTGCTTTGTGACCGCGTAGAGGGGTGGGATAGGGAGGGTGGGAGGGAGGGAGATGCAAGAGGAAAGAGATATGGGGATATATGTATATGTATAGCTGATTCACTTTGTTATAAAGCAGAAACTAACACACCATTGTAAAGCAATTATACTCCAATAAAGATGTTAAAATAAATAAATAAATAAAATTTACGTATGAAAAAAGGAATCAAACAATATGTGGTCTTCTACAATTGGCTTCTTTTATTTAGCATAATGCTTTCAAGTTTCATCCATGTTATAGCATGGATGGTCAAGTTGGTTATACTATGTATTGTTGTACATATGTTTTGAATTTTGATTTGATCAAATGTATCAGTCTTTTCTTTAGATTTCTGATTTTTGTCTTACTTAAGAAATCCTCCCCTTTCTCTGAGTTATAAACATTAATATATTCTTTAATAATTGCAAGTTTTGTTTTTCATATTTAAATTACCTGCAGTTTATTTTGCATATGTCACATAAAGATTTAATTCTTTTACACATTGGTAGTCAATTGTCCAGCACTACTTATTGAATAGTACATCGATTCCCCCATTGTTTTGTAATGCCTCGTGTATTATACAATAAGGTCTCATATATGTTTAGGACTGTTTACCCTGTGCCATTATGATAGATTTATAGTAAATCTTAAGAGAGAAAAGGCATTAAATTTGGTAGGGCAAGTGTCCTATCCTTTTTCTTCTTTTTTGCAACTGACTTTAATGTTAATGACCATAGGGATCAGTTTTTTTAAGTTCCATTAAAAATATCCTGTTAGAATTTTGTTGGAAATTTCATTTAATTCATAGAGTAATTTGGAAAGAATCAACATTTTAATGTGCAGTTGAATAAACATTGGCTATATTACCTCTTATTCCATCTGTTGGAGTCTCTAGTCCTCCCTTTCCCCCTGCTCAGAGGTAGACCCTGAGATGAGAATTTGAGTGTAAGTCCCCCCTTATCCTCACTTTTGCTTTCCAAGGTTTAAGTTACCTGCCGTCAACCTCAGTCCAAAAATATTGAATGGAAAATTCTGGAAATAATTCATAAATTTTAGATTGCATGCCCTTCTGAGTAGCATGATCAAATCTTATGCTGCCCTACTCTGTCCTGCCCAGGACGTGAATCATCCTTTTGTCCTTCATATCCCGCCCAATAGTTTTGGTTATCAGACTGACTGATGCAGCATCGCAGTGCGGTGTTCAAGTAATCCTTATTTTACTTAATAATGGCTCCAAGGGCAAGAGTAGTGACACCGGCAATTCTGATACTCCAAAGAGAAGTCGTAGAGTGCTTCCTTTAAGTGAAAAGGTGAATATTCTCAACTTAATAAGAAAAGAAAAAAAGTCAGACGCTGGGGTTGCTAAAATCTACAGTGAGAACAAATCTTCCGTCTGTGAAATTGTGAAGGAAAAAGGAAGTCCGTTCTAGTTTTGTTGTCACACCTCAAACTGCAAAAGTTACAGCCACAGTGCGTAAGTGCTTAGTTAAGATGAAAAAGGCATTAAATTTGTACAATAAGATATTTTCAGAGAGACCACATTCACATAACTTTTATTACAGTATATTGTTATAATTGTTCTATTTTGTTATTAGTTATTGTTGTTAATCTCTTACTGTGCCTAATTTATAAATTAAACTTTATATGTATGTATAGGGAAAAATATACTATATAGAGAGTTTGGTACTATCCTCAGTTACAGGCATCCAACTGGGAATCTTGGAACATATCCCTCATGGACAAGGGTGGACAACTGTTCCTTGTTTGTGAGGTAATCACAGGAAAAATCATCAGGAGAATGGGGAAGAGACTCAGGGAAGGGAAAGCAGTCAATGGAGTACCCTTTCTCAAGCAAGTTATCACTATGGGCGACTAGAGCTTAATCCTGGGGAATCTTGAGAAATGTTGTGGAACACACACCTCAGAATCATCCCACCTGAGGAGTGAGAAGCTGGGGTATTTATACAACAACTCCTTTCAGTCACTGAGGGTTTCCAGCAGGCATTAATTTCCCAGCCCTTCCAGCCTGCTCACATGGAAGGTGGCTAGCATGCAAGGAAATGGTAAGTGCCAAGGAGCACCAACAGTGTCTGCTAAATCACCAAAAGATCTTTTGAAGGTTCAGATATAGCATGTCTCTCCCCTGCCTAAAGTTTTTTGTTTTTTGTTTTTTTTTACTGTAGAGGAATCCAAAATTGTTGGCATGACTTACAGGTTTCTTTCTTTCTTTTTAAAAATATATTTATTTATTTATTTATTTTTGGCTGTGTCGGGTCTTCATTGCTGTGTGCGGGCTTTCTCAAGTTGCAGCGAGTGGGGGCTACTCTTCATTGTGGTGCATGGACTTCTAATTGCGGTGGCTTCTCTTGTGGCGCAGCACAGGCTCTAGGTGCGCAGGCTTCAGTAGCTGTGGCACGCGGGCTCAGTAGCTGGTGTGCACGGGCTTATTTGCTCCACGGCATGTGGGATCTTCCTGGAACAGGGCTTGAACCCGTGTCCCCTGTGTTGGCAGAAGGATTCTTAACCACTGCACCACCAGGGAAGCCCTGACTTACAGATTTCTATACACCAAATACCAGCTCCTTTCCCAAGAAGTTTGTTCTCTAGCCATATTCAAGCAGCTGGATCCTGCCAAACCCTCAGTTCTTTGCATTTGTTGTTTTCTCTGCCTCTAATGCTCTTCCCTTATTCTCTTCCTAGAAAACCCTTCAAAGAGGCAGAGCATTGGAGAAAGATAGAGCTAGAAGTAAAACTCTGTTCTAATAGTGCCAGTATTTGCTTTGCTTAGTGGGAAATGCATGACAGGATATAGAGAGGAGTGTGTAAAGTTGGGCAGCCTTGGGTTTTTTGAGAGAAGTTACAGCATTAGAGAAAAATTAAGGAGGTGCAAGAAAGCCTGAAGAGATTTGTTATCTAAGCTGTGATGTTTCCCTTTATTATTTCTTCATGGAAATTGAAAAAAAAAATTAAATTATTTGTCAAGGGAAAAAATTCTACTCTGATACTTATTTGGGCAAGTTCCTTAACCTTTCTGAAGTCCAGTTTTCTTACCTGTTTAATGGAGGAGACTATACAAAGGCCTGAATATAGGAGGTGAGAATCACTGGGGGCCAGCTTGGAGGTTGGCTACCACAAAGAAGTACATGAAAGGTGCTTGGGACACAGTGTGTTTTTAAATAATAGCTTTTATTATCACTCATTTTCTGGACCCCCTGCACAAATGTCACTTCTACTGAGAAGCCTTCCAGACCACCATAGGTAGTTATGTAATAGCTTTGCCAAAAGAATCAAACTTCAATCTGTTCAAGCTTTTATTATTCTGCATGTTCAAGACTGTGATTAGAGGCTTTGAGCGGGGGGTGGGGATCAATACCTCAGGTAAGGACTCATAGCTGGTCCAGGCCTTCCTACCTCTTCTTGTTCCTACAGCCCCAATACCATAGCTAGCCACATTTACTTCTTAAATAAAAATAAATTAGACTTCATGAAAATTAAAGCATTCTGTTTCATAAAAGATACCGCTTAAGAAAATGAAAATGCAACCCTCAGACTAGGAGAAAAAATTCCCAATGCATATATCTGGGAAACAAATCATATTCAAAATACATTTTAAAATTCCTTTCATTCAGTAATAAAATATATACAACTTAATTTTAAAAAGTGGGCAAAATAGGGCTTCCCTGGTGGCGCAGTGGTTGAGAGTCTGCCTGCCGATGCAGGGGACACGGGTTTGTGCCCTGGTCCGGGAGGATCCCACATGCCGCGGAGCGGCTGGGCCCGTTAGCCATGGCCGCTGAGCCTGCGCGTCCGGAGCCTGTGCTCCGCAACGGGAGAGGCCACAACAGTGAGGCCCGCGTACTGCAAAAAAAAAAAAAAAGTGGGCAAAATACTTAAAAGTCACTTCACAACAGAAGATATTCAGATGCTAAATAAGAACATGAAAAGGTACCCAACATCATTATCATTAGGGAAATGCAAATTAAAACCCCACTGGGATACCACTGCATAGCCAGGAGAATGAAAGTTAAAAATTGGCACTACCAAGTGTTGGTGAGGTTATGGAACAACTGGAATTGTCCTGCACTGCAGGTGGGAATGTAAAATGAAAACAAACACTTTGTAAAACTGTTTGATGGTTTCTTATAAAGCTAAATATACGTGTACCATATGACCCAGCAATTCCACTCTTAAGTATTTACCCAAGAAAAATTAAAACATAAGGTCATGCAAAGACTTACACATAAATGTTTATAGGAGTTTACACATAATAGCCCCAAACTGGAAACAACTGAAATGTCTACCAACTAGTAAATGGATAAACAAATTACATTTTGTCCAAACTATGGAAAACTACTCGTCAGTAAAAAGGAGCAAACTACTGATATGTATAACAAAATGAATAAATCCCAAAATCATTATACTGATTCCATTTATATAAATTTCAAGAGCAGATAAAATTAATCTATGGCCATTAAAATCAAATCAGTAATTGTCTGGGGCCGAGGTGGGGATTTGATTGCAAAGCAGTCTCAGGGAACTTTCCTATGGTCATGGAAATGTTCTGTATCCTAGCTGGGGGGGGGGGGGGGGGGGGGGCACAAAGATTCTAAAACTGTAAACATTTGTTAAAATTCATTGAACTGTACTGTATTTTATTATCCATTTTATTGTAAGGAAATTATACTTCCATTAAAAAAAGATTATTGGGGAAAAACTTTTAAGAAGATCCTCTTAACTGGGTAACACATAGTATCTCAGATCATTTATGAGTAGGGTTGCCAGATTTAGCAAATGAAAAACAGGGGGGCTCAGTTAAATTTGAATAATATCTAATTGCTTATGCATATCTACATTGATAGAAAAGAAAAATATTGCGTGGTACATATACTTTAAAAGTATTTGTTATTCATAGAAAATAAATTATAAGTATCTAAATCATACATTTTTGTAATTATATTCTTCTGATCATTTGGTTCTTTTCAATAATTCCTTGTTTTGTGGTATTTGCTTATAAAATTCCTTGCAGACACAGTCTATGTTCACTTTCTTTGTATCATAGCTTCTACAGTGGTCACATCTAACTTCTTTAGTTCTTTTGTCTATTGAACATTCATTAATAAGAAAATATACTCAACATTAGCATTATGAGCCAATATACTGAACATATACTAGGATGAAGTTAACAACCCTGATAATTGCTCTTCAAATATGGCTTGTTGAAGCAAATACCATCTTTCATGGAATGAGATGGTTTTTCATTTTTCAGTATTATGTTGCATCTCTTGATAAATAACTTTTTATTTATTTTTTATAAATTTATTTATTTTTGGCTGTACTGGGTCTTCATTGCTGTGCGCGGGCTTTCTCTAGTTGGGGCGAGCAGGGACTACTGTTTGTTGCAGTGTGTGGGCTTCTCATTGTGGTGGCTTCTCTCGTTGTGGAGCAGGGATCCAGTAGTTGTGGCACGCAGTCTCAGTAGTTGTGGCTCATGGGCTCTAGAGCACAGGTTCAGTAGTTGTGGCTCACGGGCTTAGTTGCTCCGTGGCATGTGGGATCTTCCCGCACCAGGGCTCGAACTTGCATCCCCTGCATGGGCAGGCGGATTCTCACCCACTGCGCCACCAGGGAAGCCCCTGATCAATAACTTTTTAAAATGTTATCCAGTAACAGAAAAAGAACATTGTCATCAATTTTTCTTCCTTTCTTCTTCAACACTATACATGATGGTTCCACTGGTTCCCATGCTGGAAGAGTATTTAGTTCTTGTACAAGAATCAAATTCTTCATGAGATGGTAGTCATGAAAAATAGAACTACCATACGACCCAGCAACCCCACTACTGGGCATATACCCTAAGAAAACCATAATTCAAAAAGAGTCATGTACCATAATGTTCATTGCAGCTCTATTTACAATAGCCAGGACATGGAAGCAACTTAAGTGTCCATCAACAGATGAATGGATAAAGAAGATGTGGCACATATATACAGTGGAATATTACTCAGCCGTAAAAAGAAATGAAATTGAGTTATCTGTAGTGAGGTGGATGGACCTAGAGTCTGTCATACAGAGTGAAGTAAGTCAGAAAGAGAAAAACAAATACCATAAGCTAACACATATATATGGAATCTAAAAAAAAAAAAGGTTCTGAAGAACCTAGGGGTAGGACAGGAATAAAGACACAGACGTAGAGAATGGACTTGAGGACACCGAGAGTGGGAAGGGTAAGCTGGGACGAAGTGCGAGAGTGTCATGGACATATATACACTAAATGTAAAATAGATAGCTAGTGGGAAGCAGCCACATAGCACAGGGAGATCAGCTCAGTGCTTTGTGACCACCTAGAGGGGTGGGATAGGGAGGGTGAGAGGGAGAGGCAAGAGGGAGGAGATATGGGGATATATGTATATGTATAGCTGATTCACTTTGTTATAAAGCAGAAACTAACACACCATTGTAAAGCAATTATACTCCAATAAAGATGTTTAAAAAAAATCATTCTTTAGTGCATTTTACACTTCCCTTAAGCAATGGAGTGCTTCAACAACACTGGTTTCTCTTCTTTCACTTTGCATAATCTATTGCTAAAGAGGTATTATAAACTATCAACAAGAGGTAACTAAGTTTCCCTTAAAGTCAATAAGAATTTGAGGGTCATTTTCTTTAGGATTAAAGTATGATTCAGTACTTCAAATAAACTGAGGATTCTCCATTTATTAAAGCAAGCTAACAAGTTTCTGAATGCAAGAGAAATGAACAGTACTGAATGCCAACAAAATCACAAAAATTCCTCAGTTGTTCAGTTGGCGCTTAAGAAAAAATTTCATGACAATTACATCAAAGTCAACAGGAAAGACATCAGATGTTGTAAGAGCAGCACCATGTAGAATATGAGCCAGATAGCCAAACGGCTTCCGAAGAAACATTCGTGCTTTACTTCAGCTTTGAATAAACAATGTCTGCACTTTTATGCGAACATCTACCAACATTTGTATTGGTATCATCTCCACCAAAAGCAGTACAATTTTCTTCGTTAACTCCTAAGTCAATAAGAGAGTCTCTGCAAAAATTTGCTCTTGTTTCTGAAGTCTCATCTGGAAGAGTCTTTACTTAAAATAACCTTACAAGTGAGCCTTTTCACAAGAAGGTTATTGCACAAGCAAATTTTTCTGCTTTGTCATTACTTGAATCCATAAAAAGATGAGGCATTTAGGGCTTTGATAATCACTGCAATAGTAAATGGAGTTATTATATTTTTAATTATTGCAGTAGGTTTTGTCCTGGCATTTGAAATTTTGCTTCCAGTTTTGGAATTAGAAAATCCTCCTGGTAGCAGTACATTCAAAGAGTCATTTGAGCTGAAAGACTGATGACAATATACAATGTGGGAGACTGTTACAACTTCTGCTGTGATTATTTTATGTTCTTCATCTAGATTTCTTTTAATCAAAATTTTATTTTATCACTTTCTTTGATACAAGTTGAAGAAATCACACATCTTTTACTCTAAGCTGATAGTATATGCTTGTTTATATCTGACTTTCCACCATTTTCAATACTGAATGAACACTTGCATACTGCACAAAGAGCTTCAAAAGGAATTTTCCTCATTTAATTCAGAAAATGTATCATGAAATTCACACTTGCATTTTGGCATTTAGGGGTTCAAATATAGCAAATAAAAACGAGGTAACAATTTATTTTCAACAAGGGTGCCAAGACAACTTAATGGGAAAAGAAATGGTGCTGAGACAACTGGATAGCCACATGCAAAAGAATGAAGCTGAACTTCTACCTCATATCAAGTACAAAATTTAACTCAAATAGATCAAATACCTATATGTAAGAGCCAAAACTACTAAACTCTTAGAAGAAAATGTAGGGGTAAATCCCTGGATTAGGCAATGGTTTCTTACATATGACACCAAAAGCACAAGCAACAAAAGAAAAAAATAAATTGGATACCATCAAAAATAAAAATTGTGTGCTTCATAGGACACTATCAAGGATGTGAAAAAAAAATCCACAGAGTGCAAGAAAAATTTTGCAAGTTGTATACCTGATAAGGGACTTGTATTTAGGCTATATAAAGAACTATTACAACTTAATAAAAAGACAACCCAATTAAAACATGGGCAAAAGATCTGAACAGACATTTCTCCATAAAAACATAAAAATGTCTAGTAGGTATAGGAAAAGATGCTCAACATCATTAGCTGTCAGGGAAATGCAAATCAAAGCCACAGTGAGATACCACGTCACAGCTACTAGGGTGGCTATGAACAAAAAGACAGATAGTAAGTGTTGGTAAGGAGGTGGAGAAACTGGAACTCTCATACATTGCTGGTGGGACTGTGAATGGTCCAACTGCTTTGGAAAACAGTTTGGAAGTTCCTCAAAAGATAGAGTTACCCAGCAATTCCACTCCTAAGTTATATACCCAAGAGACTTGAAAACATGTGCCCACAGGAGAACTTGTACACGAATGTTCACAGCACCATTAGCTAAAAAAAAAAAAAAAAAAGTAAAAAAGTGGAAGCAACACAAATGTCCATCACCTGAGAAATGGATAAGAAATATGTGAGATAACCATGCAATAGAATATTATTCAACCATAAAAATGAAATCCTTGTACATCCTACAACACAGATGAGCCTTGCAAACATTATGCTAAATGAAATGTCAGTAACAAAGGACCACATACTGTATGATTCCATTTATGTGAAACGTTCAGAATTGGCAAATCCATAGAAGGGGGGCGGGAAGAGAGAGAGAGAGAGAAAGGTAGATTAGTGGTTGCCTATGGCTGGGATGGTTGGGAAGAAATGGGGGAATGACTACTAAAAGGTATAGGGTTTCTTTTGGGCGTGCTGAAAATGTTCTAAAATGACAGTAGTGGTGATCGCACAACTTTGTGAATACACCCATTGAATTATAAAAGAAAAAAATTGGTAATAGCGACCAACGCAAGAACTGAAAAAGTTGTATTTAATAAATCTCATGGCTGCATCATTGCATCTGTCACAAGCCCAAATTCATATCTAACGGTAAGGTGGGAGCTGAGTCGTGAAAGGGTTGCGAACTTAATTTTACGAAAAGCAAATTGAACTCAAAGGTGAATATCTAGTCTGCCTGCAAAGGAGAGCTGTACTTGTAAGGAACAGTCTCCCTTAACAAAGTCGGAGCTGAGCCAACCCAATCCAATGTTTTGGGAAGCTAGCTTTCCGGGACTGGCAGTATTTCAGAAGCGTGAGCGTCTAGCGATTGACGGGCTTCCAGCTTTGTTAGTGTGGTTACTGGAGTAAGGAAGCTGATTACCTGTTAACTATCAGAAGCCTGGTCCCTGGAGTGAGGCACTTGCTGATTGGTTGTTGTCTAGAAGCATGGAGCTGTCAATGATTGGCTGACTTTCAGAAGCTCTGGACTGTCGTTGATTTACGAACTTTCAGAAGCCTAGCTACCGGAGTGAAGCTGTTGTTGACTGGCTGATTTTCAGAAGCCACTGGAGTGAGGCTGTCGCTGATTGGCTGGTTTGTAGAGCCTGTGTACTGATGTGAAGTTATCTCTAAATAATGGTGGTTACTTGATCAGGACTTAGAACTTGAGCAAAAAAAGTCCTTTCCTTTCTTGAATATGAAAAATAAGTACTTGTAATTTCTAGTTCCTTCTTTTGGTCTTCCCTCAGCTAAACTCGCTGGAGACACCGTAGACACTGTACAGATCTTTTATTTGTAAAGGTAGGATTTTCAGTTAGTGATTTAAGCACCAATTACTGCGGCGGAAAAATAGCTCTAATAGTTTTTAATTGATTATAAAAAGATAAATACAGGACATTTAAGGCATCCTGACAAAGTCAGTATACGACGCAGGACAAAATCATTAAATACGTCCTGTATATACAGGATGCCTGGAAACTGTCAATTACACCGAAGACTGACGCTCGCTGGGATTAGGTTTCTTGCATACGGCCCTGCAGTCAGAAACGGGTCGAGTCAGAATCTGAACTGTAAAGGGCAGGGATCCTCTGGGCCCCTGTGAGCCCCTAACGTCTGCGCAAGGTTGGGCGCGCACCGCTAACCTTAGGTCGGCTAGAAATCGGCTGAACGTCTGAAGGGAGGGTGCACAATTGACTAGCAGCGGGTGAGGAAACAGCAGCAAGGAACCGGCCTGGGAGACCGGGTCACGAAAGCCGAGCACCAGGGCGGTTCAGATCTCCGCGCCAGGGACCTGCTGCGGCAGCAGAAGGCTTTGCTGGAGGCCGAAGTGGACTGGGCGGGGCGGAACGAGGCCCCGCCCCCAGGCGCGCCAGTGTGCGTGGCTGGGGGCGCCGCAGAGTCCCACTCCACGATGCGAAGCCTGAGGACAGGCCAGAGCGGCGGCGCGGTAGCTTTCACTCTGGGCACCCACGCTCCCAACGTCCAACCTGGCCGCCTCGAAGCTTAAGAAAGACTCGACCCGCAGCCGTGCGCTTGCCTCCACCCCCCAACCCGTCCCGACGCCCCCATCCGCGCTCTTTGCGCGCGCCCAGCTCCGCCCCCTCCCCCGGCTCCGCCCCCGCCCCCCCCCGACGTGCCCCCGCCCCCGACGTGCCCCCGCGCACTGCGCCCCCCGCCCACCCGGCACGCCCCGCCGCCCCACCCGGCCGTAGCGGGCCAGGAGACGCCCGCAGGCCTGAGTGACCCTCGCAGCGGCGCCGTCCTCCTCCGCCTCTCGCAGCCATGGACGTGTACCCCCCACACCGGCTGGGACTGCCCCGCGCACGGTCCCCCGGCGGCCCTGGCCGCGGGTCGCCCTCCGTCAGGTACGCGGGGCTGAGGCAGCAGAGGGGCTGGCGGGCGGGCAGGCAGTTGCGGGCTGTTGGGGTCTGGAGACGCCTCCCGCCGAAGGGCGTGGCCCGATATGGCTTCCTTGCGGACGTTTTTTTCCTGAACGGTTCCCTGACGAACGTTTGCCGAGGAGCGGCTCTCGGTGCAGAGGCTCCCACAATGGCTCCTGTATCGACAACCCCACAACGGCTCCTCTGTGAAGACCCCCTATTATGACATCCCCAACCCCATAGAACATTTCCCCCCGGAAAGATTCGCCTATCGAGAACCTCCACAGTGCCTTCTGTATGATTAATTCACTTGTCTTCCCCATAGGATATTTTCCCCAGAAACGGCCATCTATGGAGACGTCCCCTCACAATAGCTCCCCTTATAGAACCCCCAAATGGGTTTCCCTCGAAATGGCTTACCTCTCATGCTCCCCTACAGTAGGTCTCCTTTAGAGCCTTTCCCTCTCACTGCGCCTTCCCTAGAGAGTACCTCCCTCCCGCCCCATAGAAACACCCACACGGACAGCATCTTCCCTGTTGCGCGTTTCCCCACCTCCCCCTGCCCCAGCCCGAGGCTCCCTCACTCCACGATGGGGAGCTCAGGTTGAGGACAGGTGGAGGTCATTAGGGGCCTGGATAAGGAAAAAGGGGCCAGAATCCCCGAAAGCTGCGGATCCCAGGCCACAGAGCCTAGAGATAGAGCCCCCGGGTGCCTCAGTATAGGGAGGGTCCCCGCCCGCTTTCGATATATGAAGATTTGTTTCTGCTGTCTGCTTCCTGTGCCTTTGGAGCTGACCTTGATAGTCTCGGTATTATTCGTGATGGAGCTGGTTTGGGGCCGCCAGTGGAGTGTGGAGGTTGGAATGATGGAGGGGTTGTGGCAGAGACCATTGAGAGGAAGGGAGGAAGAGAGAGAAATGGGCTTTGGTTCTGCTAAACTGTCATTAAACCAGAAGAGGGTTTTTATTTGTTTTGTTTGCTTTTTCTTTATTCTAGCTACTTTACAAAGCAAATACGGTGTTGTTTCCTTGAACGAAGGTTGTCAGCTTAACATGTGAGAATGGTCTTTCCTGTATCCTTGTTATGGTATTTAAGGCATTGTATTGGAATTTTTGCTCTCAAATCTGTTTTTTTCTTTGTTTTGTTTTGTTTTTATTTTGTTTTAACTCCACCAGATTCATGGAGAACAAGAACTGAATCTTAAAATCCAGTCCCTCTCTTACTTACCGACATTCCTTCTTTCACCTCAGTTACTAACACATGTTGGTTGAGTAAGTAAAGGATGGGGAGGTGGGCCTAGATACCCTTAGTTGCATTTGGGAGTCCTAATTTGCTTCTGATTTGGCAGGTGACATTAGGTGACATATTTGGACTCCTGTTCTGCTCTTCAGTGGAATTTCAGTGGGCTTTACAGTTGCAAGTGTTTAGCAGCTTATGGTAACCATCTCCAGTCTGTCCTAACGTTTCTGGCAGCCAGTTTCACTGTTAGAAAGTATTTAAACTTTGAATAAAATAGAAACTGCACAGGATACTTTAGAACTTGAAGCAGCCACACTTTAAATCCAGGGTCTATGTAGACTTGGTGTTCATCCCATATCATCTTGAGCTTTGAAGTCTGGAGTCTTTGAGACTTTTAGGGAAAAAAGAGCTTCTGAATAAAATCCATCTCTAAAATAACTGCTTCCTTCCTTGCTTCTGGTAGCATGTCAGTATACATTTTTTTTTTGTACGTAGTGTTTTTATGTTAAAAAGATCAATGTTGGCTAACTTTACTAATCATACTCAAACTCCGAATTTTCCATCACGTGGTTTGAGTGAAACTTGTTAGTCTTCAGACATGGGGTAGTGCAAGGAACCCCAAGGCCTGGAGGTTGTATACCTTTGGTAAAAGAAATTTTGTGAAAGTTTCCCACCTTTCCCTGCCGTTTTTAACCGAACGTGTTTTTCTTACTCATTCAGTTAAGCCTTTCCCAGATTTTGACATTGAACGTTTCTAGAAGGTTTGTGCTCAGCACTTTCCTGTCACCCATATTTGGCTTCTTTGCTGCACTCTGACACCTGAGTGATGAAAGAGGCGGGCCTAACTGGTGAAGCTACATTCCTAGAGACCCATAGATAGTACTTTGCAAGTGAGTGGTTCTCTTCTAGCAATGGAGTTCATTTTCACAGATGAGCAGTAGAGATCAGGAGTTAAAATATTGTTGCTTAGACCTAAAAGCTTCTTTTTAATGATATGGTAGTCATCAGTGCTGTCCATCAAATATCTTTGGTTTCTGTCTCCTGGGCATGTGGTACCATTGTACTTGCTTGCACCCTTGAAGATGGATATGGCGTTGTTAGTTGCTTTTGGTCAGTGAAATGTGCACAGGAATGATGTGTATCCCTTCATGGTAAAAACTTCTGGTGTGTGATTTGCCACTCTTTCCCTCTGTTTTGGTGATTGTTGGTGCTCCGGATGGTGGCTAGTCTCAGTCTGGGAACCAGAGCAAGCTTCCAGGTGACCTATGTTTGACATGTAGAGTGAGCAAGAAGTAAGCCTTTGTTTCAAGCCACTGAGATTTTGGAGTTATTACCAAATAACTATCTTTACTTGTACTAAGGAACCAGTGGAAATAGTTGAAATATGCTTTCCTACTTCAGATCTTTTCCTGCAGAGGAATCTGATCCTGCTCAGGACTTGTTTAACAGTTTAAATTTCACTCCCGCTTTATGCAAATAATCCAACATACACTGTGCTAGGTGCTGTGGATTCAGAGCAATAAGGCAGGCCTCTGCCCTCCAAGAGCTCCTTTGTAAGTGGAGAGAGGTAAAAATCATAATACAGAGTGGTGAGAAGTAAATATTGGGGAGGAAATAGGGCTGAAGGAACAATAATGTAAGAAAGCATAGTCAATTTGGGGCTCAGCAGTTGGAAGAATGGAGTTGCCATTTACTGATACTGGGAGCATTGGAATAAGAGCAGATTTGTGGAGAAAATAGAGTTCAATTTTGGCCTTGTTCATTTCAGTTTCCTAATAGATAACAGATAGCCAAGTGGAGATATTGGATTAGCAGTTGGATATATTAGTCTGTAGTTCAGGAGAGAGATTGAAACTGGAAATACCACCCATATTACTGGTGACTCCAAAATTTTTTTTTAAAGCTATGAGACTAGATAGAGACCCAGGGAGTAAATGTAGATAGAGAGGAGGACCAACATCCAAGCCCTGGGATATCCTATGTAAAAAAGGCAGTGTAGCAATGTCTTCCAAATTCTGAGGGGAAATGGTTTCCTACCTCTGAGATAGGGGAAGAATCAAGGATAGTCAAATGATAAATGCAAGAATAGACTATTAGATTTGGTAATGTGGAGGTCATTGGCGACCTTGACAAGAACAGTTTTGGTGCAGTGGGTTCAAGAGGATATAGAAGAGGAATTGAAGACAGTGAGTATAGATAGTCACAGTGATGTTGTTTCAAGGATTTCTATAAGGGAGAGCAGAGTAATAGGGCTGTGACTGGAAGGGCACGAAGTGTTAGAGTTCTTTTTGTTTTTAGGTGGGCAGATAGCATGTTTGTAAGTTAATGGGAATGGTGGAGTATAAAGAGACAAATTGATGATTAAAGAGAGAGAAGGAACAGTTGCAGGGGTGGAGTCCTTGAGTAGATGAGAGGGAATGGCATCTAGGATATAAATGGATATGTTGACCTTAAGCTCAATAGCTACATGGGCAGTTCATCTGTGGTGATTATATTGACCCAAATACTGGTGAATTGGTAGCTTGGTAGTGGGACAGAGTGAATGTTCACTTCTGATTACTTCCATATTCTCAGTTAAATAAGAAGGAAGGTCTTTAGCTAAAAATGAAGAGTGGGGGAGGTGTTGGAAGTTTGAAGAGAAAGAAGGTGTAAAATTCATCCAGGAGAGTGGGAAAAAATGAGTTGAATAAGGAAATATTTTAGGGCACCAGGTGCCCATTTGGCATTTGTAGTCATAAATTTAAGGTGGTTGAGACCCAGTTAGCATGGTTGAATGCTTCCCCTTCAGCTGTGTTGAGCTGCTTGGATGTGGGCACTGTGGGAGGGAGTGGCTGAGGTAGGATAGAGAACGTAATTGGAAAATAGGAGTAAAGGAACTGAGAGGTAAGGATAGTGGAAGGGTTATCTCAGTGCATATTGAGATCATCGTGAATTAAGATGGGAGTAGTAATAGCAAAGAGACAATGATCCAGAAGCTAAATCTTGAGGGAATGTGGAGGACTGAGTGACCTACAGGTTTGTAGATGTCTGTAACAAGGAGGGGTAGTGGGTGGTTATTGTTTGTTGGCATGAAGAAATCATCCAAAATAAAATAGTTTCTCACAAATAAAGGTGTGTTTCTAGATTAAAAGGACGCTCCAAGAATCCAGCACAATTAATTTAAAAATATCCATGCCAAGGCACATCATCATGAAATTTTTTTTTTCAGAAATTTATTTTTTATTTGTTTATTTTTGGCTGCATTGGGTCTTCGTTGCTACACGTGGGCTTTCTCTGGTTGCAGCCAGCAGGGGCTACTCTTTGTTGCGGTGCACCGGCTTCTCATTGTGGTGGCTTCTCTTGTTGTGGAGCACGGGCTCTAGGTGCATGTGCTTCAGTAGTTGTGGCGTGTGGGCTCAGTAGTTGTGGCTCGCAGGCTCTAGAGCACAGGCTCAGTAGTTGTGGCACACGGGCTTAGTTGCTCTGTGGCATGTGGGATCTTCCCGGACCAGGGCTCGAACCCGTGTCCCCTGCATTGGCAGGAGGATTCTTAACCACTGTGCCACCAGGGAAGTCCCCATATAATGAAATTTTTGAGCACTATGAAGACAGAAGAATATCTATAAATCACATAGAGTCATGAATCATTAGATTGTAGCAAGAATGGACACTAGAAGATAATGGAGCAAGGAGTACCTTCTAAAAGAAAATGAGTTCCCACCCAGAATTCTGTATCCAGCCAAACTCTCAGGCAGGTGTGAGGGAACAATAAAGACATTTCACACATGCGAGGTCTCATAGTTTGACTTTCCATGCGCCCTTTAAGAACTCACCGGGTGGCGTGTGCTCTAGCAAAAAATTCTGACCGAGGAGTTCCTGTGCTGGTCTTCTTCTATACCATGTATAGGTGGGATTTTTTCCTTGTTAAGGGACTCATAAGAAAGGACCTTCTTTGTTGCTTCTGGAAATTACCAAAGGGCTGGAACCTTTTTTTTTAATTAATTAATTTATTTATTTATTTATGGCTGCGTTGGGTCTTTGTTGCTGCGTGTGGGCTTTCTGTAGTTGGGGTGAGCAGGGGCTGCTCTTCGTTGCGGTGTGCCGGCTTCTCATTGTGGTGGCTTCTCTTTTGCGAAGCACAGGCTCTAGGCACGCGGGCTTCAATAGTTGTGGCACGTGGGCTCAGTAGTTGTGGCTCACGGGCTTAGTTGCTTCGTGGCATGTGGGATCTTCCCAGACCACGGCTCGAACCCATGTCCCCTGCACTGGCAGGCGGATTGCTAACCACTGTGCCACCAGAGAAGCCCCGGGCTGGGACCATTTTTTATTGCCATTTCCCATATTGCTTGCCCTAGTGCTTAGGTCAGTGTCTGGCACATAGTCAGTACTCACTAAATGTGAACTGCTGTTGTTAGCCATTATGAAACACTGCTTGCACTAATTATTTATTGAATGAATAAAGAATAATTACAGGTGAAACTCTGGGCTAAGGGTGTTCAGAGAATGAAGAATCACAGTTGTAAGCTAGATGGTGGGAAGGTGGGTCACCATAGTGATTTTCTATAGAGAGCGCTTACATAAAGCCTCACAGAGACAGGTTATCTCTTCAGGTGATGTTTATTGGTCAGGTACCAATACCCGTGGTTCTCCTTTGGGTTTACAGATCTACAGAAGTGGTAATTGTCCCTGCTTTAAGAAAACTCAAAATACAGAGCAAGACTATGACCTTGTGTGTCTGAAAATGTGAAGTTTCACCTTCAGTATACTTGCTTGGATTCTGGCCAGGGAGGCTTGGTTTGGTGCTTATAGAAGTAAAAAGGGTTTGCTTAGTTACCTTTTTATGACCTTATTTCTGGCCCGGGGTGGAGGTCTAAGTATGGGTTTCCCCCAGCTATCAGAAAGTAGAGCCTTCCTAGGAAACCTTTTGTAAGGTGAAACAGCCTAAAGTGAAGGAGCAATTACCTAGGAACACATCTTGCTAACAGAGGCACAAAATAAATCAGGATAAAGCACAGATGCTCACAGACACAGTTCAAAACTATGGAGGCTTGTTGCTGTAATGCTGAGTGTAGTTACCAGGGAAGGAGCTTGACAGTGCCACTCTCATTGCTCCACTGCAAAACAGATGCTGGCTATCTTTGCTTTTCACCTTTTTTCATAAAAGCAAAAACCCTCTTCAGATTTCTTTCAGTTAGTGAAAACAGGTAGGTCTTATGTAAAAGCGAACTTTGAAAAGCAGGGGATGCCCCTGTCTGCATTTTCACATATGTCTGGGATGACTGTGTTCTGAGGACTCTTATTTAGTGAGTATAGTTGCATTAATAGTGCACAATATTGTAACAGTGTTTGCTAGCTCTTGGGCTCTTCTGTGATATTCTAATTTTTGGAGAGGGGGAGTAGATGAGATGCAGATGCCCTCAAGAGTTCCACAGCTTAAATATTGTTTTGCCCTGAAATAAAAAAGAAAAGAAAAAGCAGAGTTTGCTACTTGGGTATTTAAAACTGTTTTCTGTGATTTTGAACCTAGTTGAATGGAAAGTTAGCTGATTTGGCATGCTTTTTGCTTTCAACTTGTTTGAAATAATATTAGGTTTATAGATGAGTTGCAAATATGGTACATAGGGTTCCTATAAGGCCTTCACTCTGCTTCATCTAACGTTAACATGGTGCATTTATCAAAACTAAGAAATTAATATTTGTACCATACATTAGTTTACTGTAAACTTTGTTTACTTAGTAAATTTGTTTTTATTTGGAGTTTATTACTCCAGACTTTATTTGCCCAGTCTTTCCACTAATGTCTTTTTTCTATTCCAAGATCCAATCCAGGATTCCACAGTGCATTTATATTTGGCATGCTTTTAATAGTCAAAGAAGTGAGGGAAAGTACTTGTGGATGCCTTTTGAATGAAGACCTGTGAAACTGACTTTACAAAGAGCAGATTGTGTGTGGAAATGCTCAGAGAAATCTGGAGAAAAGGAAGAAAATGGAAAATAATATATTGTTACAGTGGAACATAGTGACAGACTTTGAAATAACATTTTCCATTTGTGGTGGGGAGCATTCTCTGAAGTTCTCAGATTTAGTTTGTAGAGAGTCTTATATACTCCAATTTGTGAAATATGCATAGACATGAATTGCAATTGGGTACAAGTTTTAACTATTTTAGATAAGGTGACCTGTCAGGAACCATGTTTGGCAGCTGGTAGAAGATGCTTAACAATGACTTAACTGAGGTTTACTCTCTCGGAAAAGATGTCTATCTAGAGGAGGGCAGGCTAGTCCTGGTATGAAGTCATCAGGGAACCAGGCCACTTCCGTCTTTGTATTTAGCAAATGGATTCCATTTTCTTCATAGCTTCATGGTCACAAAATGGCTGCAGGAACTCTAGCCATCAGGTCTGTCAGGCAAGAAGGGGAAAGAAAAGCAGCATTTTTCCTAGTTGAGTCAGTTATTTCCCTTCAGCAAACTTTCCCAGAAGCCTCCACCTGATCGCTTTTGCATGTCTCATTGGTCAGCTCTAGAAGCAAAGGAGCTGTGCCTATTGCTGCTCCAAATAAAATTGGGATACTATTGGGTTGGCCAAAAGGTTCGTTCGGTTTTTTCCGTAAGTGGCTCTAGTAGTGCTTCGTTGTCTTTAACTTCATTCGAAACAATTTTGTTAGATTGTATTATGACAGCTATCATATCAGCATGCATTTAAAAAAAAAAACTTATCAGGACTTCGCTGGTGGCACAGTAGTTAAGAATCCACCTGCCAGTGCAGGGGACACGGGTTTGAGCCCTGGTCCCAGAAGATCCCACATGCCGTGGAGCAGCTAAGCCCGTGTGCCACAACTACTGAAGCCCGCGCGCCTAGAGCCCGTGCTCCACAACAAGAGAAGCCACTGCAATGAGAAGCCCGTGCACCTCAACGAAGAGTAGCCCCTGCTCGCTGCAACTAGAGAAAGCCCGTGCACAGCAATGAAGACCCAATGCACCCATAGATAGATAGATAGATAGATAGATAGATAGATAGATAGATAGATAGATA